>NC_087322.1:8332142-8933214 GCF_037043105.1 Vanessa tameamea
GATGCGGGTTGGTGGAATACACATGTGGCAGTATTTCGTTGAAATTAGACACATGCAGGTTTCCTCACGATGTTTTCCTTCACCGCCGAGCACGAGATGAATTATAAACACAAATTAAGCACATGAAAATTCAGTGGTGCTTGCCTGGGTTTGAACCCGAAATCATCGGTTAAGATGCACGCGTTCTAACCACTAGTATATATATGAATACGAAATAGAAAAAAAAACACAATTATATGTTTTTGCATGACATTCGTGTGTCAAATATTTTATTGCTCAAATTATGTTTTCTCAGTGGTATAATTTTTAAGAAATCATTCATTCCATTCATTCAAATTCAATTCATTGACGCCTATTTTTATCATTGCATCCCACTACCCTAGGAACACTACCTATAACTTGATCATTCTCAGAGGGATCGTTTGAAGTGAACTCAGTTTTGCTTTTACTAAGTTTCGAACTTTGGAGTTACCCGTATTAATTGACAACTCAATAGAAGGTTACTTAGAAGGCGAAATAGATTGTCTTTTGGGCTTACGTAATAACGTTTCTTGCTCGTCCGAGATGCCAACGTAGCGGTCGGTTAATTTCGGTATAAATTATTGTTTGCTATAAAGTTAACAATTTAAATATCAAACGAATTTCGATATATTTTTAATCAAAGTTTTAGGAACATAAATTGATGATAACGAGTCTAAAGTCTTTTTTGTTTATTTCGTAGTCATTTCATAAATTATACAATACTGCTTCTCAATCTTTGGCCTACGCTATGTCCAGGCTGGCTGCTAATACCTCCCCCTTGCTCTCAACTGCTTCCGCCCATTTATGAGTCAGGTAAACTAGAAGATCACCGGCTGAGCGACCCCGACGGAAACCGTACTGGCGATCGCTAATATACTATGTATAAAAAGGCAAAGCTAAAACAGTTATAAACACTTCTCTCCACTGTTTGCGAACGTTTTTTTTTTTATTTGCTCGATAAGGAGTTACTTCAGAGTTATCAAAGAATGCAAAGTTGCAAATATTTTTCATGCCTAGTAATATGAGATAAGTAAAATTTCGATCAAAATTAAACTGCTTATAAAGGAAACAAACGAATGATGAAAAGTTAAAAACTATATATGCAGTTTTACTAACCCATATCGAATTTTTTTTTTTTATTCAAATATATTTTTACAAGTACTTTTGATTCGTTAAACCTATACACGTGCAAGTACCAAATTTATATTTACCAAATACTACGTTCAGTCGCAAAATTTTAATTAGGTCAAATAAACAATCAGTTTTATCGTTGCCAAGTAAACTCGCCTTATCCGGCCGGAAAGGGAAACTTGTGCTTGTCAGAATATGGCGTCGTAAAAGTCACGCGGGTTTACAAAACCGTTAATAGAGACAATAAAACACGTAGGAAAGCTAAATTGTTGGCACCTTCGTTCAAGTGGCACGAAGCAGGACTTGTTGCTTGGACAGTGTTGCCAGATATACTGTATAAACAAAGAACATTTGCGAAGTATATTAATAAATGTAACAACCGATTTTAATATTAAAGCAAGTAAACTTAAATAAAATATATTTTATTTATTTTAATAACGGAAAATTTAATTTAATATTTGTATATTTATAAGACTATTGGAGGTAATTTAAAACTTTTAAAAACGATGTTAAAGTTTGGCTTTTTAAGACACATTAAAGAGATGAAAGGCCAAATTCTTGGCACCTCGGTGCAACTGGCACGAAGCAGCACTTGTTGCTTAGTTGCTGTTGCCAAAAATATTGTTCGATATCGCATTGGGGACTTAAGGAATAAAGCGAAAGTTTTATTCATATTCCATAAAAGAATATTTCAACAATGCTTTATTATTCAGATGTGAACCAAATTTAAGCAATTATATAATTACTAATCATTTATAAATTTAGGATAAGTAAATATACATTTAAGTGTAATTTGATGTTGATGTCAACCTGACGGATTTTGATCACGGCGCTAATCTCAAGAGACCAGCCAGCTACGACACGGTGGTCTCTCTAACTCACTCTCATAATTTAATGGGACGACAAGTCCAACTCGACCAGAATGAGTTCAGGCGTAGGACTAACGGGCTTACGTGGTTTCCGAGGCACGGTAGTGTACACAATTCCTACTCCCAGACTCCGGGCTGCTACTGAGAATTTTTCAATAGATAAATACAATTACTTTTTAACGGCCCGACCTGGGTTTGAACTCAAAACTTCGGGATCTGTAGCCTTAGGTTTTGTCTCTGTGATTATAGGACGATAGCTGTACGAAAAAATCGTCTCATTTTGGAGAGCTCCAATTATAAATGTGCAGAAAAATAAAGAGGATTCTTGATTGCAATTTACTACAATTGTTACGATTTAACAAATAATTAATTTTATAAAACGAAAAGACGTTGCTGGCATGTTAGAAAACGGTACTACAGCTGTATAAGAAAAAAAATGAAAAAAGTAAACAAAATTAAAGTAAATTGTTATCGACAAACTCCAATTCTAACTGAACTAATGTATACTATTTGTCATTAAAAACTTCATTTAATCTAGACGAGTGACTTGCAGTTAACAATGAAATCAAATCAACAACTGTTATAGGTTTCGAAATTCCTAAAATATATTTTGAATAAACGCGAAGTTTCGCGGAAAACCCACTAGTATCATATACAATTAATGCAGTTAAATGTATAACTAATATTATTACTACTACAATAAATATTTTGAGTTCAGTGCCAATTAGTACAATTTAAAAAAAAAGAACATAATTGATTTTGCATGCATTACATCAATGTTTTTATGTTTAAAATCTTATCAACATATTTTCATTTTAAACAAAAATATTTAAGATAAAATTGTTGGAAAATGCATAGTTCATTGACCTCTATAGCTTATATTGATATTGCAGGGTTTATAAAAACTATTACTTTACTGAACTTGCCGCAATTTATAAGATTTTATCTTATACATCGAGATATTTCCAAAACGATTAGTAAAATAGATAAGCGCTTCTACTAAATGAAACCATACACTAACTATTGATCCAGGATAATACAGGACAAATGTGTAACAAATAAAAGTTAATGAGTAACATATTTACTACATTTAGTATTGAGCTATTGACCCCGTTGACCCTGTTTGTCTCGACCCTAGCCATCCTGTAGAATGAAGAGCGATGTGTGCGCTTAACCTGAAATTTGTCTTAACTTAATAGTGCTTAAGATACGGTGCTTCAGAACACCCGAATACATTTAAGCCTATAATCATATTTAACATACAAACATCGACCAACGATCATCAAGCAAAGGAATTTTTTACGTATTAAAATTATATTTGGAATAATAAGTATTTCCATCCACAAACACCAATGGAAGGCCTTAACCCAGCATGGGACATTTACAGGCATTTCCTTGTTTTAATTTTTACAATTTTTTACCAATGAGGCGTCTGCTACTAAGCGGTCCTAGTAGCCGCCATATATGGGCAATTGTATAATACAGCCCTAGTGCTTGTGATTACACATCGATATAGTGTCGTACACACACAGTGATAAAGTATCTTATGACAATAGAGTATTTAATTACATAATACCCACCAGACCTGCTAAAGCATCATTTGCTTGTTATTATTATTAAAGAAAACATCGTATAGAACCTTGCATTTGTCTAAATAAACAACGCTAGTAGTAGCAGTGAATACGTGCAGCTCAGTTGGATGTCTGGATTCTCTCTTTCAAGGAAAATATGTCTTGTCCAATAGAACTTTACCTGTTGTTACTTTACTTTTATATATTTTTACGATAACAAAAAGACGTAAAAAGCAGTTACTGTGTTTCTATGTATGAATATAACTAATCAAGCTCTATAAGTTACATTCTGTGTATACAATCAGGAATATCAATGAAAGTAAAATGTGGTAACCACCAAAATATTGTTCATAGTTTTAGAATATCTTTTATAAAGATGACAGAAATCGTCGAATTTATATTGAATGAATTGAAAGCAGGTCAAACAAAATTTAATCTCGAACACTGAATTAAATAATCCGTATAAAAAAGTAACTGCTAACTTCCTTGGCGAGTTTTCTTAATATAATCTAGACGCTATACCGGTAGTGGCGTAGTGTTTAATTAATTTTTATAAAACGATGATTCAAAGGTTTGGAAAAGCTCGTACAAAAATATTTAATATAATTTAATATTCAAATAATAAAATTGTCGATATGTTGAAATTGTCGAATCCCGATTAACAATTAAGCTGGACACGTCTGTTGATTGATTGATCGCTTTCCGTTTATAGCGAATTTAATCGAATTGTTCAAAATCGTTACATTTACCCGTTACTATATCTATATATCTGTTTAACTGGCGTATCTCTTATGAACTGAATTTAGTTCGAACATCTATACTAATATAAGATTTAAAATTAACATGGCTAATTTTATTACTACAAGTATTTAAAACGGGATTCTCATGAATAAAACATTCGTAGATAATATCGAAATATCGAGCTCCACCATATAAAAATAAAAAAAAACATGGTAAATATCCCGTTTTAAATACTTGTAGTAATCTATACTAATATTATAAATGAAAAAAGTAACAACAATCAACAGAAAAACATACAGATATACTGTATGTTTTTCTGTTGATCTTTCACGGCGATACCAATGAAGTGAATTTTATATAATTTGGTATGAAGCAAACTTGAACTCCTTTTTCCTTAACAAAGGCCTTTTTATGCCTAATATACATAATACATCATAACTCTACACCGCGAGCGAAGCCGCCGCTGACAATTAGGATGTGTTAGATGTTAAAATTGAATGATTATTATAACTAGGATAGTGAGTAACTCAGTTAGTTACGTTTTCAAGTCTTAACTATTCAACTGATCATCTTGAAATTTTGTATACACTCTATGAGGGATAAAGAAAGTAACATAGGGTACCTAGCACCTGGCTTATCCCCCCAAACGTGGGAGAAGCCGTGATTGGAAATTAGTTAATAATTCAGAAGTGAAATAGCTTGATGGATATAAAACATCTTTCTGCAGCAACAATTGCAGATTCAAAACTGTGCATGCTCCATTTTAATGTGCTTACTTTGTGTTTATTGGTTATATAATACTACATGCTTGGAATTCCAATTAGGTGACGTCGTTCATTATCCGCAACATTCGCCTCAAGGGGTGAAATAAGTATCCTATGTAAAATCGATTCAGTTATCTAGCCATGAAAGCGCCATAGACAAACAGACTGACAGATTACTGTTTCAATTATAATATTAACAGAAATTATTAAATCATACTCAGCGGTAAAGGAATACATCATGAGATAACCTGTGTATATCCTTTGATATATTCTGCCACATAGTATCCAATGAGGCAGCATATACGACATATACGGTACATTCAACTGACAACTTAGTTTTATTGAAAGACCAAGACTTATCAAAATTAATGTATTTTAACCAAGTGTACTTTTCAAATTAATATTTCCGATGAGTGTATAGTACCTACCTGGACGGCCTTGGATAAAGCTCTATCACAAAGTGAGATATTTAAATATACCTCTATGACCTTAAGGTAATGGCTATACAGAGCATCTGTCTTCGTTCTGATGAGTGGATGGTACCTACCCAGATGGGCTAGCACAAAGCCCTACCAGTTTCGGTAACGGCTTAAAAGAACATTCACATTCGTGGCTTTGGTTAAGGAATCAGGCAGAAATCTTTTCTTTTATGAAAATGTTATTTTTCATATTTCTATGGTAATTAATTCAATGTAAATGTTGTTACCTTATCTCACTTTGGGATTTCATTTTGTTTTTATTATACAATGTTATATATTTGTTTCTTCCATACATAATATTATTCAATATACGTTAAAAGAAAAACTTTTACTTTATAAAGATAATATTTTCTTGTAATTTGAACTTTATCTTGAACAAGCCGAGATAGCGCAGTGATTAAGACTATGAAAATAACCGAAGATTGCTTGTTGAAATCTTGGCAAGTACTTTTCAATTTTACTGTCCTTACTGTATGTTTAAAATAATTCATGTGGAGCTCGGCGGTGAAGGAAAACATAGTGCGGGAAACCTGCTTGTGGTGAAATAAACTTAAGCTTAGCAGTGAGATACTTACAGACTGTTCCTTAGCTTTAATTTTACCTAAAACATTAATTATTAAATCTTACATAAAAAATGAATTATCAGAAGCAAGTCTTCGTTTCTTCTTTTACTTGGTGGTAGGGCTTCGTGTTAGTCCTTCTGCGTTAATACATTAGTACTGAGGGGTGGGTCGTCGTTGTGATCCGGCTTGAAGATTGAGTCCGTGTAACTGCAGGCATAAAGGTCGTAACTTCTTAGCTCCCGATGTTGACAGCGCATTGGCGATGTAAGGAATGGTTAATATTTCTTACAGCACCAATGTCTATTGACCTTTCACCTTCAGGTTCCACATGGCGTCCGCCTACCTATTTATAAAAACAATATGAGTATTTATTTCGATATTTTTTTAAAGTAATTACTTGTGCACTAAAATTGCTAATTCATTTTAGCTTATGACTTTTTTTTGATATGCTTTATGTACGTAATATGCTACAGAAGCATTGCAGCATCGTAACGAGCTGCAATGCTGATATCTCATTCTCTCTACGAAGGGTTAATAGTTACGTTATTGTTCCCGCAGCGAGTGTCAGTCGAGATAAAATGTACTTTTTATATTGTACGCTAATAGAATCGCCCTGAAGCGAATTCGGCTTTATATCTAAACAACGTCGAACATTTATAAAAAAATATGTACACAATAAATAACTAAAAGAAATTGGATATTAAAAATGTGATTGTTTTTTGTTACTAACGAAAATGTATAAATTAAATTTGATTATTATTATTTAACTTTAGTTTGATTTTATGAATTAAATATGTTGTATTACAATAAATAAAGCCTGGACGTAAGAGAACACGTGAATCTTAATTGAGGTTTAAGGGTACAAATGTGTTAATATATTTTCATGTACTTTGTATCTATAAATCATCACCTGAAGGAAAACATAGTAAGGAAATCTGCACGTGTCTTATGAATATTTACACCATCCACCAACCAATTCGCATTGGAGTAGCGTGTTACAAACTCCAAGTTTTCTTTTCAAAACGAATAGATTGTCTTTTATTACTTGCTAACAATAAATGAATAAACTGTATTTAAGTTTATTAAAACGTATACTACATAAATTAGTAATAGTCAATTTCGATTGCCTGTATACATAAACCAATCACTTTTGATATTTGCTTTGAATCTATAATATTTTCATCTTGATTAAAATAGTAAGTCTTAGTACTTACAATACGATAAGTTAAAAAGAAATACATTTTCATTAAATATTATAAATGGGTATTTTGTACTCTACATATATCGCGTGTTACAGTTCAAGATTAGTCAAAATATATGTAAGTTTAATAATTTGCATTTATAAGAGGTTTATGCTAAACTTTAAAAACAGCTTATTTACATTTAAATTAAACGATACGAAAATAAGCTTAATTCATATTCGTTGAAAGTTTTACCAATTATTAAAAACTAAAGATTTTATTTTATAAATGACGTAACTAACATAATATGCTGGGATATTTTGTTCCTTTTATAAATAACAAATTGGTTTCTATTCTGATAACTACAAATCTTTATCTTATAATAAAATGATACACTATTAAATAGATATACATAAAACGAATACTAACATATTGGAAAGTATATAACGTTATATAAGTAACTGCGCTTCACATAGTCGCTCGCTTTAAATTTAGACTATTGACGTGAAAACCGTAAATATCGTATTCTTGTATTCTATATTTGAAAAATATAATTCAAGATATGTTCTTATTAAAATTGTTGCAATTAAGTTGTCTTCTTTATAATGAGAAACGTTGCAATTAAATTCGACATTGATTTTTTTTTACCATTACGCTAAGCGAAGTTTGTTTCAATCGATCGATCATTAACAAAGCTATACAGCAGATAATCTGTCGACGGTAATGTGCGAATGCAACCGCATCGATCTACGGATTAAACTCTGATGTTGAAATTAAAGTTCAACTTGATATGTTTAACATAACAGCCCATTAATCTGAGCTCGTAGCAATATTGACGTGAATACGTATTGATGTAAATACACGGTAGATTTTATCTTGTGCAGTTTTCAGTGAAATCTTTAGAATTACATAATACATTTTATTTTATTAAATAATCTACAAATATCTTCTCGAAAATTTTGTTCTCGGTTTAGTAGTTTCAGAAAGACTTTATAAAAAAAAATGTCTCCTCGTTATGGGCGTACATTCATATTATAGTTTGTAAATTAAACCGATTGTTTGTCGATGGTCATATTATTTCGCTAATTAGGTTGTGATTTATAAAATTACCATTTTTCCAAGAATTATCCATTACATATGAGGTATTATTTTTATAAAATAGATTATCCATTGAAAGTTATATCTGATTTTTTTTTACAAAACTTATCATTTAATCATTAAATACTTACTATAAAACAAAGCAACTGTTTGTATGGATTTTATTACGGTTTTCACCAATGGATGAACTCCGTGAGGAAGATTTACCTGTATAATAATAATTCAATGAGGTTTTGAATAAATTTGCCGAAATATAACGATAAATCTTGAAGGTAGAAAAATAATTTTGACTGCGAGCATTATTGCGTATTGGTCTAACGATATTAACGTTTTATATAGACCCTTATTCTACCCCTTCAAAGTCGGGAAGGGCAGCTAGTATTAAATAAATACGTATCCCTGGTTACTATAAAAAATCCAGTTCAGCTGTAGCGATAACAGAATTTTTCTCCTACCCACACAATCTTATCTGATAGTTCATTGACCCTCGCAGAACCATTTAACGTACATATGAATAACTAGGGCATGACTAAGCTAGATTCAGCTTACTAATCTCGCCGCTCTTAATTAGGTCTAACAATCACATTATAGTTTGCTCTAAAATACATGATAAAGACTGGGTAATACGTGGTTCGATGCTCGGGAGGATAAATCTAGTCCCGCTTACATATTGTGCAGTTTATATCGAACATGTTTACGTCATTTGATTTTAAATGTTTGTCGAGTTTGATATACATATATATTAGTAGCGTGGCAAGGTCATTTGCGTTAAAATTTGGTACGCAAATATAACTTTTGACAAGCTTTCATACAAAATAATCAACTCATACTAAATTATATAATATAATTTAAATAAATAAACAACTCTAATATTTGTACAGAATTATTTACAAACGACGAAATTTATAAAAGCCATTCTGTCGTACAAGATAGAGTTGTTGCTTAATATTTTCTGCTGAGTTCCGCAGTGATATTTTTATTTTAAAAATAAAATACTATTCGTGAAATTTATAGAACATGTACGTAATATTTAAAAAAATATGTGAGTATTAATTTAAATAAACAATCTAGAACATTTTTATATTTATTTTAGGATAAAAGTTGTCGTAGTAGATATGTGGACGGATGAAAAAGACGTGAATTATAAGAGTTCTATGTCTACGGATCTAAAAAATTAAACTCCAATAGGAAAGTGTTTGTAACTAAAATTATTCCCGATCCCCGGAGACGCAAATCCGGCTCAATCGCTCCGATCCCACGCCGTACAGGATCGGCATCAGCTTCAGCTTTATAGATTAGCTATACGCTTCCAGACACTTAGAATAAACGATAAACTGTATTGGAAAATAAATTAGAGAATTGTTCTAATAAATATACGTTCTAAGACGTTCAAAGTGTATTTGTATAAGTCAATGTTATTACAAATACTTTGTTTTGAGATATGTGCGGTAAATTAAAATATATGTAATATACTCTACTATTGTAAATCTATAATACTATTTGTAAATCGATTTTTTTGTTTGGTATCTAGTTACGACTTTAACTTTTAATATTTATTTTTTGGGAATCGTTGAAACCTATAACATAAAACATGCAAATTCCTTTTTGTTTTTCTGAAAGTATCTATATTGATTATGGTTTAATTTCAAACAATAGACAACACAAGTGCTTTATTTAGGTAGGTTCCTTCAAACACGCGCTATTTAACACATTTTATTATACGTAAACCGTAATTAGAAACCGACAAAAAACGGTAGTTCTATGCGGATAATACATTAACTAATTGCTATTTGCAATTACATTAAACGGGCTTTTATATAGAAAAACGATCATTAATGATGATGATCAACTTATTAAAATGCAAAGGACTTAAGTATAAAAAGAATTTCCCCAAAACATTTCTTTTGTAAAATAAATAATTTAAGCCTTGATTCGAATAGTAGAGTTTTGCACTGGATGTAGTAAGGATTTGTGCAAGTCCACCTTGATAAGTACCACTCATTCACCGACTATTCTACTGTGCTTTAGTGTGAATGGTGAATGAGTCAGTGTAAATACAGTTTCAAGGCACATTACGTCTCAGATTCAGTGGCTGGCAGCGCATTGACGGTAGTACTTTATAAATAACTAGGCGACATTTCTGATATATTACTATTATTCTACTTTCGGGAAGTCTACTGTGTGATTATACTGAACACAGTTATTGAATTAGCCTAGCTAGGATAGCTAGTACCTGATATATATTTCATTTAACGACTATATTATGAGACCCAGTAAGACCTGTGAGGCCATAAAAATGTGGAATAAATATATTATTACTATTTTATATATATTATAAGTAGTTTATACTTTTTATAGTTACTCTATTTAAAGACACTTACCGTCACTTGTTACCACCTGATGTTAACTAGGTATATTTGGCAATACGCCATCACCACCTTCCTATATAATAAAATAAAAATATATATCTAAAAGTATTCGAAGACTTTTTAAACGCATATTTATAATTTACTTATATCCGTTCCAGCTTCGCATGGGTAGAATTGGGGTCTACATAAAATGTTTATATTGAAGGACAAACATACAAAGCAAAATTCTTGCTTTATGGACCACGGACCGTCTTGGCCGGATGTCCCTACAATGAATTTTGGTGAAGTAGTAACATTATTATTTTTATAGATTTATATCTGTAACGTTTTAAATTAAATTGTAATATTTCTTTATTAATTTACTAATAAACAATTCATGAAATTATAAATATGGTACAAGTTTTATATGATAAGCGTGCAACATCATTGACTTAATTTACACGGGATGATCTCTTATAGCTCGCAAGCATCTAATCTTGGACGAGTGTATTATAAATTAACATATTAATTTTTTGTAGGCCACTATTCTGTATTTTAAATTAAACTCTGTGGTTAAACTCTTTTATAACTATTAACTCTGTAAATGTAATCTGTAGGGTTATAAAATATTTATAACCTGTTTGATTCCATTTATAGAACACATGGTATTAAATAAAGTTTGGTTTAATATTTAAAGTTTAAAACGAAATAATTGAAAAAATACACCAATTATATTGAGATACTTGAGAGAAAAGCTGTTAATTTTTTTTTTTTAATATTTTATATATTTCATTGATACAGTTTTTGAATAAATGATAGTTATGGTATCGTAGTCCACTTCTGGACTTAGAATTCTTATCCTCTTGTGGCCGCTCTAGAATTTCATCCGAAACGTGCACGTTTCCTTATGTTTTCCTTTACTAAAGAAGATATGAAAACTCGGGTGTTAAGTGAGTTTGAACAAAAATCTTCGGTCAACATTCATGTATTTCTATTCTCCTTAATTCTTGCTTTTTATATAAATAACAATAGATTATTTGTACGTATAAAATATAAAAGAATCTTTACTATGTCTATTTATCTCTACAATATCGTGTTTACAAAGTTTTATCGTTTTAAAATCTCGTATTACCTACTCGTTGTCAGGCGCACGGCAACAGCGCTTCGCCGTTTTGTCACTAGTTCGTTAACAAACTCTCGTAGCGGCTTATATAACACTGACGACCGTGCGTACAAGCGATCAATCTGCCATAGACTTTCAGGACAATTTATCCCAATAACAGGACACGATATAATATATAACAATTACTATGATAGACCCTTATCTAATATAACGGAACTACTGGTTTCGAAATTTATATTACTGATAGATTCCCAAGTATATCTTATTTTAGTATCAATAATAATAATCAACGTAATTAATTATTAAGTATAATCACAATATCATATTTTAAAAAAAGAACAAAGTGAGATTTGTTTGGTTTTGTAAAGATCTTGAAAATGGAAAAATAGATGAATTTAAAATAATATTGTATGTATATTAATATAATAAGGTCACGAACTTAAATCTGTAACAAATGACAGAGTACTTTTTCATGTTGGCCTCTCAGACGAGGTGCTCGAAAAGTACCGCCGTGGAAGTAGATGGATATATACCAACATACAAAGAGAGAGAGAAGGATGGAATACACAAACCTTATAAACTTTCCAGTAGAGCGTAACTTGAGATGTTTCGTTAAGATCGCGATAAGCGATACAATGTGATGTATATATGTACATATATTAGATATTATGTACATTTTGCGAGTACATTTTAGCCTGCAATCGTGGGTTGAAATCCCGACTAAGACTATGTTTTTGTGCTAAGTTTTTTTAATCCAGTAATTGGGCTCCAAAGACTTCCTAAATAAATTCCTCGAACAAATGACATAAATTATCTTATACTATGTATTTGCAAATAAAACATTAAAATGCCTGTTTATAACCTTTCAATGAAAAGAAAAAACCTTTGATGTTCTTTGGAATTGAAATTTTATAACCTTGGATCCGTAACGCTCGCAAATTTCTTAAAGAACTATTCTTTCCTTAATGTTTATGACCTCAGGGCTGGTTGTAGGGCTTTTAACCCAAAGAATTAACCTCGCTATTCAAGAGCAATGGCGCATTCTTCAGTATACTTCAAGCGTTAGGTATTTATATGTTGTTTTGTTTTAGCATCTATTGTATATATGTTAATTGTTGTCTTATACTTATTAGGATACATAGCAATTTGTAGGCTTCTTATTACTATTTTTTTATCCACCCTTTGAACCGAAATACTACGCATTGTTAATTGGCGGTAGAATATAATGAAGTATGGTCGTACCAATCCTTAAATTTGTTGCCAATACTCTTAACACAAGCTTACCACAATCTGAAAATATTAGTAGTTAATTATTAAATATACATATAAATATATATAACCTCTAAGTCATTAACACAAGCTTTGTGTGAGCTCGATAGAATAACTTCAACAAAAAAAAAAAAACAGTTGCCAAAAATATATACACAGGGTACGTAAGTAATCTTGGGATTTTCAATACATGAAAACGAAATTCCGAATGCTGATTGGTTAACATCGGCACGGTACAGTCGAATATTACTTCCTTATGAAACTCTCGAGAGACTGTGTTTTATATGTGCATATGTATATCAACTACATTTTGTACAATACAACACTAGTATGAGACCAACCAGCTCTATGGTAGGGATGAAATCAATTTCAAAATACCCGAAAGGATGTCTGTCAAAAATGTTTGCCTATAATTTAATATTGGTTTATTTAATTGTTTGAGAACACAACATGTACGTGTGTTGTGTTTTCAAAATTTGAATATTTCAAAGAAACAAGTAAGTTAAATGTATTCGTGTGTGTGTGTGTTAACTTTCGATTGTAAATTATTTATCACATATACATAATATATACGATTCAGCTAAATTTATTTCCATATTTAGGTCAATGTTTACTTTTTTTTTTTGTTTACAAACACGCTATCAAGCAATTAATATTATCTAGAGACAGTTTTGAAAGCAATTATAAATACTTTTCTATAGCTTACATAAAAAATACATTCCAAAATATTCCGTATTGAAATTAATCCAATAAAAAAAGTAAACACTACTCGGAAAGAGAAATTATTTCTGTATTAAAAAAATAATTTAAACGATTTAAATTTTTGAATATGATTGCAATGTTTTCATTAAGTGTCAAGTGAATTAAAAACTTATTTAAGCAAATTAAAATGTAATAACTTCGATGTCTAGATTGTATTTCTGGACAGGGACTCAGGATAATCTGTTTACATAGCGAAGGACCCGCAAATTTGCATATCTGATGAACAAACATACCCTCAATCCTTATTATCATATATAACGAGTGGTATTACAAACGCCATGTTTAAATTATTTGGTAGCGTTTCAATTTAAAGATGGCGGCCTTTTAAGAGCAAAAAATTTTTTGTTCCCTTTCATCTTTTTTTCTACTGACTCAATTATTTTACTACAAGCGATAGGCCTTCGAGACAAACAGAATCGTATTAGTAGAGATTTAATTATTAAGCCTTCAATTCTATAGAAGAGGACGATTTAGTCCAGCAGAGGAAAATATACAATTAATGAAAAAACAATGCAATAAACCATGTCAGTTAAAACTTCCGATAAATAATATTTCAAGGTCAAATACGTTCATAACGAAAACGACATAACGTATGTTTCACTTTGTTTAAATATATGAACAACAAAACACTCCTTTCGATTATCGATCGGACACCATTTCCTCTAACGCATGAGTAGGTATTGTTCCTTTGGGCTTTTCAAAGGAATATCGAAATGAGACATTCTTTCGATTATTGAATGTGTCCTATGTTTTCTTGAGTAGATACAAATAGTTTAAGCCTTATTTTCGATCCCATTTTAACTGTGAGTGATTGAGAGTGGCTGAAGCTGTTTTACGTTATAGCACTCAAAATGTATTTATTAAATAATAACTTACAAATATGATTACAATTAAAATTATATAGCGTTTTATTTACATTATCCAAAGCAATTAATAAAATGCAATATACTCGTATAAGTTTTGGGTTTAATAAGAAACTAATGGGATCTCTGACTTTTTCAACAAAATGCGTCGTCACGAAGACTTCGTATTTCCATAATACAAGGCTCATTTACCTAATTTAGCAGTCCATGTAACTAAGGGTTGGAAAAGACCCTAGCGTCAAAATGTTCGACGTTAAGGGCAAATTGCGCGTTATAAAAAGATATAACATCGTTAAGCATTTTAATGTTCGCGAAATGTCAATAAAACAATTTGTAGATTTGCGAATTTTTCGAGGTTATATTTTCTTTTAATAGCTGAAGATCATGTTACGTTAATAAAAATGTAACAAAGTTACTTAAAGACATGATAGGATTAGGTACAATATTTAAATTAATATTATTACTAATTACTTTTATGATATAGATTAAAAATAATATATAGTATGTGATTTTTTTTTTTTGAGTAATTTAAAATGATTACAATAAAATACGTATTCGTTAGCGTCAATATAAAATCATCGCTATAAAGAAGACACATTAGCTTACGCGAATCTGATCGCGTGGAAATAGCAACATTATTTATCGAATAACGCAATATTTCGTTGGTGTTTTGTTTGGTTTATGTTTTCCTATTAAATTAAATATAACTTTACGTGAAATATCGTATACAAATACTGGTTTCAAAGTAACCTTATTTCTCAATGGATACAAATTTTATTTACTTAACTTCTGTATTATTTATAATTGGATTTTACTATACTACGGTATTAAAAGCAGTCATTTTTAAAATTTCAAGTTAAATTTAATGAATTGTCTGATCCAACACTGAACCTTAATATTATATATAATTAAATTGTTCTTGCATCTTAATTAAACTAATATTATAGGGAATAATGTAAATTTTAAGCAAATATAATACTATTTTTCTCTTCATACTAATATACGTTATTTCACTCGCCATCAGTTTGTGATAACACTTGATGGTACCACTTTATAGGTTTAAACTATCGTAAAATCCCAAGACTGTAATAACCATTTGTAAAGCGAAGATATAACCATTTTCTCTTGTTTACATAACGATAATATCTAAGTAGATTAGACGACGCCTTCGAGATCTTTAAGCGTTACCTTAATGTAAAATTCCGTAAATATCATTCTAGAATACTGTTAAAGGAAGACCTTTGTGGCGTAGATTATAAAGCCGGCCGCTTAAAAGTTTTCTTGTGTCAGATACTTGAAAATCTATTTCTGCATTCGTCTGGTTCGTATTATTTCCTATTTAAATAGAAAGTCTATATTTTATCAGAGAACTAGACGCCAGCCATGACTTCGTGCGCTCGTTTTATTGTTGTTTTCGTTCATGTGGGACAGTTTTATTTTGTTTGTGTTAGTTTTGAAGGAGTAATAAAATATCTATCTCGTGTACTATTTATTTCTTAATGACGTCATTAAAATTGCGAGGAACTTATGACAGGTCACAAGCTTAAAGCAAATATTTCTTATAAACGGTGTTGGGGAATTAGATTTTCATCACTATACGTGTTTTCAAGTCGCTAAATGCTGTTGATATTGAAGGATGTGCTACATAAGGAAAACAACTAAACTCGGCGGGATTACAATGGCAGTACATTGTAAATACATTCCCTATTAAGATTATAAAAAAGTAACTTTCTTTCTCAGTTCGATATTTAAAATACCATTTTGATTAATAACATTCCAGTAATTTACCTAATGATGATACGCTTCTTTTATTACATTTGTAATAATTTATTGTTAATGAAGCTTTCAATACAATGCTTCAATCAAAATAAAAATATTCTTTATTCAAGTAGGCTCATAAAAGCACTTTTGTATCGTCATGTTAGTGTTGAATTAAATGTAATACTACCAACCAAAATATATTTTACTCGTGTAGGCTCAAATAAGCACTTTTGAATTATCGTGCAACAGGATTCAATTGAACATTCAATGGTACTAGTTTGTAAAGCAAATTCTACGAAATACAAAAATCAGGAATAAAGACTGAAATTAAATTACACGGCTAATTGTATAAAATTTTACACCATATATGGATATTAAAGTATACTCGGCCCTATTTACACTTTATAAATACATATATTTTGTAATAAGCCTCAATGAATTGAGGTTATTTATCAATATAAGATTTAAAATTAATAGATAAAGTCAAATATGTCAACGGAATTTTATCAAACAAACGAATACCTTGCCACAGGATGTATTGACTTTGCGGAGTCGGAAACTTGTTGTTATAGGTTTAGCTTTAATTCTCGTGTTTATACACTTGTCGGAGATTGTATATAAATGATCTATATTATTGTGAAAATACATAATATTCTAGTACTTATAACTTTTGTTTGTTAAAAAGCATCCCGAAGGAAGTTTTGAGCTCCACGATTACAAATAATAAATTAATTCGCCGTTTCCATATTCATTAATATTATTTTAGGTCAGTTATTGTAGCACGTGCTATAAATACGATGACATAAATTTAAATGAAGGCAGAGCTCACGTTCCATTACTAATTATTAATTATAGTTTTACAATAAAGTGGTGTTCTAAGCCCGTCTTTGTGGGGATTTTGAGGTGGATAATTAAATTAGCCTTATATTCATAATAGGAATATTAAGCGCTATCTCAAATACAATTAAAGATGATATTATTATATGCTTGGCATGGCATTTTTAATTGAGATTAATATCCTAGTAAGAGTTACATTTCGGTGCACTGAAATAAAATCATTTTGTGAAGGTTTAAATATTTGATAATAGTTGACAATTTAATTAATAGGTTATATGAAATAATTTTATTAATTATCAAATATTTTTTTTACTAAAAGTATAATGTCTGTAGTGTAACATATATTAAATTACACTATAAACAGTGATGTTTACTATCGAGTTGACAAATTCGCTGTTGTGACGAGCGCACAGGTGGACGTGGGGCGCGGCGCTTAACGTATCGAGCGATGACGACGGCGCGCGCAGTGCCGCCGTAGACAGGGCCCCGGCCGGTTCAGTTCCATGCCACCACCGGCCGGCGGTCGACCCGCCACCACTCGTGGTACCCGGTACCTACCCGTAAACAACGCGCCCATGTGCTTGTGTTGTGGAGTGATTTATTTTCACAAATGGATTTATTGTAACCTATATATTTTACGCTGATTGAACAATCCATCACTTTATTTTACCGTAATACTTGTAATTAGATAGCTAGTTCACCCTTACTAAAAATCGTGTCAGACTCGTATGGTGGCAAAAATCTGTTTTAATAATAAATACGTTAGCAAAGGCGTTCCGTAAATACCTATTTCATTGATGATAATTAATTTACACGAACACTACATCCGTGCGGATGCAAGCTACGCGCCGTAGCCACATGTAGCGTAGACCCTACGAAAATCGTTGAAGATAAAAAAATGCTAATGAAAATATGGTTTCTATTCAATTAAATATACCCAATTAAATGGATATGAGCTTGATTTTTCTATTTCTATATAAATTATTTCCAATACGTACGTATTCAACTCAATGTGACATACAATTATAGTCCTTTGAATATTTAATTACTTATAAGGAAAACTTGTGTATTTCATTTTCAGTTCTATGTATTGTGTTATAATAAAATTTGTTAATACCGCAAAATATATAACAAATCAATAGTTTTTCTAAGGTTTTACGCCTAAATTATATTCGTGTACCAGTAAAATATAACTGTATTAATATTTCTCTCATGCATAATCATAAATAATTTCTCGATGAAATTCCAACGGCATTAAAATGTTGTAATTAAATATTATACTCAATTTTATATATCAATGAAATGATTATCATATCATATCTGATCTGTCGTATACCCTCCGTCAGAGATCCTGTAGTCTGCTTACATGTAAATATTTAAAATAATTCTTAGAGCGCCCCGAAACAGTACTCTGACTTAGTTAGCGTTGGATAAGATGCTTTGAAATTTCGTCTTTTCCACGCCGTGCAAATATCTGCATAAAAAGTTTTACTGCTAATAAACCGATCCTTTTTATCGCCTCTCTAAAGTCAATGCGGCTAAAATTGTTCCGATAAAAACTTTTGGAAAGAGCGTTGAATAATGTGAACGTTTACAGATCGTTACACGACACAGGCGAGGTCGTTAGGACGTATCACACTGAGTCACAGACTCACCTTAAATCAAGAACACACAAAGTCTTTTTGATTTTATTCTATGATCGAGCCCAGCTCTACTAAATATAATAATATTTAAAAAAATAGTTTTTACAAATAAATGCAGTTAAATTAATTGTTACATTATTTCACCTAGAATTATATTTTTCTACATTTATTTTAGGCTAAAACTATTCTCAAATTAAACGTAATACGGAAATCAACTACCATATATTAGGCTTACAGCTTTGTTGCGAACCCTTGGATTTGGAGATGAAATATTACTTATCGATAGGAAAACTCTTCCCATGTCGGAAGAGACGAACAGTTTTTTTATATATTTCGTTAGTATTTATGTCGGTTTATATCGAAACGTTCTTTGTTCATTATTTTCTTATTAAGCTTGTAATTAATTAAACGAAAAGCTTGGAAGATTCTAACTCAGCAATATGATGCAAATGTTTCCAGTTTAAGTGATTGCTGTTCAACATCTATGATATCAACTTTAACGCAGATAATATACCAAATGATAATAATAATTCATTGTATTATATGTATATATTAAACTGCAACGCTTTATATATTAATGATTCATTTTAAAATAAGAGAATGTAATGAAACTCTACTCACAAAATAATCACCGAGAAAAATTATTCAAATAATAAAAATTACACAGAGATGCAATTATTTACATTTACGTAACTCAACGTCCAAAATGTTTCGTCCGAGAACTTTTTACTGTGAACCCTTTTCAACCCGTAAAATATTCAACACATTTTTGTAAGCGAAAAAAAAAAACGTTGTTACGAAGGAAAGTGCCAGGAAACATGCAGCACTGTTCAACTGTATCATAACCAGAGAATGGAAACTGTAATTCCAGCTGGTTTATGTGTTTTTATTATAAACACAGATTTGTATTTGCATTATTTAAAACCAATTTTTTTTTTTAAATAATTATACATATATTTTTCTTACAAATAATTTATCTTCCCAGATCTTTTACAATAGTTGATAAATATACTTAAGTATATAAAAATTGAAATAATTGAGTAGCTGATGATCTACATGCGTGTTCTTCTCAGAAGAACTCGCGTATCACTGTTTATCACGATATCAGATGTATCACGATTTACGTAATGACAATAATTGATGACGACAAACCTGCTTATAGAAGAAACTTACATAACGTATTTTGATTTTGATATTATCTCATAACAAAAAAATGAACAATACCAGTTGAACTTTATATGTGATACTATAACTGTTTCTATTTATTTTTCTCTGATTAAATGATTATTTATGATAACATATAAAATATCAATTTCAAATATAATCAAATCTAATACATAATATTACTGTGACAGTATTTAATAAATCAAATGTTGCATGTCATACAATACTAAAATATATACAATCGCGACCCCGTCAATGTCTGTGTTATTATGAATAGTTACGATATATATGACATTTTAATAATAATAAGTTAAATATAAAGTAATACTTTGTACATATATCGTTTTATTTTTTGCAATTAATTTTATTACTGGTAATCAGTTATGTTATAAATGTCAGAAACAGTTTGGCTTGGTATAACGCTGACCTCGGTCTTAAGGAGATTAAATTGCTGCTAATCGGGATACCAAAGGCTGGACGGAAGAGGGTGGTCGACGAGTTGATTGATGATCAATTTGTTCACTACGATGTATTTAACTCTGGCAGGATAGCGAAAAATCTTGCTTTGCTAAGCGTATTTCATTGGCCGAATTTTTTATTCAGAGCTTTTAATATATATTTATATTTCATGACTCGCGCACGGGAGCTAAAGCTTTTGGAAGAATATCCCCATTTACTTACCCTAAGAGAATACTGTATCTGTATTGTATAAAAATATTCCAGAAATACCATTTTTTGTTTTCAAGCGATGTTTATTGCATGCAAACACATAATTAAAAATAAATATGTTTTTTTTTTTTTGTATACGAGTGTACATTATACGAAGTTGGTGTAATCGTATACTACGCTCAACTTCCGGTAATAATATATTAAATAAACTGGGCATATCCCATAATAAATTCCATTAAAAGTTCAATAACTCATATTCCATTTTCGAAGAGTTGTAGCTTCAACAGAAACATCGCAATAAAATTTCGTTCGTTTGCCAGATTGAGGTCAATGTAAAGCCGAAGTCACAACTTCGAAATTGTTAGCAACTGCGCCTCATTAGTAAAAAAAAATCGCTGGTTACCGCATATCTCACAATGCCATCACGACGACTTCCGCGAGTTGCTTTTCTTCAACAGCACCCACCTCCAGGCATCTGATAATGAGAAATCTGTGGAATAACACCCAATATAGAGATATATATCTTATTCCAAAGTTATAGGATGCAAAATACATTTTCAATTTTACGGAGCTAGCAGCTTCAAGTAATAATGTTGTACTTTCTTTCATAATGGACTTCCATTCAACCGGCACTCCAGTCTCCATTCTGTATTTGATGAAACATTCGCAATGTTTTAAATTTTTATAAAATAAAGGTGAAATTCGGAGAGTTTGATCGTTTTTTATGAAACTATATTTTTAATTTACGCTCGAAGAATCAAAATTTACTTATTAAAAATCAAACGTATCAATGCTGTGTTCGATAATGACTTACTTTTAACAACTTGACACGAATTTATGTTGACCTGACCTAACCTTAACGTTGACCCGAATATAATGTTTGTTCAGACGTTTGGGTGACAAAAATAGGCGTAGCCAGTACAACTCGTTAAGAATAAAAGGGAATTTTAAATCTAAATACAATGTGGCAACGTATGTGGGTTGGTTATACATAATAAATATTCAATTCAATATGTTAACATCAATTTCTTTGAAATAGAAAAAAATAATTAATTAAAACGAAGAATTCAGTTTGAATAGCCTTTACTTAGCAATGTTTATTTCAAGTATGCTGTTTAAAAACTCCAATTTAGACAATATTAAATATTTATTATTTCACGCCTATCTTTTGTACGGTTTCATTCGGAGTACCAAGTTTCAGTAACGCATAAAATACTTACTTTTATGAAACTGGGGCGAGGAACGCTGTGCAATCACAAACTATTTCATACTAAAATAGTTAGCGAATATCATTTTATATGACTTCTTACTCTTCGCATTATTCAATTAAGTCCTTATTAACTTTACTTACATTTAAATATAAATAAACAAAAAAGTAACAAAAGTTAATACAGTTACGGAATCTTAATGAATTAATTTGGTATTTTATAAAAAGGAGAATAAATTTAACAAAAATAATGTAGCGCCGACTATTTGCTTCGCGTGCGTCTTACGACTTTTTCTTAAGCCTACACCGCGCGATAAAATCTTATGGAGTTTTATAACTTTTAAACATAACTTTGCACGACATGTCGACGCGTAATAAGTTGCGTTAGTTAGCTAAGTTTTGTTAACAGATGAAGTTTTAAATATATTATAGTATAATTTTTCAATTAAGTCTTATCTTTTAGTCGTTTGTCTATGTAACAGCTGGGAAAATGTTTGCTCTCTTCATATGTGTTAGAGTTTCCTGCGATAGAATGCGGTCACATATTTATCAGAATTTCGAACAACATGTTGCAGAATTTCTCACGATATTTCCGTTCACCTCAAGTGCCTAGGGATCACAGCGTATTCTTTATATTATATGTATTATCTTACGTAACTTTCAAAAACTCCTAAATCAAATATCAAAGAAATGTGAAAAGAATGCACGCTCATAACATGACGTAAAATTCACTCATCTCGTATGACGTCACGACCCCTTAGGGGGTATTGTCAAAGTTATACAAGTATACGGTGTGAAAACATTGCAATTTTCGCCTCACATAAATCCAGTTTCTTACGCCGTTACTGACGACGTATTCATGGTACGGTGTAGTTTAATTTATGAAATTGCCGCATTGGAAAACAAGCCTTCAGATAACGGTCGCATGGGACAAAGGTTCAGGATCTTAGAATCTTGTTAACATTTTAAAATGAACCATATTGCGATGCGACTGAGCTTCAATTGCTACGTTGGGTATTACAGCTTTATAGGAAAGTAACACTTACGCGGTTTTACGCTCATCCGAAAAAAATAATGGTGATGCAAAATTGAGTATTACCTAGGTAAATTAATTTATATAATTCGTAAATAATTGCTTTAGGGTAACTAAAACGTTATTATTTAAAATATATATAATCGTTTTGAGATTTATTATAGATAGGCAAATGAGCCAATGGATGATAAGCGTTCACCACCAGCAATAGACACACGACTGCGAGAAATATTTACCATCCCACACATCCGAAAACGCAACCAACCTCAGTTACACCTGGTCTGGTCCTTTTACTCGGAACACAACAATACTAATATTGCTGTTTGGCAGTAGAATTTATGAATAGTGCGTCTTTGCCACCCAGACTGGCTTTTACAAGGCCCTAACTATTAATATAAAGTAGATATTCTAAACCAAATAGAAAATTAATATAAATATACTTTGTTTAAGTAGGCGCTACAAGCAATAATTATTAATCAACATTTTATGAGAATAAATTGAATTTGAAGGTACCAGCTTTGCATGAAGATTACGCCGAAAATAACTGAATACTTAATGGATATCACACCAACCTAAAACAATAAAATGTATCTTGTAACGCAATCAACGTTTAACGTTTTTATTGTTATGAATAATGTGGTATATTTATTGCATACTAGTTGAACTTGCGGCTTTATCTGCGCGAATTTTATAATACTTTACCTTTAGCTCACAAACCGTAAACCATAATTTTTCTCACCTCAAGGAAAATTAAAAGAAATGGTCTATGTACTTCCCCTGGATTCAAAATATCTCTATACAAAATTTTATCCAAATCGGTTCAGCGGTGTAGCCGTTAAGAGGTAACAGACAGTACTAGCTACTTTCGTATATAGAACATTAACTATAGATAGGTTTATTTTTTTTAATTACCATTTAAATAATCAGCAAACATAAAGTTGTAAATATAAGCAACAATTAAAAAACTAAAAAGGACTTAGAACATGTCTCAATTTGTTGTAAACGGATAAAGTGGTTCTCGTGACTACGACGTGAACGTTTGCTACGAAGATACAGTTTTATCTCCTACACAGCCGTTAATTTACCGAGACACTACTACCTAAATGTTAACCTAGGGCGTATATATCTTTAAATCCCGTTTTGTTGCGAGTTTACTTAGTTTCCGATTGGTGACTGAAGTTGGATGATATTGAAATTTGTGTAAAAGAGTTATTCTATATTAGTTATTATTATGGAATAATTCTTACCAGTTTTCTCAGATAAAATATACATTTCCAACCATTGGATTCAATGCAATTCTAGTAATGACCTTTATTATCAAAAGCACGTTTCTGTAACGAATGTCATTAGAAACTAGAGACAATTTGATGATAATATAATATAGCAATTACAGACACGCCAAATAAAATATATATATACTAATCGAAAATAATTTGTACAAAAAAATCAATTATTTAAATCCGCTAAGTTTCTATCATAGACTCTTCTCGTATCTGAGATTTTTCTTTGCAACCCATCAATAATGTGTTTGATTTCTTTATATTGGTAGTCACTTCGAATTGAACAATCAAATGGCATTTGAATTTAAAACTACTTCTATTAAATTATTTATATAACCTAAAAAAAAAAACAGTTTAATCTCATTTAAAGTGATAATTCAGATGTATTTTTACAGTTTCATTGATTTGAAGGATACGCTCATATTCATAAGTTCAACATACGGATAACTTAGCAATGTGGTAGTTTTTTATTCAATCTTGACACTTTGGACTACTACACAGAGTGCCAAAAGCCTAAAGTATCGTAAGTTTTAATTAAACACAGGAAATATATGCAATGATTAAAAATACATTTCTAAAATAATCTTAAAAAACGATATTGTTAAAGAACACTAAATCTAAAGACCTCTTTTGAAAAAGTGATAAAATTCCTACGTATCACCTGTGAAATAAAAACTATTTCAAATTTAATTCGAATTCGATTCCGACCATGCTGCAATCCATTTTATAGGAAAGACAATCTATTTTACAGACATCTCGACACTCTTTCATTTGGTCGATTGTTCTCCTATTTTATTTATAATCGGACTTTTGCTTGAAGTTTAATTTTTTTGAGTGGTACTAGATTTTTTTAGTTTCGGTAAATTGGCATGAAGTTGAGGCCGTCCATTGAGTACTAACGAAATAGTTTTAGAGCTGTATAAAAATGTTGAAGGTTCACAGCTTGACGATTTACTTGATTAGTTTCATTGGCTTTTCTACTAAAATAGATTTATAAACATTTTTTTTCCCAATACTATACTCGCTTCAATATTCATTTTTTCCGAAGTTTCCGTAAATTATTAACGTCTGGCGAGTCGAGTGCAAGTATCATAACCAGTTCTATGGTTTATTTGTAACGAAGAAAAAATAAACAAATAGAGAGAGTTTTCCACATATGTATATAACCAGATGTTTTTCTCTAAAGTACTCATGAACATGCCCGTTAATATATATACTGCTACAGAAAACTTTCTTTTTCTTTTTAAGAAGGCTTGAAACTAATTCCATCAAACTAGCCCAATGCAAGTGACACAGAGTGAGATAAATGAGACAAAATATCATCTGACATTGACAGCTTCACGTTCGCATAGGTTCACGATACTGCTTTACTGCTGAGCATATCACAAGCTACAAACACATATTAAGCACATGAAATCTTAATGGTCGTTCGGATTTCAACCTGCAATCTTGATTAAAACTGACGTGTTCTATCAGATTTGTTATCCTGGCTTTTTGGATATAACAATATAAAAACAGAATATATAAGTTAAAAATTGTTGGTATTTGTTTTGAAATTTATACATAAAAATGCCTGAAATAAATCAGAATGATACATAAAATAATATCATTGTTTGTATACAAGTGTTGAAAGATCTTTAACGACATCCTCATTGCAGAAAGTAAAATATTCACGGTATTAAAATTTGTTTATATCTTGTAAGAGTTTTATGACTCTCTTAACTAAACGCGAAAATTTAATCAAATAAAATATGGGATAGAGATATTCATTCGTAAATTACTTTGAGTGCTGATTACATTTTCAACTTATACCGAAGTTGCGTGTTAGCCTTGAGGTCTAACATTAATAATTTATTACGACATTTATTATTATGTTTAAAGTAATTAAAATAAATTAATAAAACTTCACTTTTACAACATACTGTATAATCCTATCCAATTATAAAAGCTCACAACTAACTATCACAATTTGTTAATACTGTTTAAGATTCACAATTCCGAATTTTGAATTGTTAGGTTTTGTTTTGGTTGCTTGATATGGTTATGCTAACGATATAAAACCGTTAGCACAAAAGTTGCTTTCCTTAGACAAACTTCTCCTTCGTGTTTTTTTTACTGTAGTGAGACTTGACATTCATAGAAAACCGTTTTAATTTTGTAGCAGTTCACTGTTTGTAGTCGGCTTTCTTGTTGACAGATACCGTAGGGCGTTAGTTAGTACAATGTACGTCAGCAAAGGGTTTTTAGGCAAAAGGACCAAGGGTTCGCATAATGATTTGAAAGGACAGGTCAGGGTGGTGACTGACAAAACATATATGAACTTAGGAACTATTTTATTCTTAAATTATATTTCACACACTAGCGCAATATGTCCTCATATGGAATTCGTTTAATAATAATATATACCGGTACTTAACAAGCATAAGACATTTACATAAAAATCGACGGAATCTAGAATAAATGTTTACGTTTGTTAGTCTCGTGGGTTAGTATAAGATTACAAGCCAACAAGGTCCTAAGTGAAAATTGACAATCTGAGATTTCCTGTCTAAATAGGTTCAGTGCTAGGATGGAGTAAGGAACTTGGCAGTATTATATCCAGTACCAGAAACAGAGTAAAGCCACTCAAAATAATAGAGTAAAGGAATGGAGTACATAATAGATGAAAGGAGATAGTGTAACTGGATTGGCCCAAATACGTGTGCATTATATAAGGACATGCGCCGATTGGCTATTTTTGAAAAATAGCCAATCAGCGATTCGTTGCTGAAATTCGGTCTAAGCTTCATTACATCGAAATATCAGAACAGCCTTCATAAACAATAATACGATAGAATTTACGTAAATAAAAACGGAAATTGCATGTATTTTTAAATCAAGTCCATTATTCAACTTTTAATTGGCAAAGTTAAAATTCGGTCAAATACACAGAAATAGCGTCATTGTAAAAATATTTTGTTCATTAAGTACTTCATTAAAGAGCTAAACATTTTAAATTGGCTTAATGATGTATAATTAAATAACACTTAGGTCTTAAGTAGATTATATTATAGCTGGTTAAATTAAAATTAAGTTAAATAGAGAGTGACTTAATTCAATTATTTATTTTATTTATTTATTGTTTTTATTCTTTAGGTGTTATAAATTATTCTATTTTTCATACATATATTGCTGTATTTTGTATAAAGAAATATTATTCTTTAATTCTTTATATCGTCCGAGCTCTAGTTTAAATGTAAGAAATTGCATCCGGTAGTTACCCTGCACCAATGTGAAGCTGGAGCCCTAGTAATAGTATTCATAGTTTTTGATTCATTTATATTTGAATGATGAAGACATTTCTTTAAAAAAAGTGCTTGTGAAGCGGTTACGCGTCGGAATTTGTTGCCAAAAGCACCTTTGTAATCAAAAGCGAGGCAAAATAAATGTTCACGAACTAACCTATATATGTACGTACACGAACAGCCTATAAAACCACATAAACGACCTCTCAGAGCGTTAAAATGTTTTACAAGACTTTGCGGACATATATATTATATTAGATAATTTATTTCAGAGAGTTATAAAAAAATATATTTTTGAAATAAATCTCCAGAAGTAATACAATTGTATTTCCATTACTAAAACCTACAAATACGGGCATATTTTTGTGAATTCGTGTAAATAAAATACCTAAATCAGAATAAGGGTGGAATTAAAAAAAAAACGTAGGACTTACGTCGCAAACATTTCGTGTGAAATCACTGTGAAAACGTTCAAAACGGAACTGAATGGAATGGGGCTTGACTCGTCGTGATGAGTTCACGCAAGATATACTGATATTCATATAGCACCTCCATTCTCTATCGCGGCGACCGAATTTATTTATTGCCATAGAAAATAAACATTTCATTTCATCCAATTTCAATTTATTTATATTCTTCTCCTTTTATTAAAATTGTGATGTTCCTTTGTCGAAATTATGATGGAACTGATGAATTATATAATCAAATAGCAATATTGAATTTAAAGTGACAGTTTTGAATGTAGATTCTATTGAAAAGAATAAGAAATTCCGTACTTACTGTTTATCATGAGTCAAATTATTAATAACTGTTCCTGGATCGAATCCCAACACAATGGAATCGCCCTATTGCTCAGTGAATAAAAAAATAAATGCTTAAAAAGAACTGCTCATTTATATTCACAAAAGAATACCTTAGTAATTACGAACTATCCTCTTTGACTTTACATAAAAGTGACGAGCAGTTTGCACTATAGTTATTCAATTATCTTAATTTGAAGCCGGCACATTCATTTTAGATAAGAATTTTGAAATTACTTATACATATTGTTAAGTCCTATAGATGCATGTTATATATTTTATTCGTTAAATACAAGATTTTGCTGTCAAGCTTAGACGACATTTGCCACCTGGGTGGTTCAATAAAATCGCCGGCCCGCAATACTTTGTATTGGCGTTAAGCGGTACGAAAACCGATAATGCGATGGAACTGAGCCAGCCAAATTCGTATCTTATCTTCAAAATCGTGTGCAGACACCGCCACTGTTTTGTTATACGTAAATATCAAACGTTAAACGTAGTACTGGTTAGAAATATGCATGAAATTAAATATATCTAAATAGACATACCATTTAAACAAACTGAGAACTTTTATATTTAAATTTAAATTCTGTGTTTTTACTTTTCAATTATATTGAAATAGTTCAAGACGGTTTTCTCGTAGAAAGGTAGAATTTGTTTTTTTTTTAATTGAGACATTTTCAATGATAATGAAAATTTTCAATTTGACTTACATAACACACGAACTGCGTTAATGCTAATATAATAAATAATAATTTAATCGTTTAAGATGCACACATGGAGTTAGCAAAGTCAACAATGCTCAGTGGAACGTTAGCATAGTTCAAGTAATATAATAACCACTATTAGCACAGCTGGGTCGAGTCTGCATATCTTTGATCAAAGGTTATGACGTTGGTCAGTTTAACTAGAGCCTCCGCCATGAATGACAAATATACATTAAAAAATGTTAATTTTGGAATATTTATTAGTCTGTATTATTCGTCATTTTTAAACTTATATTTTCATTTAAAGTCTCCCTTTTGATTTGGTAGCAATGGCTGATTAGCCATAAGATCCTTGACTAAAAGTCATTAGTTTGAGTATTTTTCTGTACTATTTTCTTTTGATGTGAATATAAATGAATTCAAACTAAAATAATGTTTATCGAAATAATTGTACAATTTTTGAAATACAAACTAAATGTCAACTGAGAATTGATCTGATTTCTGTAATAAAATGGAGCTATTTGTATGAGAAATTCCTCAGTTCAATATGCCTTCGCTGAGGCGTGAGATTTACGTATCGCATCCCATATCTGCCGTGATTGGACCGTCGTGGCGTGCACTTTACATGGGCACGACGCGACATTCAATTTTCTACGTTTATTGTTATTGTGCAAACGCGCTTTTTCGTTTTTGTTTCTGTGAGTAAATTCTTTGTTTATGTGATTTTACTGAGTATGAAATATTTGTACTCGATCTTTTTTTCTTCTTGGTATGTACATATTACAATTCTATGTTTTGTTTAACTTGGAAACTGGAACGAGGATTTTTAGTTATGGCAATGGATTTGGAAATTACGATGGGGGAGATTTATTTTCTGTTTTTCTCATTTCGAAAAACTGTATATTTTAATTTGATTGTTTGCATATAGAAATACGTGTAATAAGCCCAATTATGAAATACATTATACTTAAAAAATAGAAAGACTTGCAAAACTTAAGAAATAATAACTTCTTTGTAACGCAACTCTGTAGTTAAGAGTAAGTAGCTCTTAATAAGTGACGTAATTCTGAGAAAATCACGTGCGTGTAATATTACAATAATTGTTCGTTTCACGTTAAGTAGCAACGCAGTTCAATAGTGTCGTATCAAAAAATGGAAGTATTCGATTTTACTTGGAACTTTCAATCCTAATTTTATTTTTCTCTACGTAATTACTGACAAGAAAGCATAATTGTAAACTATTACCACAGGTAATTTAAAATAATTGTGTAGTAATGATATTTTTTTAAATATACAGAATTAATCTATTCAAAATACTGTACTCTGTATTTTGAGTACACTATTATTTCTATCATTATGACACGTCGAAGAAATCACGGGCATTAATCAATATTACAATAAACTGAATTAAATAATGAATTAATAATAATAACCAGTAAGGAAATGTATCATCTCGTTAGTATCTCACTGCTATGCCATGATCTCATTATAATATCAAAATATCTAAATTTGGATATGTCTACTCATATGTATACGAACAGCACTCGAGGTTATGATTTATAACACTTGAGTTACTTCTGAGGAATATACGACATCTCATTTTTTATAATCGATTTGAGAGCTTTGGGTCTAGGCAGTAATACAAACTCAAACATAAACGGGGTAGTATTCTAGTATTGACTAATATATCAAAGATATCCGAATGACTACATTTCGAAAGTATTCTCATACATCAAAAAGGTCACAGCGTAGGGTGAGACGTCAAACGGGTTTATTAAACCGCAGCTTTGAAACAATCTAGTCTTCGGCAACATCTGGTCCCATGTTTGAACGGTTGCCAACAGCTGCATTTTCTTTCTCAGCCACCCTTCCATAATAATCTGTAGTCCATTTGTACTACATTGATGTGGCGGAACTTGGCAAGCGTTGTCTATATATTCAAAGGTGATTGGTACCTTTTCGGCAACTGAAATTTTTTGGCCAACTATTGTGTTAGTATTTTCAAGTGTGTTACAAATAAGATTATTTAGAGTCGTGGTTTAAAAAATGTTTACTTTCTATGTATGTCTATATTGTTTAGCTGATGTTTATTGTTTAGCGACCAAAGATATATTTTTCTTTTATTATATTTGATTTGATATTCAAAATTAGAATATTGTTTAACTAATCGATAATCACCCACCTAAGTAACGTTTATGTAAGGCCTCGTATATAAAAAACAACAAACAACGTTCCAATTTAAAATGCACCCGTGTATGTAATTTCATACAAAATCTTTTCGCTACTGTTATTGTTGTACATAGTATACGTTATTAGCAATTTATTTTTAAATTAATGGCGCGTTTCAGTCATATTTTACCTTTCATGACAGTGGATTTATGGTGGCGAGTCTCACGCAGGGTTCAGAAACTGCGAAACGTTATTTAAGAAAAACGAAACGAAAATCGACTAAACGTGAAATTACGTATTTTTTACAATGGAAAATGTACTTCAGATATAATTATCATAACTTTAATTGAGCAAAATGACATTGATATGCACTTAGTACAGAAAAAAATAATTGAAGAAAAAACAATGACGCTTAGTTTAATTTTTGTTCAGATCATTCAATAAATAGTGATTCTATATTTATTTTTGTTTTAGAACAATCGACAGCAACGGGTCTAATTCTGGAAAACTCGTCACGAATTAGGCCCATAATAGCTCTAGGCAAAGCTCGATTAAACGACTACGATTAACATAGAATGATCCCTAAGCAGTTATTTTATTATTAAATACTAGGCCGTTATCAAGAAACATACTGAAGAAAGTTATTTATATTCGATATTATTTATAAAATAATCTCAAATAAGTAACATATCATTAAGAATACTTCTACATCTTCATAACATATGATATACAATATTATATTAAACATTTAAATATATATCAGTTTTTGTTTTATCCATATTATAATATAAAGGATAGAAATGTTATTAGTAGGTAGGTTCACTAAGGAATTATCGATATTTTCCTTAAAAATGTATTTATTTTGTATAGTAATTAGGAAACAATATCAAAAAATTGTAAAAAAAAATTAAAAGAAATAAATATCGGTAATAAGTACATACAAATTACTCGCATTATCTATTTAGCCGTACCGTAAATAGACCTGACAAATAAAATTGCCTTCGAAAGGGGCAGTCTGCAACCAAGTAAATATAGCTCGACTGAAATGAAAGCATTATACATTATTTACTACCTAATTTCTCAACTTGCCTTTTCAGTTCAATTATTTTTACCGTAGCAGACTTATATGGCGTCTATTTTGGTTTAAAGTTTTGCTTACAGTTGGAAGTTGTATCTTATCGATTTGAAATACATGAAACATGCTCTTTACTTTAACAAGATTTAGAATTTATATTAATATTAACACTTTAGGATCATGAAAATAATAAATTACTCATGTAAAAAGCATACTACTATATATACGAGGACAAAAAATTAAAAGGGTGATTAAAATGTTACAAAGTATTTTATAGAACTCTTTTTTTTTGATACATTTAAAATTAACGAGTCATTAGTGCGTCCTAGTTGACACTAGGGTCTAAATGTGCAAGACTCACTGAGTTTTTATGTGTTTATCAATCTTAATAATTAATCTCGTGCTAGATGGTACAGTGGAATGGTGAGGGGCATTGGATATCGTGTGTATCCACCATGCTACTTTTGTTAGATAATATCAGAATACTTTTTTTATTATATCCTATACATATGGGTCACATCAAAACACATGACTGCGATGACGCATTAAAAGCGTCAATAAAATATAATTAATTACATTATTCCCTTATTAATTAAATTATTTCTTTGTATATTCCCTGTGAAGTAGACTACAAATCTAATTAGTGTTGAGTAAAAGTTCCAGTGGGTTTTGGCCAATCTCCAGCCATTTCAATCGGAGATTGCTATTCTAGAAACTTTATATCCCAGTTCATTGCCACTAATTTAGTTTGGTGTCGTGAGACGCAAGACAATTACTAAGGGATCACTTTGCATTAGTCGTAAAAGACCTTTAAATTGAGTCATCGACTAACTTGACTTAAAGCGTCCCTTAAAGCCCAGTTATGTCAATAATAATAATAAAAACAAATTTCAATTCATCAATTTACAGCCATGATTATACCAGCATTTAATTATACCATCGATAATTATATTAATAAAACATTACATAGCAACCCCAATGACAGCATCATATAGAGAGTAGTTACTTACAATGAATAGTTTTAATTAAGTATCAATTAAGTTCTAGAACTTCGTCTCGTAATGAAGACATTTCGTGTGGTCTCGTCATATTATAGGTGTGTTGATGAATCATATCGGATTGACATTCAAGATTCGTCAATAGAACAGAAAGTTGCAGATAGAACGTTCAATATATTTAAATAATTATCAACAACACTTGAATTCGATATTATGATTTTATGTTTTAATCATTCTATTCAAATGAATTATTCGCAATTAGTCTTGTTTATAGTGTAATTCCATCCGGTTTAGTATAACTTATCATAAATATAGGATGAAATGCATATTGACTGTTTGAGATTATTATACTTTGACATCGTTTGACTTATTGACATCAAATGTAGTACATAATATTTTTACATTTTGGAGATTTTAATGCTTTATCTTTTGCTGTAACTTTAGCCACAGGATGGCACGATAGTTTTACAACTTCTACAACGTCCGACTGATAGTCATGACAATAGTTTGAGATACATTTAAAATATTTACAAATTAAGTAAATAATAAATTACAATTTTCCTTATACCCTAAGCGAAGCGGTGGTTGAACCTGGTTATCTACCTAATTCATATCCCGTCCCCTCCTTAACCAGGTGACGCCTTCCACCTCTGAGATTTATATACTCATGTGGAATCTTACTCGAACCGCTTAGCTGCCTCGTTTAGAAACATGTCAACTCTTAAAACTAATATAATAAATTAAGTATTTTTAATAACTATAAAATATAGCTAATGAAAGTAGTTTTTGATATTTGACTAAAACAATATTGTTTACATGTTTCTATGAGGTTTATATCACTCCTTCTACTGGCTTGTGCATAAATCCGTTTATGAACAAATCAGTGTTAACTAGCAGTGGCACTGATACCCATTTTTGTCTTTTTCAGAAAAGTGTTTTACAGTTTTCAATATTAAATAGTATATTTTTGATGAAAGATAAATTAATTTAATTCCGTCTAAGTACAAAGTATACATAAAGTGTTGAAACGTTTTAATAGTTATAAAAGTGAACTAAAGCTAACAATATGTGTTAAAAATTAAAAGTGATAAAATGATCTTAAAAAGAACTGACCGTTACAAGGAACTGTTTTATGTGAAAAGTGTTAAAAGTAAAACGATATGGGATGAGTCATAGTGAGAGATGTTATGTCCAACCCACTGTCCATACAAAAGATGATGCACGAAATTCACGACAATGCTGGAGCAGGTGCAAACGACGTGATGGAGGAAAACGAGGGCGGTGGGAGTGGGGATGCCGAGGTCGATATGGACGATTTCGGCTCCCTCTCACTACCCCCCGATCTTCCTCCATATTCAGGCGATTATATTATCAGTGACTACATGGAACGTCTTGGAACACGTCTCAACATCTTGGAAACCGAACTAAAATATGCGTGGCGAGCTCTTGATCTACTTAGTCAAGAATACGTAAGGATGTGGGATCGATTAGAGAGGCTGGAGTCATTACTTGCTGATCAACAGGGTGTAATATCGACTCTTCTTGATTTTTACGCATGTCGTACTGTCACATCCAGAGATCCTATGTCCAGGTTAGAGGTAATCAGAGAGATATTAGGGAATGGTACGGTAGAGGATGGTATAGAAGAAGGCTTAGACATAGGAAGGAGTGCTGTACTACTTGACTCTCAAGAAGAAGCGATGGAATCCAATGAGGCCTTTTATAGAAGCTTAAATCAGGCTTATAGAGAAGATTTGGTGTGTGATGAAAATTCAAGACCACCTTCACAATTGGATATGATCTGGGAAGCACCAGAAGAAACTGATGTAGAAATTATACCCACTACATCACGACAAATTTATAGTGCCAGTGATTATAAAAATTACTGTGGATTACAAGGTGGACCCGGTATAAGTGAAAGAGATATGGTACACCTCTCTACCTTAAGTACAATAGATCAAATTACAGTAGATAAATTACATGAATTAGATAGGTTGACAACCCAATTACATAAAGATTCGAGAGAGTTAAAAGACTTGAAAACTAGACTTCTTAGTCCGGAAATAAAGAAGGCAGCAAAGCACGACAGAGATATTGAAGCTAAAACATTGGTTGAAGATGGGAATATCATAAACGAGCAGTTAAAAAGTATATATACTGGTGGTGACAACTGGGGTATTAATGACATGATGAAAAGTTTTGATGATTTTATTTTAACAATACCCAAAGAAAATACAATGAGAGACAAATCTCCATCAAGGTTGTCTCTTTCCGAACATTCGGGAACGGATAGGACTTTAGATTATTTGCCACCCACTTTATCTCCTCGACGAAAATATGTACATGAAAGAACAACAACAGAACCATATACAACCGTAACTGGGCGTTTAGCATATAGTTCAGCGGTAGCCAATGCTGAAATAGCAGCAAAATCGTCAAAATCACCCAGTGCAATATCAAGAGAGAGATTTGATTACACGCAGTATCAAGGAACCGATGCAACAAGGCAAAATTATTTTTCCACGAAAAGTACAACTCAAACTTTGACTGAAATATACAAAACAAGTACCGAACAACACTCTCCAGTATCTGTTCAAGATTTGTTTACTGTACCACCAGAAAACATTATAGAAATAAACTTTGAGGAAAATAGATTACGAAAATCTCCCAGTCCTCCGCCACCTGCACCTCCTAATGGAACACAACTATTTTCGTCAATCGATAATAACAATGAACTTTTGTCAGCTCACTCATCTATGTTAACAACAACAATACCAACAGAAGGTATGCGTTTAAGCCCTCGATCACCTAAATCTCCTAAGACCTCTCCAAAACACGTTAAAAGAGATAGTACAAATATAGTAGCAGCAAAATCTGATTCCGGACTTTCTTCAATGAGTGGCTGGTCTAGTTTGGAAAAAAGCCCTGGTTCCCCCAAAACAGGTAAAATTGGTCATTCTGTACATGACAGTCACAAGACTAGAATTTCTTCTCCACAATCTGTTCAAAAATTGAATTTTGAATTAGATTCCAAGCCGTACTTAGAAACACTTGTAGATTCATACCAGTATGAAGACAAAAGTGTCCAAAGAGAATATAACTTACGAAAAAGTGACAGCTTTAAAGACACTACTATAGATTTAAATAGGTTACAGGAAAAAATGGATTCTAGTTTTATAAAAAGTGATATTCCATATTCAATAACGGATGAAAATACACTTAATAATATAGAATATTATTACCAAAATGAAGCTCCTTCAATATACTCTGTGGCCGGAAATAGGCAACCAATTTTTACTACAGTTTATAGTACGCCTAGGGGAATGCTTTCAGAAGATAGACATTTTTCCGAGTTATTAGATAGAAATGAAATTACGGAGCCGGTTCCTAAGCAAATAATTGACTCTTATCCGCCTGAACCTAGTTACCATGCCCAAACTGTTGTTATTTCAGCTTCAAATGTAAATAAGAAATCTTTGACAAGAGCAAATACGGTTGGGCCAAACGATGTTCATTTGCATCAAAATGGATATAAAGCCCAGAATCATCGTTCTGGATACCCAACGGGAAATCTTACTGATGCATTGTCATATTATCCAACATCTACTCGATACGATTCTCCTAAACGTGTTTCTGTTGATGATCGAATATCGTGGCAAAGCAATAGATCACCAACAAGTTCAATGGAAACATCTAGTCTAAAATCTCATTCATTGAATATAACAGAAAGGAAGCAATTTCAAAATCAATTACAACAAGAATATTTTAAGCAACAACAATATGATCAACGAAATGGTAATGTTATGAATGACGTGCAAGATGATTATGATAAACAAGCTTTAGATCATAATATAATGAGGAAAGAACAATATGTTGATTCTACAGGCATATTGGTTTCGGAATCAGGATATTTATCAATTTCATCTAACTTAAAAGGAAAAACACATGATAAACAATCAAAAAAACCTAAAAGAACGTCTTCTTTAAAATCCGCCATGTCTTCTATGAGCCATTGGCTTCCGGATTTGCATTTACCAAAAAAGCATAGATCGCATTCTTTGCCATCTGGAGTAGATACCGTAGAACAGACTCAACAAGAAAAATCTTTAAAAGAAAGAATATTGTCGGCTCAAAGACGAAAGAAAAAATATCATTTAGTTGCATCAATGTCAGGGTTGTTGCAGAAAGCTAGACGAAAACAACAGGCTAGTCACCAGTCATTGTCTGATCCGGAAACTTCTGAAACGGAATGGTCAGGTGGCCGTTCGAGTGCTCAATCAGAGGATTCTGATAGTGTATTTTCTGATTCAACACACGAAGGAAACGTTTTTGCAAAGGTGCCACTAAAACCCAAGCAAAGAAAAGTTAATCACCAAGAAATAATTGAACAGCAACAAATGATTCAAGAGTTACAAAAGCAAGGTGCGGAGTTTCATGAAGGAGATAATGGTGAAAATATAATGGAAGAAACTGAAAAATTCCAAAGTGGAGTATTGCCACGGGATAAAAGTGATGATATTGACTTTCATTTCGCTCGTGTTAGTCAAATGAATCAAGGTAATATAACGGATTTGGAAAAACTGGATATTGATACGGATATATCAAATATAGATCCCTTTGAGGAGGAATTAAAAGATGATAATAGTGGACCTGCTTCTCTATTTGCAACCGTAGGTGACGTCAAAAAAGCAGCTGCTTCTTTAGATGAAGGATTGATTGAAAATAATAAACCATATAATGGGAGCTCTCAAGAATTCGCTGTATCAAGAGCGTTGGGCAAATATCGATTACGCAAATCTTCATCCGTTTCTGACGATCAAATATCTGACACCTCCCCACCTAAGGCTGATTCAGTCATACCTGAAGAGCCAAGTCATTCAGTAAATCAAAAAGTCAAAAAACCATTGAAAACAAGTCCTCCTGAAATTATCAGCAGCTCAGTTCCTGAAGAATCAATGGCATTTTCAGAACGTAGTCCATCTATTCAAAGTTCTCGAGGTATTCAAAATAAGTTTCAACCACGACAACAACAAAGCTTAGATATTCCCAATAAGCACGATGATGACGATAGTAAAAGTACTCATTCATGGAGAAGTGGTTCTCGTGTGTCTTCTAGACGTCAAAGTACAGAAGATAGCATAGATTCCGAAGATGAGTGGTATTGCTATGAACTAAAAAAATTAGAAGAAATGGAACAGCAGTCGCATCTGGAGGCAGAGAGAGAGAAAACATTGGAAGAAGAACCTGAAATTGAAGAAGAATTACCAGAGGAACCGAATGAAAATTTAAAAGAAAAAATGTCGTTTGTATTAAGGGAATTAAAACTCAAAACAGCTACGATAAAAGTAAAGTGTGATGAAGAACCTGCAGAAGATACATGGAAGGATGTGACAACATTTCCAGTAATAGATGAAAAAGCTGACAGCGATGTAACTCCAGAAAGAGAATCGGATGATGATAAATCGTATGCGGACTCGGGATCGGGTGAAACATCTGGCCCTGATAGCCCTGTCCAAAGTGGTGATGAGTTCGATGAGGATTACGATATGCCACAACCACATCAAGACCCTATCCCAACTGAACCAATTCCACAGCAAGATGCTCCAGTTGGTAGTAAATGGAAATTACTAAAAGCTTTAAAAGACCGTAAAGCCGAAGAAAAAGCAAGTGAAACGCCTGTCGCAACTACTCCGTCTACCGAAAAGGATAAAGTTAGCGCTGGTGTAAGTTATCTTATGCAAAAATTTCACGAAATTAGAGTTAAAAGCTAAGACATAAGCTCTTAAAGCGAATAAGGTAGTTGTTTAATACATATTATATGACAGCTTTCGAAAATGTAATAAGTTAGTTCTACAATATTTAGCAGAAAACAAAATAAATTGCTTAAATATTTATACACATATAGCAAACATAAATATAATGTGTTAACATAAATTAATATCAATACGTGTACATTTACGATACTAATTAATCTATTAATTGAAGATTTAATGTGTTAATACTAAACCATTTCCTTATCACTGATACGATATGATTTCAAGGCATTTGAAAAATATAATTGAAAACGTACTTAAAATTAAAGAACCAAATAAGCAAAGGTTGTGAATTTGATTTATTACTCAACAAATACAACGCAATTGATAGTTAATGTTATACATTCATTGAGTCTTAATATAGAAATAAAAATGCATTTACTATTTCAATAAGAATGTTCCTGCCAATATTGGTGTGTAATGATATTCAGGACGAATCTTCCGTTATTGTGAATTTAAATTTTGATCAATTATAAATTAATAATTTAGAAATTGAGCATTATTATTATAATATACATATAAAATCTGCCATAATTACTTGATAATAAATATGATTGAGGCAATAACTAGGTTTTACCTCCGCAATCCGTACTAAAGACTTTATACATTAATAATATTCTTACTAGAATTTTATAAAAGCTTTAGAAATATTCAACTTGAAAATGTTTTTACAATAACTCATTATTATACATTGCTTAAAGTAATCGTATAATTTAATTATAAAACTATTTGTAACAGTATAAAAATAACGTAGTCAGTATTAGATATAATTTAACTACTTGGTGTTTATTAATAGTTAGTGCCGAGCGCTAATTCACAGAGTAAATGAGAAAATACATATGTTCATTTATTATTATTAATGCTTACTACAAAAGTTCGTAAAGCATAAAGGTACAAAATTTTTCGCCGTCATATCACGTCATATCATAAAGAGAAATTCTTCTTTTTATTATAATCAAAATCAGAAAATGTCATATATTGCTTCTATTGATCACATAAATATATTTACTCATTAATAATAATATTTTAAAATTAATAAGCGCAAAACATTATTTATGAATACATAAATGGAAATGCTTTAAATGTCTATACAATTTATATTTGTATGTCATAAAATATAACATGACAGTTAAGAATGTTTGATTATTGAAGCTTAAAAGTGAAAAAAATACTTAGCATAACGTGTGAACTTGATTTATATTACGTATCGGTTAAATACATAAACATAATTAGTTTTTATTGCTGAGATATTAAAGTTCATTATTATACAATAAATTTTCATAAAAATCATGTAATGTAGCCTAGAATTAACATTACATAGGTCGTTCAATCAAATAGTTATCGACACCTAAAAAACTTAGAGGGCACTAAATGTATCGTTATTATATCTAGTAAAAATTAGATGTTACCTATATACATTATTCTCTGGCCATGGATTTAAATGATTATTAAGAGCATTTGCCATTATTAAAGACGCTTTCGTTAGAAGCAACATTATTATGGGACGCTGTAACAGATCCCGCTTTAGCCTAATAAACGTATTAATAAAACGTATTGCTTTTAAACGAACTTATTGGAAATACTATTAACAAATAGGTACTTCAACAGCTAACACATCTCCATGATAATTATGTTTAGTATTACTTTGTTAATAAGTTTAATTAAGTATGTTAGTAGTTATTAATTCTCCATTTGCAATTTTGTGATTGTCTATGATAAAATGTTCATACAATTCATTTTAAAATTATGACGACGTAGCTGAATTTTATAGTTGTTTTAATCCAGCTAACGTTTACAACAACAATTGTTTTTGGCGTAAGAAATGTATGGAAATTATATCTTTATTAATGTTGAAATTATTGTTGTTTTTTATTTTGTTATCAATAAATGTTAGCGTTTTGTTTTGTTTTTCTTTTTTTGTTATTAATTGTTATTTTTGTTTTAATTTTAGAATGGAACCGGCGGTTTCAACGAGCAAGGCGGCAGGGGGAATGGGTATGATTAGTTTTAGTAAATAAAGAAAAACAAAAACAATTTTGGCGGCGCTTTTAAACATTTTTTTTTTTCATTTTATTAGACACCCCGGGGATAATCCTTTCTATAGCAACATTGACAGTATGCCTGACATTCGGCCGAGAAGAAAATCCATTCCATTGGTATCGGAACTTGTAAGTAGCGATTGTAAATGTTTTGTGTTATCTAAAAAATCTAGTAAAGATCAAATGGAGCTATATCTTTCTTTCTTTGGCCGGTTTCAATTGACTATCTTAACATTACATGTTTCAAATGATAAATGGGGTCAGCTGTTTGCAAAAGGTAGATATTTGAAACTGGTCGTAAATGTTTACAGCTCGCATCGACGTGCGCTTCCTGATGCTTAGTAACATTAGGCGCGTAATAAATGTTTTCTTCTGAACGGGGAGTTTCTATATAATAATTTCTTAAGCGATTCACGTACAGATCTTCTAAAGCTGTGACTGAACACATTTAAATATATTTTATTAATTAATTTCGGATCTGTACGTGTATCGGTTGAACGATTTTTGTTGAAGACTTTCGACGGTCTATACAAACCCTTCTATTTTCTTTGATGTATTACTTTATATCTGTGATTTATGTGACTCCCTTCTAATGCTACTTGTGTAGGTGGTCTTTACCTACGTATTTTTAGAGGGCCTTCCAACACCAAATCACCTGCAAGATATAGTGGATATAGGGGTCACCTGAAATTTATAATAGTGTAGCGGAACCATATAATGCAAACGAAAATTCCTGATTAAAATTAATAATCTCATTGCATTTTACCCCTAACCGTGGACCCGCAGGTTCTCAAGGTATATCTCTCCCAATAACACTTTCTTCTATGCATGGAACTATTAAAATTTAATATAAATGCTTTTGATATGCAGTTTTTGTTAATAATTTTCTAGATAAACTGCTTTTGATTTTTAGTTTTTTCTTAAAGTAAGATACTGTGATGGAAATGATCGCCTCAAGCAATTGCATGAAACTGCTACATGGCTAATGACTTTTATTTCGTTGACTTTATCATTTAATGATGTAAATTCGATTGTTACAATTAATTAAAATTTTATTAATATGGATACAATTAACGCAGTGCACGAGCTTCATATTTTTTTTGTTTCCTACTCAAATATTTTTTGATAGACAACAGACCAAAGACCCGTTCACGTCGGGTGTCGAAGATGCCATTTTTTTATTCTGCATACATTTTATTTTAAAATTTGCACAAAATTAAAAACTTTTAAACGCATTTGTACCTACTTTGTTTCACGAAAAATCGTGCAAAAGTTAAACTTCGATTTTAGAATAATAGTTAAGAACTACATACAGGCTTAAAGAACAGCTTAAATATTATAGCATGAGTAGAATAAAGAAATCAACATACAAAATCAAATACTAGAAAGTGTTAAGAAAATAAATAATTATTCCACGTAGAACTAATATTTAAAGAATCAAATGAGACGTTTCGTTTGATTTGATGATTGTTTGGATGAATTTAAAGCAAATATTGTACTATATAGACGATGGCTGCCACAAAGAGGAACGCAGGTTTAACATCAGCGGTTCATCGGGCTACTTTGAATGATGAAGAATTGGTAAGTTACAATATTCTGACTCCAGTTGGTATTCTGTATTTAGAAACTCGAAACTAATTGTAAAATACGAGCCTGAAATTGTCAAATATATGTCTACATAAAATATTACATAAATTAAACATACATACATATATTACATACATACATTAAATATTGTCAACATTTTACGACTAATATACGAAATTAAATCTTCCGACTTCCGACCGACTTTATAACGTATAAGATTTAAGTGCTCAGTCGGATTAGAATATTAGATTTAGCTTGTTATTTCAAAAGCTGGCGGTTTAATTTGATTATTAGTAAATCTATTTAAATTTGGGTTTCTTATTAATAATACTTATAGTCGAAATGTTTTGGATATATCCACAACATTTCAATTACAAGTACTAAAGTATAAAGCGATAATCATTTTTATTTTACTCACTACGGGGGTGGATTTAATCTTTGAAGTGTATTACAGAAAATGCACGTTTACAAGAAGACATTACAAGCGTTAATTTATCCGATATCATCAACAACACCACACAACTTCGTCCTATGGACAGCTACGTCACCGACATACTGCTACGAATGTGAAGGCTTGCTGTGGGGTATTGCAAGACAAGGGGTCAGGTGTACAGAGTGCGGTGTGAAATGTCACGAGAAATGCAAGGATTTGCTCAACGCTGATTGCCTTCAGAGTAAGTTTTGGATCAAAATTATGACTTATACACTACGTAATATTGATAATTGGTTTTATTAATAATATATATCATATCTATTGGTATATAATATCAATCTAATTTAATTAATGATTCTGTTTACTATTATTGATATTTTCGTATGATGTTACGTTTATAACGTTCTTTCGAACCTTAAATATAACATTGACGAATCAAAAACCAATTTTCAAATAAATTGTGAATTTAATAAGACAATTAAAAAATAGTTTTTTTTGAGAAGAATAGCAATATCATACTTTAGATTGTAATTTGTTATTGTCACAGTAAAACACACCATACACTAGAAAGTCGACACAGGAACAAATTGAATGCGATTTACCTAATTGACGGACCCGTCCTCAATGCTAAGGTCGTTACATCATAAAGATATGTTCTACTTCGATGTTTCTACTTTTCTGGCAGCGGCAAAGCGCCGTTCTCCTTATTAAGTTGAAGTAGTGTCAAGATGTACTCGTAGCGGGTGACATCGTAGACAAGATGTTTGTTGCCGAACGACGCCGAACGCGATCACGTTAATTTAAAAGATTTTATAAATACTTTAATAGTCATAATTTTATTATTAATATTTAGAATCATTATACATAATAATAACAATTATAACTTTTATCCTTTACAAACTATAAGTAGTTATAAAATAATCGTTGAACAATTATTTCTCGCAACTATTAAAATATTTAAAAAAAATCTTAAACTCGTCATCACATATGACTAAATTTGTATTCTTTTAAAGGTATATTATAATATATCTCTTGACATAATTTTGACACGAAAGTGCATGAAGATAGAGCGGATGTTCAAAGAATATTCCGAACTCTTTTAAACTTAAGGAGCTTTGAACAGCACTTGACAGGTCATCTGACTTCTCAAGACCTTTGTCCTTAACGTTTGACATCAATTAAAATTTATGGTCAGTAAAATAAGTTTAATTATCTGTGCCCAGCTGGTGGAACTAAAATCAATTAGGACAAAAATTTCAATTCAATGATTTTAAAGTGAAATAAACTTACCAACACACAATTTGCATTTTTGTTAATGATGTAACGATCTCATGAGTGTAGTTTATTTCCTACGTATAATAAGATTTAGCAATCTAGATGACATCTTAATATAAGGTAACATTAATATTTGTTGTGTGTTTATTGATTGGTTCAACATTAAAATTGTCGTCGTAGTCTAAATTATTACTATTTACAACAAAGTTATGCATGATTTAAATTTCTGCATGATTGTCGGTGGCTATTTGTGAATCAACAGCCTAGGGTAATCATATAATTCTATTCAGGCCAATAACATTTTCACATTTTTTTAATACTTCGTCATCTGAATTCACGTGATTCAGGATACATGAATTATTATAATATTTTTTCCTATTGACGTTGTCTTTTAATTTTACTGTTTCCTTCTTTTATGTGTGACCTCATATAATAAAGCATGAAATCCTCCTACAAGAATATGGTCCTTTTTGCTTAATCGGAGTGCATGGCTATCGGTATAAAGTTCAGTACATTTTCAAAATTCAGATTCGAATAACATTCGTCTAGATTCACATTTGCACCATCATTTAGGCGGGCAGTCGGTCTAGTATTATTCAACTAAATAGTTGTTCTCAACCTTTTATTAATTTGGAATAAATAAAGTCGACTGCGCGTCATCGTCATAATAGTTTACATTTCAAAAGCATTAATAGTAAATACATTTACCTATTTAAACTTTCCATGAATAGAAATTAATTAATTGGTTTTATCATATTCTACGTATAGTATTCATTTACTTTTTATTTGATTATATTTTTTAATGTTTCTCATACAGTTTAATGTTATATAATAATCTTTTTATACAATTTTATTATTTTTAATAAAGATTATTGCTTTTCTTAATGTATATGTAGATAGTTATTTTCATAAAATATTTGAGATATTAATGATATGTTTTTGAAATGTATACTATAATATTCACTTAGGTAGGGATACCGACCCTGTCTGTTCCTCACGGGTGCCCCGCCCAGCGCCGAAACTCGTCAAGAGCCCTTGAACAGTATTTTTTTTAATTTTCTTTATATATTACTCAACATTCCACACTTATTTACACCGCTCGTTTTTTTAATAAAAAGAGATGCCTTCAAGCTTCGTGACACAAGCGCCCCAAGTGATAAAAATCCAAATTGTGCCTGTTAGCAATGTGTGCACGCAGTCCAAATTTCTGTCCACTTCAATATTATATGTGGTCTTAGTTTAATTTCTTACGTGTTTTTTATTTATAGACTTCCGCGTTTTATGTTTATTTTTATTATTAGTTCTATGTTATATTTATATATTATCTTCAAAATATTGCATATATCTATGCTGATATTCGTTAACAATGAGCACTGTGACAATATTTAAAATTGGATAAAACAAAAATACTTTTACAATTAAACGCAAGGGAATACCACTCTTGATTATCTTAACGCTATTTTCATCATTTTCTTTTGTGAATTATTGATATTTATTTCGTCCATCTTTATTGATAATACACAAAAAGTGATTAATGGTTACTTTGTAAATAGCTTTGGGATACTTTTTATTAAAAGGCGCCGTGCTCAGGTTTGCTCCGGCTGGCGCCGCTCTAGGTCGTCGACTTGATTAGATCCAACAGTAATCTAATCATTATATTATTACGGTTCTAAGTTGGAATCTGATTAGGTTGTGTCCTATGGGTTGTCGTAGCAGGCCTGACTGCAGGGCGGGGAGCCCTCCCGGCGCAACCCGCAGTTTTTAAGAATGGTATTTGCATCGCCTGAGCAGTGTGTTTCGCAGGGGCCGCTGAAAAGTCTTCCAAACATGGCGCCGAAGATAAGGCCAATTCCATCATCACTGCCATGAAGGAACGAATGAAGCAACGAGAGAGAGATAAGCCAGAAATCTTTGAATTAATCAGGTACATCAAATTAGGTTAGGTTAATATTGTGGTTCGGAACATTGAGACTTTGGAAGTCTTCGTCAATTTGCCTTAGTTTATTTATTATAATATTATTTAAATTATTATATATTTCTAGATTTAATTGCAGAAAAACCAGGTATTATGAAGCAGTGCCTTAAACATATAATATAAACAATTATTAAATCTTTTTTTATGGTCACATCATTCACCGAATAATTCAAAATGTGGTTTTCATATTCATATTAAATAGGAATAAAGTCAACGAATACTAATTTCATACTTTCTTATTATATATGTTATATATTATTCAATAGTAACCTTAAAACGAATTCATTTGCAAATGGATAAATGTCTGCAGGATCGCTTTATAAAAGGATATTTGAAAACGTGGAATGCAAAATTTTATTTTGATTTTTAATTTGTAACTGTTTTTATAAAAATATACATGTATGCGTGGTTATACATAATATGCTTGTATCATTTTCATTATTACTTCAGATTTGCCATGCCATGCAAAACCAAGCTAAATAGAGCTACAACCTTAAAGAAAATATAAATCCCAAAGACCTCTTTTGTCATATTAAATATCATATTAACTGGTATCTGTTGCGTTACCGCAAATTATTATACTTTAAGACATAGGACCAAGGTAATATATATCCAGCGGCATAGCCAAAGTGATTTCCAAGAATACAATATACTAAATCTGCTATTGGCGCTATTATTTTTGTTTTCGTATCAATCTCATGTTTATTTAAGGAAAGAAATACAAGTGTAATGTTTTAATTTACCATTTAGTCATTTTCTAAAATAAATTTCTCAAATAGTGCGGGAACACGTAACCGTAATATAAAAGCAGTTTTTGACATCTGTGTATATGCAACAGACAGGTGTTCAGCATCGAACAAGAGGGGCATTCAGCACACATGAGCACCGTGAAGCAGTCCGTCCTAGATGGCACGTCGAAATGGAGCGCGAAGATCGCCATCACAGGTTCGATGATGTGTCGTGGCTAATCACTTCATTTTCAGATATTCCAGGTCTCCCGTCCAGTCGAACCGGTCAAGGACATCACAGAAACACAATACAAACACGACACTAAATTGTTTCGTGTCTTTCGTTTCATGTGGCGGCCAGGCGGACTTTTAACGTCGACCCCGACACTCACATAGACAGCCTCGATCAGGCTGAGCAAATCACTATTGAAGGGACTTCAAAATGGTCCTGCAAAATCGCCATCACAGGTTTGCAGTGGTCTTTTGCGGCTACAGACCGCGCGCTCGCAAATTTGATTCTATTAGAAATGACTTCGCCTAATTTCTCTATACCACTTTTTTGATGTTTGCTCAAATTTAATAATACTACAAGTATGTGACCACAACCACAGAATATAAAAATTTTAGCAAATATCAAAACTCTCTCTTTGCAACCTTACTTTGCCTACCTACTAACCCAGTCCATTCACGGTCGTTAGTGCACCGCCTCAACTCACTAATTCTCTTGATAAAATATAGCTTTAAACAATCATTAACACAAGGAAATTCCACGAATCTGACACAAATGATATTTAATTATAGCTACAATAAAAACAATAATATTGTGCACACACAAATTTTATGGTATTTCCTACACTCAAAATATTCACATTCAATTTGATCATGACTGCAAACCATAATTCGGTAACATATATTTAAATTGACACGGTTGCATGAATCACATGTTACTAATAATTTATTACGATTACTCACTTCCAGACCCGACACTGTTATGCGGACGATAGTATCGGTTGGTGGGTTCACACCAAAATATCAATAATTTATTCCCTTGTAGATTTGTACCAAAATAGGTGAATGCATTTAATTTTAGCGACGAAAGCATGCAGGATACGAAGCCTGTAAGAAAAAAATACCTTTTCTCTTCTTCCTTCTGCTATCTCTTCTAAACAACTTTCGATTCGTGAAAATTCCACTTTAGATTTCATCCCCGTGCATATAATTTTATTCATATTTTGAATTTTAATTGACCAAATTTGCATTAGAATTTGCGAATGTAGTCGCTATGTTCAAGTTGTTTTAGACTCGAATTTGGGCATATTTACATAGACAACATTTCGGTAGATTTGTTGCTAGTGTCTTCTTTACGCGTATCGAACAGTACAACAGGATACCAGCATTTAGCCATCGCCGTTTGCCGTAATATTACCATCGTTCCGGTATAAGGTAAGTAATTTTGCTAGGAAATATTATATGTATATTGGCGTAATTGTATTGCAAATCTCATCTCATAATTGATAAAAGATAAAGCGCAGATTATAATCCAGTGTCATTAATTTGCGTATATTTATATTGTTTTATGTAAGAGCCTAAAAATTGTGTTGCCTATGCCAACAGCTTTGATATTATTGCTAATAGTAAAGATATCAAGGGTTATACAATTCAAATTGTAAAGAGGTAATAGTGATGTACGAAATTGACTAATATTTAAATGTTTGTGTGTACAATTTTAAGTTTTTGAATAGAATACTAAAATTAGTTTTTCATGGGCAGTTATCTGCGCTCAAGGGCTGATAGCCAAAGATAAAAGTGGAACCTCGGATCCGTACGTAACCGTCCAAGTAAGCAAAGTTAAGAAGAGGACCAGAACCATGCCTCAAGAACTAAACCCAGTTTGGAATGAGAAGTTTTATTTGTTAGTATATCATTTGAAAATATTATTTTATATAAAAGAGTAGTTTTTATAAAAGAATATTACCATAGCAGTTGAAGTTATCGATGTCGCTTTTCTAAAATAACCGGGTTTTTTTAGCGAATGCCACAATTCCTCGGATCGGATAAAAGTAAGAGTTTGGGATGAAGACAATGACTTGAAATCAAAACTTCGACAAAAATTGACAAGAGAATCTGATGATTTCTTGGGTCAGACCATTATTGAGGTAAGCATTTAAGACGCCAATAGTTTGAACAAACTTGAAAGGAAAATGTTTTTACTATTTTGGTTCATATTTATTAAAACTGCATTTTATATGTTACATGTAGTATATATCAGACAAGTATTTTTCTCTAAATTTTTGTTACGTAACAAAATATGCAATGCATATGCAAAAAATGTTTTTTTTTAGAAAACACAATGCGCGTGTAGCGTGTCTCTCGTGTCGCCTGTATTTATAAAAAATGACAGGAGAGATTGCGGTTCCTGTTGTTCGTTTTTCATATGTGTCATGTCACGTTTGGTGTATGACTGACGTGACTATACTATACCGATACTATATCCATTTATGATATTTCTCTAAGGCTGTACCATTTAAATCGTTATATCGTTCCACATAGCAATCTGGATAGTATTTCTAGATAATCTTATGAAAAACAAATGAAACGTATGCATTTTTGCGTTAGGTTCGAACATTATCCGGTGAAATGGATGTCTGGTACAACTTGGAGAAAAGGACAGACAAATCCGCTGTATCCGGAGCTATCAGACTTCACATCAACGTTGAAATAAAAGGAGAGGAAAAAGTCGCACCTTATCACGTCCAGGTAAGTGATAAATATATTTATTACTTAATGCAATTAATTATGTTACGAAATAAAACTTGAATGCAAAATACTTAATCAGAAATATATGGTATTATTTAGCCGTTATAAATTATAAATTAGCTTACAAATTAACGATCAATGGTATATTGTGAAGGTACACGAAAGCTATGAAATTTATGGTTAATTCGTGGTTTCCTTAGCCTATAGTTAATGGGCATTCATGGTGATGAAGTTTACATTTCATATGAGAAACTCAACAGGTCTGAAAATATTGGCACCATGCCTTATGGCTTATTGCCAACATTTCTGTAATCACTGAGCAGTGCAGCAATTATTGACTTAGAATAAATATCGGAGCCGGATCATGAATAATCATATTAAATGTAGATTTATTTTTATACTTTGTACTAATTAGAAGGAAACCTTAACTTTTTAAGCCGAGTCGGCTATAACTCGTGAATCTTAACTAAAGATAGCGGGGTGAAACTCAGTGAAGCACAACTGAGTTTTTATATTTTCAATTTGTTTTTATAGAATCATACAACTTGAGTTTGTGGTGGAAAACTATTTGTCAAGAATCCCGTTTCAGATTTAAATCTGTTGTCAGATGTAATCAGCCTCACGTGTGTCTGTTATATGGCCTGAAGTGGGACACTTACTGGCTGTTATTATATTTTATTTAAATAAAATAATATTTTACCCGAAACTACACATTTCTCTTAACCCAATAATAATATTCGCTATGAAAATTTAAATATGAAATTACGTAAATATTCAATTTAATTCACTCGGATTGTAGAAAAATCTGTGCCGATGAAAAAAGATACTCTGATAGTTAAAGTAATAAAGTTTGTATTACAATTTTAAGTACTTATAAGTATTCAACTCTTATATATTCTAAATTTCGATAATAATAACCACGACTGATAACAAAGTTTGATGGGCGAACTTTTCATAAATGCTAAAAGTTCGTAGATGCGACTAAGCCAAACTGCTGGGCTGCTGGATAATATTTAAGTATAATTTAATCTCTACTTTTGGAAACATTTAGATGCAAATTTTAATGCGCCAATGCTTTAGTGCTCGGACTCATCAACGTTAATATTTTACTTGGTTTTGTATTGATTACAACAAACATACGATTTCTCACAAGCTCCAAAGGACAGTAAGCAAAGTGTATAAGTCATAAAATTTACGTACAATCACATGTTAAATAAAGTCTCGTTGGCTATTAATTGAATAAATCTATAAAACTTTATTTAAAAATAGAACACAAGTTTGTATACCGCTGTAATTGACATCGTCGGAACATCAATACATAATTTTCTCAGGATAAATAAATGTGATTGATTCAATTTATTTCTGGTCTATTTTTATTAAAAGGATATGTATAAATGTTTTGTTTGATCACAAGAAAAAACGAGCTGATGAACTTATATATTAAAATATTGTCAAGAAAAAAAGGGATAAAAATTATCTCCAGTTTAGTTCGTGTGTTTTATTAAAAACCAAAATGTGTAACGAAGTAATTGAATTGCTAAAAATGATTTTGAATAAACGCAAAATGTTATCAACAAACCCAAATTGTATCTACAGCATGTTCTGCAATAAAAGCTAATAACATAGGACGTTGCCATCTTACGTCTTTTATTATATAAGAAAATTATATAGTATCCCTCCACTTAGCGGTGCAATGTTCGCGTTCTCGACAAAATCCAATATTATTAAAACTTACACCAATGAGCTGAGTACGAGTTTTAAAAAGTTCGGCCTCGCGGACTGTTGCTTCGAAAATTACAAAGTCTGGTTCAGAGAGACGTGATTAATCTTTTTTCTTGGCTTGTTTTCAATAACCTATTATTCTGTTAGTGACAAGCTGTTTTTCAAGAGCTTAATTTTTATCTATGCTTTCGTCGAAAGCGAACGTCGTGAAAAAACACTGCACGTTTCTTTGTCATGTTTGCCAATAATAGTTAAAAACAAAACTGGCCTCAGTAAATGTTTTGAAATTAGAAAGTTATTTCAAAAACACTATATTTGTTTTGACATAATTATAATAATCTACTTTTTAATAAGAACTCACATGAATTCCTTAATATTTTTTTTGTGATTTAATAATCACAAACAAAAATTATTTTGTACAAAAATTAATTATAACGAATTCATAAATATTTATTTTAAATAACTCGTAAAAATTTAAATAAATGTGATAGTAACATTTACAGCTGTAAAATGAAAAACAAATTCAGTGTGGTCTCACGAGTCTTGGCGCTGGTTAATTTCTGGATAAATTGGTCCGGTAATTAAAATTGTAATTAAGACCATTAAACGTTTTCTCGCTACAAAATTATGATTTTTAATATAATTTTATTTACGTTTGCAAAAACGTGAAATAAGTATTTTAATCGTTACACATTTTAATAATTTAATAACTTTTACGACTTTATACGTTTTAAGCTTATATTGTAATAGAAGAAAAACGGTAATATAAAAAAACGTTAAGTTTACTTTGATTTATTTTATAATTCTTGGTATTATTTTACCTTTTATAAAATTTATTACAAAATTATCAAAATGAAATAGCAGCGAAATTACAAGCAATTTTAAGCTATAATTAAATATTGTGTTACTTAAGTCAGCCTTTTATTTTCTTTAAACATTTTAAGAAAAAAATATGAAATAGCTTTAAGAAAAACGATACATGAGAGAAATATTATATAAGGATGTTGGATATTTTTTTTAATGTTTTGTGTTCCGTACTTGACAATTTTTTATTTCCCGGGATATAAAGTTCTATTAGGATTTCGCTAAGAAAAACTGAAGCAGGATTTCACTAAAATAACTCCACAAACGTACAGACAATAAATGTTAAATGTTCTTAGTAAAGATTAAAGTTGAAAGATTTATATAATATATATAATATATTTTTCAAACGATTATTTTTTAATCACTGCTTCGGCCGAATATCAACACCGATTCATTTTAGATGTGAAAAACAGAAATGTCTATGTGTTATATGCTTCCTAATTTTAAAACTAGGTCGCACTCAGTTTAAGACATCTCTCAAGTGGATTACGAACTAAATACGAGTTCTAGAAGTGAAAAATAAAATCAAAATTCCAACGGATATCCGTTAATTCCAAATGCCCCACATCTATTGAATTAATTTTAAAACTTAGTTAAAATAATTCGAAACTAAATTCTTGAGCTTAACTACTAAATACGTCTAATGTGGCGCGCTAAGAGGAACGTATTCCCTTTTACTGAAACAACATTGTTAACTTAAATTCTCAGACCAATATATTTCTGTTCCAATTGATATTAGGACCGATATATAACTTGTATATGTTATAGTTTGGATTCGGATTCTTCGGGGCTATCTGATAATAAGTGGTAACAACCGCCCATAGACAATGGCGCTGTAAGAAAAATTAACCATTCCTTACAACGCCAATGCGTCACCAACTTTGGAAACTAAGATGTTATGTCCCTTCTGCCTGTAATACACTGGCTCACTCACCCTTCAAACCGGAACACAGCAATACTGAGTATTGTTGTTTGGCTGTAGAATATTTGATGAGTGGGTACCTACCCAGATGGGCTTGCACAAAGCCCTAGCACCAAGTATTACTTAGTACAAGGACATAGTATGTATATAAATGAATGTCTGTTTGTCTGGTGTGAGTTCATATTTCCTTTCGCTTTCCGTAATCTGCGAGAGGGATAGCGTGAAACGGACCAATCTAATGATCGGGTGTGGTGCTAGTGTTGGCCGTCGGTACCACCTCTTTTTCCGAGAACATTAAATGTTAATGGTGCTTATTGCTTACTTGCTTGTTGCTTATTGATGAGCCAAAATAGTCCAGTGATTATAAAGCGTACATCTCAACCGGTGATTGTGGGTTCAAACCCAGTGAAGCACTACTGAATTTTCATGTGCTTAATTTGTGTTTATAATTCATCTCGTGTTCGGTGGTGAAGGAAAAACTTGGTGAGGAAACCTGCATGTGTCTCAATTCAACGTAATTCTGCCACATGTGAATCCACCAACCCGTTCTCCTCAAAAAGGGATAGGAGGCCTTAGCCTAGTTATTGCTTATTGTCCAGGTGAAATGTCAGATATATTACAGATATGTTATCTCACATAAGGTACATACGAGTAGGTATAAAAAACAATTGTTCGTTTCTTCAATCTAAAAATATCCCAAAATCGAAAACATATGATACTATGATATTGGGTTTAATGTAAGCCCGTCAAAACCCTACCTACTAGCCGTAGGCTTAGATTGGAACGGTATTCCATTCTCTGATGAGTTATATTAACGATCCTTTATAAACGTTAATACTTTTTTCGTGGTGTGTCCCAAAATGGAGGGTGAATTAATTAGTTTAAGTTTAGTCAAAAGGGATAAACGGATACGCATAATTATGTAAGTCTCTCTTAAATTTTAGGGAAGCGCAATTGCGGTGTAGGGAAGGGTATATTAAATTACATATATAGCGCCAACTTTCAGCGACAGATGTGTCTACTTACATTGTATCCCTTTATATCAAACCCATTGTAGCCATCTATACTCGATATAAAAAAGTACAATTTCAAAACCAAATGAGCTAAAATTATGCTCACACTCTCGGTAATATGATCATGTACTCTAAATATACTGCGTGCAATTTTGTTTTTTTTAATTAATATGTTTTATTATCGCCCGTTAAAATTTCAATGAAAAATAGACATATAAACTAGATTTGATCATTGTGTTCTAAAGATATTAGAGTTGCTTTTTTTAAAATATACGTAGGTATCATACGGACTATTTTTAAAACCTTTTAATAACAAGTTCAATTATTTAAACAAAAAAACATTGCATCAATTATAAGAATATTTTTAGTTCAGTCAAAAATATAATTTAATAATTGTATTCTTTGAAAAGGACACTCACGTAGACAGAAATATTTATGATATAAATTAAAAATGTATTTTAAAAGTTTTCACACAGAGTAACGTTCTCACATAGAATAATTTAGAGTTAATTTCCGGTAAGATATGAAATGTACTGGTCGGAGTTGAAATCGCTTCGGCCACTTCCGCAATCACCCTTTATTTATTATAATACTTATGCCTTCTATTTTTCTTTTTAAAATGTTCTAATACGTTTTTAAATCAAATGCAACATCCTTAGTTTTCCTCTTAGTAAAAATTAATTGAAGAATATTTCTTAGGGTATATATAACTAGTGTTTCAGAGACCTTTAAATCAATGCATTAAGTAATAATCTTATTTTATGTTATATATTTTATATAATTATATAACGATCGATATCGATCAATAATCGATATAACGATTTTAATTTCCTATTAAACTCTAATAATAAAAAAATAAATTCTGGAATTATTGTAACTACGATTCCGTAAAAGAATCCGAAGAATCCGAATCCATGTTTTTTTTTTAATAGATGTCAGTGACTGGTATACATTGTAAATGATGATATGTAAACGTAAACTGTAAATTATTGTAGAGGAATAAGACATTGAACATCTTACGAATAAAAAATAAAAAAAAAATTGCATAAGAATTGTGCAAAATTTTTAGAAAAATATTAATATTCTCAAGTATCCAGTATAATAATGTTTGTACCGAATAAAATTTTTCTTTCTTTATATAAATAAAGAAATGCTAAATATTTTTCATTATTCAAACCAATATAAGTAGATTGGGATTTCCAATAAAGAATAAGTATTTCACAAGTGGGAACCTTAATTTTGACCTCGTGTAGAGGTCAATCGACTTATGGATTAAGCTTCGATTCTTTTGTCACACACTTAAGAACCTTATCGAGAGATTTAAAAAAAAAATACACGTTTTCAGTTTTTTTAACGTGTATATTCCTTACATCACACTAAGTGCCTTGGGAGCTAAGATGTTATGTCCCTTGTGGTTGAAGCTAAACTGACTCATTTACACTACAATCTGGAACACGAAAATACTAAGTGTAGCCGTCTGGCGGTAGAATATCTGATTAGTGAGTGGTACCTACCCAGCCGAGCTTGCACAGAGCCAATAATAGTTTATGAATTACATTGTTATATCCTTAGTCAAAATATACGATACATTTTATTCAGAGAAATGTATGGTTCATTCCCTGGGGTGTGTTAAAAAACTATATCTTCATATTTAACGTTCACGCGATCGAAATCTAACACGGCTAGCCTGCAATAAAAATGGAGCTACGCATAAAAAAGAATTTCAAATGTAACCGAGAACAAACCGAAAATGTGTCGATAAATGCTGCGTCAGGATTTAACAGAATATATCCCCATTCAGCAATAAATTTGATACTTAATATTGAATTCGGATTTTAAAATATAAAAAATAAGGGGAATAATAATATATTCATGTTCGAAATTTAAAATGATAAATAAATAAATAAAATTGATCGAGTGTAAAAATAACTGGGCTATTCGATTGCCTTTTGAATTTGATGTCGACTTTTGAATTAGTTCTTATATAATAAAGTCTTTAATTATAAATAATAATCATTGTAATTTATATTGGTATTTTATTAATTAACATTATCTTTATATAAATAGAACAAAAAAAAAGTTAGTGCCTTTGACTTATCTGTGTTCAACTGTTTGTCTTTTCTTTTGTTTGGTAGTCTTTGAAGAGCTTCAATGATATCAATAAAATAAAATTTGAAAATAAAAGTTCTAAAAATAATAAATTTCGCGTTTAGATCCATAGGCGTAATAGAAGCAAAACTTCTTAAAAAAATTATAGCACAACGTATGCGTAGCTGTCCATATGTGGGGTCTGATGCATATATCTACGACGCGAACATGCCCGACTATTATATTCTATCCCTTTCTATCGTTGCCGTTGAGTATATATCTATCTCTTTCACTCCACTTCCAAAATGGTTAGACGTGTGTCTAAACGTGACGCGTTCTGAAAATTTTATCCACTTATAATATATCGAATCGCCGTTTTAGAAGTTACTGGTTTCTGAATGTGTGGAAATCATATAATTATGCAAATTTATATTAAACTTTTTCTTAAATATTCAAATTTTATGATCGAACTTCGTCCACTAGGTGAGTCATAACAACGGTTGCTACCACTTTTAATCGCATCTTATTTAATTAGTATTAATTAATATAAATACCATAGAATATATAATCTATTTATTTTCATTACATATCCTATATAATATATTCGATCAATAAATTTAGATAAATTGAGTTCATGATTCTGAAAATAAACTCCAATTTGCTTTTCATTTACAGTATATAGTGATTACGAATATTCGCTTCAAAAACTCTATCTCGCCCTGACAGAAATGAAATTAGTAAGTTGTTTATGTAGCAGTTTCCAAACAATGTTGACACAAAACATTTCATTTCCATTCCAGGACTCCAAAGATTATAAAACCAAAAGCTATTTGTATATTTATATTATAAATTGAGTTAATATTTAATCTGGAACGCCTACAATTTTTTTCACTACGTGGAAACCAGAAAGGTACCCGTATCCGTTGGGGTGGAATCGGGTTATGTGGATCCGAATTATCATGCATTAAAACTAATACAATGACCGTCTTCAGCATAGATCAGAGAGGATACGGGATCGTGTCGATGTAACAAATCCGCGGCCGTTCCCGTGTTGTGCTCCACTCGTAGCTCGGCAGGACTCTCCTTAGAGGGCAAAGATGATCTTTCACTTAATCTGGACCCATCCCGCTTTGCCATGAATGCCAAAGATTTTCTTCTTTTTTTTCTTTATATAAAGATAGAAATGCTAAATATATTCACAATTGGGAACCTTAATTTTTGACCTTATTTAGAAGTAAATTGGCTTATGGATTAAACTTCGATTTGTTTTTCACACACTTAAGAACCTAAACATTTAATTCACACGTTTTCTATTTTTTATACTTACGTGTGTATTAGTTCTATGTTAGTCGGAGAACTTTCAAACACACCGACACGAACTTGTTTTCGAATATATCGGAAATTATCCAAAACAACTGAACTCAGAGTATTTCGTACCAGACAGTTATCAGACGGCTAAAGTCAGCAGTCCAAAATAATATCCTCGGTACCGTTAGGTATACATTTGTAAAACTTAAATATATATATTTTATAACTGAAAATGGTCCATCTGATGGTAAGCGGCTACCACTACCTTTAGATTTTACCGTTATGAGAAATATGAATAATTCCTCACATCGCCAATGCACTACCAACCTTGAGAACTAAGATGATATGTCCCTTGTGCCTACGCGTACTCTCACTCACTCACCCTTCAAAGTGGAACACAACAAAACGAAGTATTACTGTTTGGGGGTAAAACATATGTTGAGTGGAGTTATATTAATTAAACATACTAAGTACATTTTAGTAATTAGTGCACTTACTAACATATATAACCAAACATGTAACTTGGTAATATATTTTTAAATTAATTAGATCTTCAAAATATACAATATAATGTACATTACTTTTCAGTTACAATATTTATATATTATATAACTGCGTCGACTGGTCTAGTGGCTCGTTTTCGTTACTTCAGGTCCCAAAATCCTGAGTTCGATCCCCGAGTCAGACCAACAAAAGCGTTATCAAGTTTTTCTGTTAAGAAATTCTCAACAGCATCCCTGAGTTTGGAAGTTCGTAGTGTTTAAGCTCTCGTAACTCGGAAAGCGCGTAAAGCTGTTGGTCCTCTTGACATCTTTACAGTCGTGCCGGATTTACCATCCCATCGGATTACGAAAGTGGAGGAATAGAGATTGAACATGTGTTTGCACACACAGATAAACTGTGTTATTGTCAAATCGCATGTGTTTAGTCTCGCTTGAGAATAGACACCGTTCGAAATCCGTAAGAAGGACATCATCGTATTAAAAATATTAGTACTTCTTGCTGTTATACATTTAAATACAAGAATATAAATTAAAAACAAGATTTGTTAGATTTTTCAAACCAAGTACAATAACGTGTATTTAAAATGCTACCCCTTACGTAACGCTTCTATTAAAACTCGCATTACTTCAGTGCCTGGGGTGTATTCGTAACAAAATGTGACAGAATTTTATATTATTATTACTGTTGTTTATTGTTTTCATAACAGTGTACTAAATTTTACCTCACAGTTTTAATATCAAGTTGACTTTATAAAACAGTTATACAATATTATATTATAAACATATTATACCCTGTCCACGTTAGCTTGATCTTTTTGACAGACGGGCTAGTGATGGGAAACAGAAAATATAACATATATAACAGTCGATGAAACGATGGAATGCGTAATTCAAATTAGAATTCATTTTTTTTTACCTTAATGTTCTAAAACGAGCTATACCAGCTAAAGAGACCCCAACCACTAGCCAAAGAGACTCCAACCAAAAGGACTCCCGTTCGTAACAATAACTTAACAGTGATCTTTAATAATGTTTTTTTGTAATCGATATCGATATGTAACAGTTACTGCCTGTCATTCGGTCCCTACCGTCCGACCGATGTAACATTGTACAAGCGTCTATTATTTTCAGTGTTTCTATTTAAATTTTACTTTAAAGCAATAAAAAGTCTTAAGATTTTCGGATAACACTTGAATCTTTAGGGACTTTTGTTTTGTATGTATTTTATTAAACATTTTTACATTTTTTTAAATCATTAAATTAAGAGAATAATACGTATGTTCGTCGTCATTGCAAAGTTATGTCGATCAGAAAAAATTACAAAAGTCAAAAAGATCAAGCTAACTTGTACAGGGTATAGTCGTTTGTTTAATTGGTTTAAATTTTATACAAAATCTAAATGTTATAGTAACTATGTCAGTGTCTTTGTTGCTCTTTCACGGCCAAACCACCGAACTGAATTTGATGAAATTTGGTTTGAAGCAATATTAAGCTCCAAGGAAGGACATAAGTTATTATTTTATGCCTAACATCTAGTTATTCATAAATCTTGAAGCCAAGATGCATGATGATGATCAAGTGTTTAGACCAATAAATTAAAAAAAAAATGCTGATTCAATCCCGGGTAAGCACTACTAAATTTTCAAGTGCTCAATTTTTGTTTATAATGCATCTCATGCTTAACGATGCAGAATACAAAATGTTACTTTAATCTTATTATTTAATTGTATTTTTTTGTGTTATTTTCGCAACGTATTATAAATTTCAGACTTGTGATTTCGACTCATGACGATGGGAAAAATAGTTATCTATTATATTTTGAGTTTTGCGTCTGTATTATACGTCATTTTAGAGAAATTGACAATGTTCAGTCTAGTACTTAGACCAGTTAAATTAATTGGCTTTGAACCTGATCCCTTTCTATCCCAACGGACTATTGAGAGTAAGAAAATGGAAATAAACCTGCACTCTGCACTTACATTCGCAGTATAATAAAACTACTCAGATGGCTAATCTACAAGATTGACCGTAACTTGACTAGAACATTATTAAATACTAAACGCGATTATACGAGTAACGGTAGTTACTTACGTACAAAACTGTTACTAAGTTCCTTAACAAGCAATTAAGGTAATTTAATTAGCATCGCATCACTTAAAACGAGTACACACTATGTCTTCGTCGACAATCTTGTTAATCGATGTATCGAACTAAATAAGTATTACGCGTTTAAAGTGTTGTAACGTGATTAAAGGTTTTTTTTTTATTTCATGTTTTGAATTCAATTCGTTTGATTTATAAATAATTTATATTCAATCACGAAACTAACACAACGAACCACATAATATGGTGTCTTTAAATAATCAGTAATTTATACTAATATTTAAAATATGTAAGCACTTTTGAATTTTGAGGCTGTTAATATTTATTTCATTTAATTACCACTAAAATATATAATAACTTAACTAGCTTCTGCCACATGTGTATGTGGAATACAATCCGCATTGGAGCAGCGTGGTGGAATATGCTCCAAACCTTCTCCTCAAAGGGAGAGGAGGCCTTAGCCCAGAAGTGGGAAATTTACAGGCTGCTAATGTATGTAAAAAAATATATAATAATAATAGTGAATGTTTTTATATATATATATGTCTTGTAAGTATCTATACATGCTATTGTTAGGAGTGCGTAGTTCAATTACATAAGAAATTAGACTAGAGCTACGATTGGGTCAACGGTTTTTTTATGATACAGGTACGAGCCAATGGGCCACCTGATGCTAAGTTGTCCACCGCCCATAGACAATGGGCCACATACCTTAGGAATTTAAATGTTTGTTTGTAGTTACACTGGGTCACTCATCCTTCAAACCGTAACACAACAATACTGAGTACTATTGTTTGGCGGTAGAATATCTGGTGAATGAGTGGTACCTATCCAGGCGGGCTTACACAAAGCCCACCAAGAAATGTGGACAGGCCTTTAGAGCGATCGAGACTAAATTTGATCATGATATTTAATAAATGAAACTTATTAGTAAGTAATAAACAAACTCAAACTATTGTTATGTATCGTCTAGATGATCATACGTCCATGGCACATATACTATTTAAAATAACACTTCCATATATGCACACTCAATACACCAATGATTTTAAATAAATAAAAACTTAAATTTCTCACAATGGGCTTACGTCGTATGTTCTCAGCATAAAAAATATTAAAAAAAAAAAAAAACATGTACACGGTGTCGCAACAGTTTTACGTGTGTAGATAAAATGTGCTGCCTCATACTAGGTGAGAAGTAATGCAATTAAAACTTGCTTGCGTTCGACCCTTTTAATTGTAATTAGCGTCAGAAGAGCTTATTAACTTCTATGCATACTAGGAATCAACAAAAATTACATCTTAGCCAATTATTATTTATTTATATTAAGTGCGATGACTTCATTAGGTTCATAATCACTTTCTTGCGTGACAATTAATTACGTAATATTTAGTAAAAATGTTTTTAATTTTGATATATTACGTTCTGTCATGCATGTTAGGACTAACATTTCTTGACAGATTTTATTTATTTTTATGCAGGGTACCTGATGATAAGTACTGCCCATAAATACCTACCTAATAAATAATATACATATAGTCATGTCACTAGCGACATGCGCGGCTCCACATGGGTTCCGTTTATTAATAAATAAAATGATATGATATACTCTATAGAACTCTCTATGTAATATTCTACTAATTATTATTTTTTAAATTGGGTTTTTAGTTAGAATGTATATATACAAATAAACAAATTTTTACTCTTTATAATACAATATTATAAATGTCGGATCATCAAAAGGGCCTTTAAAATGTTCTTGGCTTTTAGCCACGGTGGGCTTGATACGTGATAATGGCAGAATATCAGAAATAAAGATACGTTGTTATTGTTATAAATACACAAAATATAATACGGTTAGGTTGATTTATTTTTTATTTCATTTTATTTGAACTCAGATTTATATCTATTATAATATATTATATATATAATATATTATTATAGATATAAATCTAACACCAACTGTCAACATTGGAAATTACTATTAAAATTGTCACTATAATCAAATTATCTCAATATCCCTTAAAAACGAAACACAGAAATACAAAATAGTGCTGTTTGTTGGTACCTAACACAGTCAACCTTCAAAGCCCTACCTGTGTGTACACTAAGGGTATCATCATTCATTGACTTGCAGCGAGAATGAAATCTAATAAGAATATATATTTTTTTAATTAATTTATGTGGACTCTTGTAAACCTCCTCACCGTAACTTTAAGTACAAGCCCTCTACCCAAAGGTCGCCTGAAAGAGATCGCTATTTAAGAGATGAGACCGCCTTTTGTACATAATTTTGTAAAGTTTATCTTTGTTTGTTATTCTATATTTTTAGTGCAATAAAACATATTAGTACTTTTTTTACTAATTCCTATCAAATCGCGATTTTCATTGTTCAAAATTTTAAAATAACTCCAGATATCTGGAAGTTTTTATAGATTTATGTATTTTTGTATGTAATTGTCTGTGTATATATGAGTGTATATATATATATACAGCTTTTTTCGCATATACGCTTGGAAACAGTAATGGTGACGTTGAGCCTATAGTGAATTTATGTATAGTATAATAGGTAATATATACCTAATCAAATTAATTCGATTGACAAAAAAAAAGACCCGCTGAGTTTCTTTCGCCGGTTCTTCTCAGGTCAGAGTGTTTCCTTTTCCGAACCGGTGGTAGTGTTTAATTTGACTATAAATAAGTAAGTGTAATGCTTCTATATTGAATAAAGGAATTTCAGTTTGAGTTTGATTCCCAAAAATTCTAATTTACGAGTATTTTTTTGATTTTATAAAATAACCTGTATTAAAAGAAGATATCTTTTCTTCATGGGCATCTATTAAAAACGAATAAGCGATTGTGGGGACGTACCAACTTGCAATCAGACCAATTGACAATATGTTACAGGTCGTGAGTGAGTTGATACATAAATTGCGGGTTCAAATCCTGACAAGTACCACTAAGATTTTTTGTACTTAATTTCTGTTTATAATTCATGTCGTGCTTGGCGGTGGAAGATAACTTGGTAAGTAAACTTGCACGTGGAAAGGTGGAAAATCTGCCTAAAATATTGAAGAAGTGTAGTGCGAAAAGTACTTTTGAATCGTCATGGATTGCTTTAATGTAAATCTAGCATTGAAAAGAAAACTGTACCGAATAAACTTCAAACCTTGTTCACAAGAGGAGCTCTTTGCTCTGCAATGAGACGTAATATGTTGTTACTACTTTTTTGTACCATCTATGCATAAGTTGTTTTAATTAAAAATATCGCTTTGTCTTGCTATTTTTGGTTTGAGGAATGAGAAGTTGGTTACTAAAGAAAGGTATGAACAGCTTAAATCGCACGCTTAGCAACATTATAAGAATTTGGAAAAATAATACAATTCTTATAATTATGATTCAGGCAAAAAATAAAAAAAAAATAAGAATATTTCGTTAGGTGTTAAAAGGCAAGTGTGCCTTTCTAACCAAACGATAATCCAATTTAAATTTTTAACATCTAGTTATAATCTATGTATTCTCGCTAGCCTACGGCGGCCAATGTTCGCAGACAGCAATTTCTGAACGATGTTTTTATACGGCCAATTTATTTGACTACAAATACTACGAAACTTTTTGTCGCATTGTATGTGATACTACTAAACGTCTGCAGGCGCTTCAATTTTAATTAAATATTACATTCATTAATTAAATTATATATATTGTTTTTTAATTATTGTAAAATAGACGGCATTCTGGTTCAGCTTACAGTTTTCATAATTCTCAGTCTCAATTCTTCAATAAAAACTTTGCGAACAAGCTTTTCATAAATATTAAACAGTAAAATTGAAATATCTATGAAAGAATAACAGAAAATTAAAAAGGAACAATGCAAGTGTTGAATATAAATTTTAATAACGTTAAAAAAACAAGCAGCATATTCGTTGGACCCTCATCACCGAGCCAATATTAATTCTTACAAAAGAATGTCACGATATTTTATATCGAAAGAGGATGAAAAATTCGATAGAGATTTTGTTATGAAGTGAACAATGTTAATCATAAATTTTTTTGCGAACAATGGGACGTTTAATTCTACCAATTTGCACTCTAATTAATTGTTCTGGTAACACAAATTATTTTGTGGTTGGCTGTACATAATCACTGAACAATTTTTTATTTCATTTTTGAAGACGACAGTACATTAGTTTATAAATATTTCATTTGATCATCGGTTATTCAATGTAAATGAAAAACATCCAAAATTGAAATTTAATATTATGTAAAAATGTAAAGTAAATAACCTAAATTGCTTGTTCAATAAAATCTTAAGCCTAAGCCAAAGTAAAGAACTTACGTAGCAATATAATAAAATGTTTTCGCTTTAAGTATCCACATAAATCACACAAAACACGCCAACGACTGTCAGGCGTTCGGCAAAACATACTCCTGACAAAGGAAATTAGGTTTTTTTTGAACATTTCAACAAAAATCTCGCGACCAGCATTCTTGTCTAGTGAAGTAAGATGAATGTGACAAAAAAAAGTTATAAATCACCGAACGTACTAATAGCAGTATTATCTGTAAAAATATTACGTTGCACGTGTACTTGCAATATTACTAATTAACAAACAAATTCTTCTAGTAAGTTCGGCTGAGAATCTTTTTAAATATTTTTATATTAATTATACTCTTAGTCTGTGTTATACGCTGATCAAGTATCATTTTAAAATAATTCCTTTTTCACAGTAATTTTCAAAGCGCTGGCAACGATCCATGGTGTGCAACATTTATGTCGTTCAAAGCCTCTTGAAATGTCAAGTATGTACGTTTAGAAGTCGCTGAAATTGCGTGGCGGTATTGGCTTCAAGCCTGGCCGGGGTTGACTGGCTTTTGACTTTATTGAAGTGTAGACAAAATTTTGAAATTTTAAAGACTATACTTACTTATAAAAGTTTTTGTTTAATTTGATTTGTTTCTTAATCAACTAAGTCAATATAAAAATATGCGGGACTGTGCCAGTGTACATTGCAAATTTGAGCTTCTGTCACACGCAATAAATTTTATACTTATATAAAAAACATGAGACAATAGGACTGCGGCTTAATTAATTATATAAATAGTAGCTCAAAGCTGAGAACAAGTCGAATAAAAATAGTGGCCAACTGTTGTACCCTAAGTACACGCACACTGGTAAAGTAGTACGACGTCCGGCGAGTATCAAGCGTAGCTGTCACGCACATCGATATAAAATAGTTGGCTCGTTTGTTTTAGTTTATTCTGTAATGCAACACTCTATCTTGATATAGAAATAATCTAAGCTTGAATCCGATTAAATAATTTAATCGAACACGACTATTGTTTTTGGAACTTACTTTTACGCGGCTTACAGTATAATTTACTTGCAGAAATCGTCATGTATGGAAGAAGCGTTATGCCCTCTCTGGGCGACTCTTTCAATTACATACGGTTTTATATACGTATTCTTGAACTTTGTAATTATAAGTTAGAATAGAAATAGAATATTAAATAGTGTTATTTAACATATAATATATATCGAAAGCAACTTCGTTCCAACTGCGTCCCAAGATACATCTCCTATTTTTGTAATCTGATAAAATTACCCTCGAATTGTATATTCGTGTAGATTTTCATACGATCCTGGTAACATAACTTGCTTTTATCTGGAGACAAAAGTAACGCGAGTTAAATAATTCGTTTCTAGATATGAAATAAAGAAAAAAATGCTATGATTTTGACCCAAATAGTCAAGATTAAAAGTCGCGAGTGGATCGAAATATACTTTTAAGCAAATCTATACGCGTTATTCCCGAATATTGTCTATAGAAATATATTTTATGTTAAGCAATAAAATAAAATAGATACAGTTTATTGAGAAAAACACGAATAAGTGGCCATTATGACAATAAATGTAGAAAGTTAAAATAAAATGCGGTACTTATTCTTAAATTGAATCTCTCGTCTCTGAAGTCTATAAACTTGAAACATCGTTTAATTTCTTTTTAGTTTTGAAGACGCGTTATAAGTTAAAATTAAATTTATTCCACAAAGATGCATCATATAACAAGTATTTAAGCTGTGGTCTGCGCTTTATCTAGCAAATGTATACACTTGGAGTAGCCACATAACAGCAATGTATCTAGTAGTATAGTAATCACTAGTTTTAATTTTTTTTTTTTTATTGAAAATGAATACATGTCAATATATAAAATATTTTAGTAACAAAGAATCAACCACGGAGACAGTGTAATAACATTAATCGTAGAATGATCTAGTGGATCGAACAGGTAAATCTTAAACGAAGACTTTTCGTCATACGTATCATATACATATATTGTTCGGTGGTGTGGTGATTGGACTACCTAGTAGTTAGTGGTCATCACTGCCAAACTGACTTTGATACATAAGAAATATGAATCATTCCTCATATCCCTAATGTGTCACCAAACTCGGGAACTAAGATGTTATGTCCCCTGAAGTTACACGGCTCACTGCTTCAAACCGGAATACAATAATAATAAGTATTGCTATTTGGCGGTAGAATATATGAAGCGTGGGTACCTAAAAACGACAGCAGCTCATTATTCTCGTGATCTGGATTCGCAAACAACATTGGGAGAAAACCTACATATCAAATATTCTATCAAACCGAATTGGGGCAGCGTATTAGAATAAGTAACATACCTTATCCCCCTATTATTATAAATCACATATTCAATAGTATATCTATAATGCGAAAAAGTTACAGTAAAGAATCAACGGCGAATATATACGATGACTTATAAAAGCTTTGCAGAAGACCGATCTGAGCCTACATTTTCCAGAAAATCTTTAGATCCCAGATTTACATCGTATTATTAGATTACGAATAAATTTGATCTTATGGTTGAATTTCATTGAAGTTTGAATCCTGATTTATCAGCGTCAGATGCTAAGTGTATCTAAAAACGCATTTTATTGCCCAATTTTAATGAGGCAATAATTCTATATAAAAGTCCTTTTAGCGTATTGAAGATATTTAAATGTCGATATTTGTTATTATTAAGCCTCTTAGCAATATTAAAAATACGGAAGTGTGTTTGAATGTGCAGAAGTTTTTACTTAAAGTTTTTACCCAAAATAAATTACACTACGTCACTTACTTTGGATAGTTGAATTTGCAAAATTAAATGTAACAAACATCAATCACTCAGGATCGAAGGAATGGATTCTATTAATATTGCGTAGAAATAGCTTATAGAGCGAAGTAGGACGTTTTATAAAAACTACTTTTGAACAAAAAAAATAAATAAAGTTCGTTAAACCGAAGTATATCCTTTGTGCTATATTAGATTATATCAAATTTGATGAAATATAATTAATGTAATCATACTTGATTTGATACCATTTAAATAAATTATTATTTTTATTACGAAATATATAATTAAAACATTTTATAAAAAATATGATCACTGCGAAATTAGGACTATGTTTAAGCCAATAACTTCAAATATTCTTAAGAAATTTTGTCCGTGTGTTTAAAGGCATTTACTCACTTGTTCGTATGAAATAAATCTTTAAATATAAATTACCGCACCGTACTAAATATCATTTATTGTTATATAAGAATGTATGTAGAAGATTCAATACCATTATTTTTTTTTAAGGTTACGAAATAAAATAGGTCGATTTAAGTATTATTTACTCTGTGGCGTAATAGATCATCTTTTATTTGTTGGATAAGAAAAATATTTTGAATTTTCTTGGGGTGGAAGTAATTCTCAAACATAAATATCATCCATTTCCCAGCGAAGCAACGTGATGGATATGTTCCGCAATAAATCGTTAGGAAGGAAAAGAGATACTTGTCACACAATTTAACATAAACTCATCGTACTCGTACTCCAAATTTGAGCATTGTTATTGAACAATCATGATTTTAGTCTAAAATCTGTTTTCAACATAGAAGTATTCCACTTACTTATTATTTATCCGGAAAAAAAATGTTTACCACCTGTTCGGAAAGATCAGACCTCAGACCTGAGAAGAGGCGAAAGAAACTAAGCGGAACTTTTCCTTTTTATGCGATTACACAAGAAACCTACTTACCTAATACTATTAATTATCTGTCTTTGATGGCAATTGTGATGAGGATCTGTTCATCGAGTTAAACTACCGCAGTACTATAGCAAATCTAAGCTAATTTTTCATTTGTTTTGCTATCTTAATTTTTATATTAGTCTTTTCACGCACATTAGGATATATCATAAGCACGAGTGTCACTTATACTAATCCAAGTCTACAATTTTGCGTGGAGGGGGCGCGTCTTCCTGAGTAAATAGATCTATATAACTCATCATAATAAAATTAAGCATAGCGGCATGATTTTGGTACCTAAGTAATAAGTAACAGCTATATGATATAATAAAATGTATACTCATATTGTCATCTATACTAATATTGTCAAGAGGACAAATATGTGTGTTTGTATGTAAGGGGTAATCACCGAAACTAATAATTAAATTCTAAATTATCTTTCCATGTTCGAAAGCTACATTCGTGAATGGTTAAGAATAATACTGATATCAGCTGAACCTGCCGCTTCACCCGCGTGTAATTTATAAAATGTGAAATCTTTACCTATAGCACATAAACCGTTACCCCTATTTTTTCAAGGGCTAAATTAAAAAAGTAGCTTCCTCGGGACTCAAACTATACGGATATATTTCAAATTTAATCTAAACTGGTTCAGCGGTTTAAGCGTTAAGAGGTAAACAGAAAGAGAGAAAAAAACAGCCAGAGTTACTTTCGCATTTATAATATGTATTATTAGAAAGAGAGAAATATGTGTTTCACTATTCACTCGCTCCTCAATTTTTATAAGTAATGTCGCATTATAATATGTAGTTTATTACTTAAAATACTGTCAGTAGCTTACAACTGTTACACCCAATAACAACAAACTTAAAAGGTAATCATCAACAATTCCACTGTCGTCCTGCATTATCAGATCGACTTGATGATTAATAAAAATTAATTGCAATCAAAGAATTAATCCTATATTTGTTAATTAGTTACAAGAAAACTTTATTAGGCCTGTTAATTAAATACCACGTAACAAGAATAGTTGATGAATCGAATAAATTTGAGGCGCGAAATGTGCGTATATTAAAACACCTCATTCGCCTTCCCGTTAAGGGGTTGCGTTTAAACTAATTTATCTTCTCTTGATTTATAAAGGTTCCTTAATTAAAAGCAAAAATATCGGCACGACTCCTCCGAGGAAATTATACGAATTAAGAACATGGATTCCTTAGACTTGGACTTCTAATTGCTATTTAGTTTTTTCATTTAAATACTTACGATTTTTTTTACTGAATTAATCTAAAAATATATTTATTAATTATATGCATCACTGCTTAGTTATATCATGGATTTATTAGTTTAATTAAATCATCTTTAGTAATTATTAAATAGTATTATGATAAAACAAAAAAAAACAACTATGAAAATAATATTCTGTTATGGAAGCCAATACTTTCTAGTATTTTTGAAGAAATGTTGTAGTTAAAAAGTAGTTGTTGTAGTTGTAGTTGAAAAGTACTCAATATCACTTATCGTTATATAATTATATATGTAAAGTTAGTGAGCTAGTGTAAATACAGGCACAAGGGACATATAATTTTAGTTCCTATGGTTAGTGGCGCTTTGGGGAAGTAAGAAATTGTGTATATTTATATCAGGTAACCTATTTTCACCTATCTCAAAAACAAAATAAATATTCAAAACATTGCTATTCTGATAAATGCAAAATCCTCTTAAATTATGTACATATATTTAATATTAAACTCACACAATGTTTTATTTCACATGCTTATATATTTTATTACAATCAATCTCGATCATCAAATATTAATAGTATAATATGTCACTGTGATAAAACATAACTAGGTTTATAATATTTAAAAAAAATCCTTATGTTGATCCTCTAAAAAAAATACGCTGATATCCTTTTGGCCGGTTGTTTTTAGATCTGAGGTATATATTTCCAAGCCTAACTTGTAACGTTTTTTTTAACTAAGGCATTGTTTAAGTATTTATTTTTGCTGATTGTCATATAAAAATATATTTGAGAGAACCTTTGATTATTGACTGTCTAGGACTGTCTATAGACAGTCAAAACGCGTCGAAAGAAATTGTAGCCAACAGTTTTCACGCAAACCAAGATATGTATTATCTTGGTGGGCTCGGTTGTTTTAGTTGTGTTGTAGTGCATAACTCTAAGTGAGGAGTTTTGTTTATAACTCATTTTAAAAGAAAACGAATTTGGCTTTCATACTTGAACGTCATTAAAATATTTTTCAGAATATTAAATTATTAACAAAACTTATAGTTCGTTAGTTTTAATGAACTCCAATAACGAATGTGTACTTCAATTGCTAACATTCCGTTTTACTCGAAACATTTGCAAATTATTTAACCTATTCAGAGAATTTAATCGTTAATTGCCACATACTGTCTAAGGCGTCTGCGAGTTGTAAGACTAAAGAGTTATAGTTGAATCTAATGAACGATTACAATTGAAGCCAAAAATAAATCAATGTGTGCGTTAGCAAAAGACAATTATATTCATCCACACACACTTGTGTCAACGAAAGGAAATTTTTGGTAATAAATACTTTACACCCAAATTTTTTTATAAAAAACTTCAAGAAGCTGAAAGTATCTTATCATCAAAACAACATCGAGTTTTTCTTTTATTATCTTCAAAAATGTAAACAATACCTGTCAAAATCTGCTTATATTGTCTAAGAGCAAATAAAAGCAAAGACGACAGAAAGAAAAGAAAATTGATGACGAGAAATAATGAAATTAAAATATTCCGATATCTATAAATACTGTAATTATAATGGCCTCTTTCAGTTGTCACTCTTGCAAGCCTGTAGAATTTACGCTTTATTTTTCTGTTTGAATGGATGTAAATATGCGCGAGTTGTCCTAAACGATAGGATTTAAAAACGGTTTTCATACAACCCATGCGGATCTAAGTCCATTAATTATAGCTCAAATGATCATCAACTATAATCAAAACGTTTTTGGTAACACTCTAAAATAAAAATGATATCCTCTTTCAAACGATTAAGCGTAATGAGCATTTGTAGCATTAATGAAATATAAATTATCCACAGTCGTAAAACCTCACATGTAAAGCAATTAAGAGTTGACGCAAGCAGCTGCTAACTGTTATTCCGGAAGAATAATTACAAAAGATAAAACTCCTTTTTAAAATGTCTCATACTGAATAAATTACTGGGAAGTGTACTAATTGCCTACGTTTTTTTTACAGAAATAGGAAAGAAATAGCCGAAATTAACATTAAGCCTTTATGTAACAAGCAAATTCGAGAAACCTTTAGTAAACAATCGCTTTAAATAAAGTGTATAAATAACAAAAGATTTTCGCTTCCTGCATAAATTAAACTAAATGTTAACGAGTACTTGGGAACTTACAACAATAAAAATATAGAAAAAAAAATAAGAAAGAAACGTCGTATTGGAATAGTATAAGCGATCCCTATAAGCTTACTAAATTTCATCAATCGTATTATGAAAATCCTTTAGTCAATATAAGTGAGAAAGTCGAAACACAGCGCAAAATATGACTTTGAAATGTCAGAAAGTGAAATGCGACATCGACAATTATAATTATAACGTTTAACATATGTATAAAATAGCTTGAGTCATTTTTCCACATTTCACAAGTGAGATACGAAGTTCTTACAGAAAGACAATGCTCGTATCTTTTGTAGTAGTAACAATCAATCAAATTTGAATTAAAAAAAAAGTGTTCCAATTGGCAAAATGCATATTATTAAAATATATATATATAAAAAAAAACGCTGCAACCAAAAACTTCAAATCATATTTTGATTACATTTTCCATTGAAGCGTACCTAAATGATATTTTCCAATTTATAGTTGCCAAAAGGACTGCAATGTCTATTGTATTTATTAATATGCATGTAATGTAATCCATTTTAACGCGCTTCTCAAATTAAATGTCGTGTTTTATAAGAAATAAGTGTCGAACTCCACAGTTTTCCACCATTATAGTCCCGGCTGCTATAGTAGTAACTATTATTGGAACGAAGTTTTTTTACGCGACTAACAGTCGAGTGAACTAGCATTATACGTCACGTAAGGAAAAAGCATTGTACCCCTTCAGGCGAACTTTCCCTCTCTTTCTCTCTCTCTCTCTCTCTCTCTCTCTCTCTCTCTCTCTCTCTGGCTCTTTCTGTTAAATACGGTTTTGTATAAAATTATTTAAACTTATTCTTTGTTGTTGATTTAATTCATACCGGATTTTTAATAACAATTTTATTTCTTGTTATTGAATTATTCTTAAACGTCGTAATTTTTTTACGTTACGTTACGTTTACGTTATTTATTTAATTGTCTGTTATTTAATATATACTTTATAAAAGAAAGGACCATAAAATGTTCAAATTAATTGTAGATCTTATAAATATCTACAAAAAAGACCGCGACACACTATACCTATCTATGTCGAGTGAGGCACAACAACCATTTTTTTATTTAAATATCTTGAATTTTTTTTGGACTACATTTAAACGCATTTATTTTACTCATGCTATTAATCCTTATCAAAATAATTTCTCCCAGGAATTAAACAGTCAACGAAATAAACAATTTAATTATGCAGAAAGTACCGGGTGAAGTTAAGTGCTATAAATCCATAGACACCGTCACTAACATCGAGGACGCAGTGCACTACCTCCAGGAATTTTTAAATTCTCTGAACTCCGCTGGGCTACCACCTCATGAACTGTAGTTAAAACTTGGCACGCCGATAATGCTTCTCAGAAATGTAAGCCCCCCCCCAACATGTGTAATACAACACGAGACTTCTTATAAAGGAGCTAAAAGATAATTTAATAGTAGCGAAGATTATTAGAGCCGAGATGGCCCAGTGGTTAGAACGCGTGCATCTTAACCGATGATTTCGGGTTCAAACCCAGGCAGGCACCACTGAATTTACATGTGCTTAATTTGTTTATAATTCATCTCGTGCTCGGCGGTGAAGGAAAACATCGTGAGGAAACCTGCATGTGTCTAATTTCAACGAAATTCTGCCACATGTGTATTCCACCAACCCATTGGAGCAGCGTGGTGGAATATGCTCCATACCTTCTCCTCAACGGGAGAGGATGCCTTAGCCCAGCAGTGGGAAATTTACAGGCTGATTATGTTATATGTATGAAGATTATTATCACCGGCTCTGCAGCTGGTGAATTAGCTCATATACCAAGAATACAAATGAGTCCTCAAGTCCCAAGGCTCCAATTTCCAGTAAAAAATTCTTTCGCAGTAACGATAAAATAATCCCAGGGCCAAACATTCAAATTAGGAATTGAATGTACGAAAAGAACGTTTTACGCATGGGCAACTTTACATTGTCCTATCACGGGTCGGGGCTCCCGACCATCAGTATATTTTGTTACCTGAAAATAATTTAACGTCAAATGTTGTTTATAGAGAAGGTTTACAATAATCGCTTTAGTTATCTATCCTAAAAACAACGGATTGCACTCCGGGACTACCCGCAGAAGTGAAAACTTAGTATTAATTAAATTTAAATATTTTCATCATTAACAACTTCAACATCCACATAAAGGTAATCTATACCGCCTGCGGATAATGACTGCGTCGTCGATGTTAGTGTAGGTGTCTGTGAATTGACCTGGGAATCATTTTGCTAACCGTGTCTTTCCTGGGTAGACTTTTTGCAGCGGTAACCGATATCCACGCGGGCGGAGTCGCGGGGACCGCTATTAAACATATAAAAATATAATAAGCTTTGAATTTTTAAAAAATATTCAATGTACACCTACAGATTCGGTCGAAATTTTAAAAAAAATTGTCGGTAAATAAATTTACAAAATCAAAAATCAAGTCATAATATAACTATTTACATCACATCCACGATCTGTATAGTGTTATAAAGTTTACATAATTTTCGCAAAGTTTAAAAAATTCATCTTCTTCTATTTATTTAAAAAAAAATGTTTTTGTATCTTTATGGGTTATTTTGATTTCCGTTTGAGATACGCAATCCTGTCACAAAGCCGAAATCTACGCGGACGAAGTCGCGGGCAGAAGCTAGTACTTTATAACGAAAGCAAATTCATTCCAATCCACGACACACTTCTTTTTTCTTAATTCTGGTATGACCTCGCTTCTCCGAAATACAAAAAAAATCAATATCCACAATTTGATAACCTCCTTAATTTTTTAGGTCAATTCGGTTGGTAGGTAATTCGAAGATGTAATCTTCCATATTCTAAAAGGTAAAGTTTGTAAGTATGGATGTAGGATGTGTTATCCGAATTCACTCATCCGTTTTCATCATTTATTTCATCAAAATTTATATTGAATCTTCAGAATAGACAAATATATATACTAACCCGATAAAATAAAAAGACTTGAAAAGGCTGGAGACTAATTTTACAACGTAAGTCGACTAAAACGTTTCACCAATTCCCTTATAAAAATACCAATGTTCCTCTGATTATGAACATATTTTTACTGCGCAAAACATTATTGAATAAATAAAAGTTAACCACGATTGGCTCGGAATTTGCTGGATAAATTAAATTGAAACTTTGGAAAACTTTTTTTTTTCGAGATACGATCTTTGCGCAAATTGGTGTTTACGAACTTTCGTCCCAGTTTGATTTGCAAGTTGAGATATCTTTTATTTAACATTTATATCGGGTGGGTTAGTTTTATTGCAATAATATTTTATTGTGATAACTAACTTTCATTTCTTACAGGCTAAAGATTTTTACATTATTTGCCTGAAAAATTAGTAAGTATTTATTGTCCTACCAAATTTTGTCCATAGTACACCAAAAATATTACGTTTAACGTCTTATAGAAGTTCATAAATCAGATCTATCCCCTTTATATTTGTACTAGCAAAAACAGGCGGACGTTGCTCTGTCTGTCAAGGCGGACTAATTGTCAAGGCGAATGGTATTGAAGTTGAACTGCTGCTGCAATCTAAAAACCTTCTACATATGTAAATACGTTTAAGTACCAACTTACATGATAATCGGTATTTTTCTTTCCAGGAATGTTTCGTTTCTTTTCTTCTTCCTTCTTCTCATCTTTCTTTCGAATTCTTTCGAAGCCAACATCCATTTTCATTAACTAGTGTTCGCGCAATGATCGTAATTATTTTAAATTTAACTAAATGTTACGAACTTATTATTTTAATCACTCAAACTGCACAACACTTTATTTTTCACTAATACACTTTACTTTTTCATGTTAATTATAATTATAATTAAAATCCCTTACAACTTTTATAAAATAGGTATTTATTTGTCAGCACGCCTTTATTGTTCGTATCTAGCCAAACGTTAGGCCGGTTGTCCGACTTTAATTAATAAGCTTAATTTCTAGTCAAAATAAGAACCATATTATTAATCAAATAAATATTTAAATCTAAACGGAAATAATCATTTTAAATACTAAAATATTTGTAGGATATAATTTGAAACAAACAAACGATGAATCAAAATCTAAATATCTAAAGTCGGTAACATAAGTAATCATATTCGCCTGTTTCGTACTTTTTGAAGTTATACTTCTATTGGAGCGTTATGAAAAATATATTCGAGTTAATATAGACTACACACGGTATGAAAACCACATGACAAAGTTCGTTCTCGTCGTTCGAAATAGATAAAATTACACATTATCTTATTTTACAACGTATGTTTACAATTTTAAATTGTTTAGATTTCAATTTGTGAGTGAGTTTTCGCCACTACTATAACACAGTAATGGTTTAAAAAGATGATATTACATTTATAATAATAAGAATATTAATTTTATTATTAATAAGTGAATTATTATTATTTTATTCTAATTAATTATTTGCATGCAATGAAAAACTATTTTTAATTACGAAGTAGTACTTTTTTTCTACTTTCATTTAAGAAAAAATATTGTTAGCTGTAGAGCTCTTCAATTGTCAAACGAAAAAAAAATCTGTTGACAAATACTAGATAAAAGAGTACTGACAGTTCTGAAACGTAACGTATACAAATACAAATAAAAAATACGTGTATTGTACGTGTAATGTATTGATTTTTCGTCGTGGTTAAATAAATTGTATTATACTACGAAACATATAATTATTCATAACTCAATAGCGGCATCATGTACGACACGCAGAGCATTTTTAATAACGACACTTTATTGATTAAAATTTTTCGAAATAATATTCTTGGTAAACAAACAAAGTATTTACTTTTAATATTATACTGTAAAAATATAACATCATGCATCAAAAGTTCTGAATTAAGTAAGTTAAATTAAAATATTATAACAGTTTTAAAACGACATTTAATTTCGTTTTAAACGTCCTTTTAGAACCTTATATTTTATTATAAGTAGGAAAGTGCTTTTGCAGCAAAACAATCAACTTGCCGCCTTGTTTAAACGCCTCTGTTAATTTATTATTATTTGATTATTAATTCCGGGACCCCGTCGTTGGATTTCCATAATAAAAGACGTAGCCGCCAAATTTTGTTAGTTACAAAGTAGTAAATTTTTAACCAAACGTTTGGCCACGTTTTGTTTTGCTGAAAATATCTGATAAGGTTATTTTGTGAAAATAAAACGTGACAATTCAACCTCTTTGTTCGTTTAACGTTACCTAAATTGTTTTTTTTTTTTAGTTAATGTATTAAGAGTTACAACTTTCATATAGTTCCGTCTTACAGTTTCCAGATTTTGACTAAAATCAATCCAACACATTTTTAAAATTAGAATTGTTTACAATCTGAAAAATGTCCGATAATTTCAAAAAATTATATAATTTATAAAATCCTACAAGAATTATAAAAGTGTATCACGCGAAAGTTGCTTATGCTTATTTTGATCAAATTTTGAATAGAGACAGCATTTACCCAGATTTAATATATCTAAGGCTATTTAACATATACCAACACAACAACCCCGTCGTCCACACGTGTAGGCGAAGCAGCGTTCAGAAGCTAAATGAATAAATAAAAATTACAAATATGTATATATAGGACATGTATATTTTTAAAATAAAAATTGTCAAGCATTTCTGATTTAACTCTGTATCCAAGTATTACCTACAGAACGATATACACTTTGAGTACCAAATAACTAACATTTGACCGTTTAAATAACTAAAATTCACAAAACCGCATACAAATATTTAAAGTTAAATTGATATTATTTTTGTAAAACTTATAATAATAATCGTAAGAATTAAAATCATTTAACGCTTTAGCATAAATGTGACCCATTTGCAAAGTGACTAACAATTTCGTATTCAATAATAAAACGCTAGTCAGCAAAACAAAATGGCAGAATACTTGCACTATCATCAGTTTGCCGCATCGTCGTTAATCCAATCATGAACACGTGACACAAGTTTGTCCTTTAATTAAAAAATGTTTCACGTATTTGTTTTTGTAACTGACATTGAAAGGAATTTTTATCATTCACTAGCTATGTCCGCAATGTGTATGAGTGGATTATTGAGTTATTAAAATATTAATCTACTGGATGAAATCACTCGGGTAAAATAAATAAAACTCAACAAATTCAGTTTATCATTTATTAATAATTTATGCACGAAATTATTATTTGGATCACACTTACTGAACGCATCCGTAAACGTCAAACATGGCTGCCGGTTGAACTTCATGTCATTGAATATTATGGATTTAATATCGAAATATCCGGATTATACGAATTTTGCGGATATATGTTGTCGACTAAAAAAAAAAATTATTTTTTAACTATCTATAATTCTGGATAGGTTTCGATGGGGTCTATCTTAGACCTGCACGAAATTATTACTATAAATATATTTCATTTGAAACTTACGTGCATTAAAATTCATTAAACTGTTAGATATATTTTCTTTCTTTTTTTAAAGATTATGAACATATTTTTAATACGATATCATATATCTATTAGCACGACTAGTAGGTAAGGCTAATTCATATGCCGTGACGGCAGATGACATGACAATTACTTATGACGTCATACCTTAATCCTTGACTTAATCGCTAAACGTTTCAATGTAATATTATAAAATTACGAAATATATATTAAATTTATTTCATTAACGAATCTGAGTTTTTATTTCTTCTACTGCATATTTACTTATTGGTTTTATTTAATTATACATTTAAATTTCAACATTACACATCAGGCCCGCGTCTCGTGGCGGCCGATATATAAAAATAAATAATAAATATTTTTTTTTGTGTTAAAGAGTGTTTTTTTTAATAAAATTTTAATACGTTCACACGTCGTTATTTAACTTTAAAGGTTAGTGTTGTATTTGCGTCTTTTCTTTTACATACAATACAATAATCGTAGGTTAGGTGACAGGTAAAGGTAACGCCAGTCATATCAGGCAGTAGGTAATTTTAAATAATGATGGTCGACTGTAACAAGTTAGCAGAAAGGCCAGAAGAACTCAGTTTATTTCAATGTAATTCAAAATGAACATAACATATTTATTTAAGCATTTTTCTGCTTATCTTCAATATACATGATTTTTTTAATAAATTATCAGTAAACAAAGAGTCCTTGTTCTATCAAACCGAATATCCCTCGTTGATTATACGGCAACGAATGTTTTTTTCTCATCCATATGTTTATACTATGATAATACATGTTCGCTTCTTCAATATATTTTAAGGTCGTCCTTCATATAGAAATAAAAACAGCCTTTGTAACGTGAGTAACAATTGTTTTTTTAGCGCAAATTGCGTGGTGTCCAGTGTAATGGACGATCGATAGTAACTCAATTTTTCAACATTGTTGTCGCGTTTCCATCAAAGAGCGTACTGTTGCCAATAAAAATAGCATATTGTCAATCGCATTTGAACCGCAATGGTTGACAAATTGAAAGCAATTCTGATGGGAGCGTTTCGGTAAATGTTTACATTATTTAGTTTTAAATGAAACTTCTTCATTTATATTTTTCAATTGATTGTATATTATAAATACGGACACGCAAAAATAAAAAACAAGTATACGTATATTTTAGACATATTTAATAGTCTCCGTTTGAATAAAATTATAATGACTCCGATTTTTAATGTCGGCAGATCTTTTTTTCATTTTGAATTTTTTATAATTATAAATACTGATATTTAGATACATACGTATGTAGGTATGTATGTATTTGTATGCATATGAATGTATGTAATCATAAGCGTTTCATTGCAACGCTCAACACAATCTTTATATCAACTCAACTCAATTTCCCTAAAATTATATTCAACGGAGCTATATAAATATAAACAGACATTTGTATGCGTGAGTGATCCCGTGACACCCCACCATGGTGGAGGTATTAGTGGGTAGTTTGGTATTCAGTGAGAATTCCCACATAGCCAATCAATAAAAGCAGTTTTCAGGAAAAAAAGACTGACTTCAAATACGAAATAAAATAGCTATATAAGATTTTAAATTAACGTTAAACACGGGATATTTACCATGTTTTTTATTTTTATTTGGTGGAGCTCGATATTTCGACATCATCTACGAATGTCTTGTACACGAGACTCTCGTAAATTGTAAATATCCCGTATTAAATACTTGTAGTAATAAAATAGCTATGTTTAGTTTCTACTTTTATGTACAATTCAACGTTTTATCAGAAAATAAATATACAGAAAGATATTGCACTAATGTAACATATTGTTATTTGTGTACGACTAGACTAAGACTTCTCTGCTTTTAAGCAAAAGGTTTGATGCTAATTTCACCACGGTGCTCTAATTATAGACTGTGGATAAACGAAATTAAATGTATTAACTAAGACTTCCAATTTTTCCCTCTTTAATTTCCTTCGCAGCTATCTTTATCTTTATATCTATATAAAGATAAATTAAGCAAATTAAAATTCAGTGATATTTACCTGAACCCGCAATCTTCGGTTAAAATTCAAGTGTTCTAACCACTGGACTATATCGCCTCTACTGCGGCATCATGCTGTATTTATTAAATAACTTCATTTCCATATATAATTAAATTATTAACGTTTGAAAGCGAGTAGCGATATTTTCAATTAATTGAAAATATAAAACATAATAGCCGAATAATAAATCGAATCGGTTGAAAATAAGCGTTTTAATGCATTTATTATTACGCTTTTTATCCATTTCATTTATCAATTATCGTGATTAATGAGTTCAGTACAATTTCAGAATAACGAATTATGATTTAAAAACATTGTACCCATATTTCAACGTTTTGTGTATAAACGGCCTGGAATGGTCCAACTGCTGGGGGATGTTATATTTTGTTGATGGAGCAGTGCGGTTTGATTAACACACATGCAAGTTTCCTTTCTTCCTTTCTTCCTATCTTATGATAAGTGGTCACCACCGCCCGTAGACATTAATCATACCTTCATCATCCAAGCACCACCAACCTTAAAAGCTAAGATGTTTCGACCCTTGTGCTTGTAGAATGGCTCACTGAACACACAATGAAAATCCGTGGCATATCCGCTTGGTCATCTTTTTTCTTAAATTGCACAGTGATATAATTTTTGATTCCATTCGATTGTTAGGCATAAAAAGTCTACGACCTTCCTTGGGGTTCAAACTTGTTTCATACCAAATATTATCAAATGTGATTCAGTGGTTTGGCCATGTATGAGTAACAGACGGACATACAGAGTTACTTTTGCATTTATAATTACTATAAATAATGTCTCATTAATAACTTCGAAAATTATCGTACATACTTAATAGCAATTATTATGAAAAGAAGCGAAATTTAATTTGTACATAATTTTAAAGGCACCGTCCCTCACGTATGAACATAAACGAGTTAGGCTAACTTGGACACAGACAATATATTATATAAAATAATTTAATTTATTGTTAGATAAACAATACAAATATTGAAACAAGTATTTACTTAACTGTATATATTTTAATGAAACATTCGTAAATCCAATTTATTTTTGGTTTGCGTTGTGATTTCAAACGTCAATTTGAGTTTAAGTAAATACAATATTGATATGAATAAGTTACTACAGTCATTGGAGTGTTTAATCTATACATTACTCAATGGAATATACAATATTTATGTATTTATAAGAATTCTTCGTTTGTGTAGTGGCTAGCATATAAGGCTACAGACGCCGAGGTCCTAGGTTGAAACAGGTCGGGACAATAATAGTTTGTTTTTTTTAACGAGAGATTCTCATTAACAGATTAGTCTGGATTATTCTAGATGTTGTCAGTGTTTACACTTTCTTGACTCAGCGCGTAAAGTAGTTAATATTGCGCTTTAAGTATAATATTTATAGTTGTGTCGGATTTGCCGTTCTATCAGTTTATGAGAATCAAGGGATTGTGATTGTGAGAATGCACTATACCGTAAAATGTTCTGGTGTTGGTGGTGGAATAAATCAAACTGAATTATCTCTAGACTCACCATCGTTTAGTCCGTGAATATTTCACAGTAAAGCCTTTTCATTTAAAAAAATGGAAATCACATTTCGTCGTAAACTGTCGCAGTTATGAAACATTATGATCGTATTAATTCAGCAAAACATTTTTACATTAAAAAAATCAAATAATAAACATATTTTTATCGTACATTATAGTATCGTTCTTAAAGACTGTAGAACAATCTTTAAAAAACAAGAAATGTAAGTCAAGTTTTAATTTTTTTCTTTCACAGTACACATGCCTTCACGAGAACCTATTCCATTATCTCTGTGAGGAAAATGGCGGCGCGGTTACTCTGCCCGCCGCGAGAGGTGACGACGCGTGGAAGATCTACTTTAATGATATACCCGAAGAAATAGTTGATGAATTTGCAATGAGATACGGAATAGAGGCTATTTATCAGGCAATGACGTAAGTTGTTTTTTGTACATGTAGTTATAATTTATTACAATTACAATGAACGTTTGCAAGGAAATTACTATTTACATAAAATAAGAACCGCATGTGAGGAATCGATTATATTGTTTTAAATGTAACTTTTTATGTTTTAGTGTGTGAGTGCGTGTGTTTTTATTATTTTAAAATAAATATAATACATTGAACTATATTTAATTTAATATATGTAATATATTTTCATATTTAATTCCAGTCGGTCGATCAATGTATTCTCCCTTCTTTTATTTTAATTTTGACTTGAATAAAAACAACAAGTTTTCTTCCAGACATTTCCACTGCCTCTCGACGAAATACCTCTGCGCTGGAGTTCCGGCTGTCATGTCTACGTTGCTAGCTAATATCAATGCTTACTACGCCCATACGACTGCCTCCTCAGCTGTATCGGCCTCGGACCGATTTGCCGCTTCCAACTTTGGTGTAAGCTCTTTATTATTGTACTCTTAAATGTTTTTCACTAGACACGAGTAAGGGTTTAGCCATTGAAATATCTGTGACGAAGAATGCGCAAACAAAATTTGACTTCCAAAATATTGTTTGTCATGCGTTTAATGAAATATCTTGTGTTATTATAGTTAAGCAAAGAGTAATTTAGATATTTTATTACTAAAGAAAAAATAATTACACTTATGTATTATTTATTTTGGTGAAGAAAATTGGCCAAGGATAACTCTTGCTCCAGGTCAACGATCACTATATCCCTAACATAAAAAATACAATTACAAAAAACGTTCTCAATTAATTTTCATTTACAGTAATTGTAATAACTAGTATCATTGTATAAATATAAAAGTTCTCAATATATATTATAATATAAATAAAGATACAATAATATTTTAAATAAAACTATCATGAAACGACCAACAACCAAATTAATAAGATTACACCACTTGCCACCACTTAAAGTAATTCTATAAATTCCAGCTTATAATTACAGGCTGAGGTTAAGTTTTATTGCGTAATGGGAGGCTTCATGAAATTATCCCAACCCTTTTGAGTGTAAACATAATTTAAGATAGATGAGGTATCTAATTTCCACTCCCCTGGGCTATCGTCCAATAAAATGTTTAATTAACTCAATTCCTGTGTTTAATTGCAGTTTAATCTTGCCAACTAGTGCAAATTATTTCATAAAAAATATATTTTAGAAATTGCAACTCATATTTGTTTTTTAAATTATTATTTTCACGTGTTTTCTATCGAATTTACAGAAAGAAAAATTCGTCAAGCTACTTGATCAGTTACATAACTCTCTCCGAATCGATCTATCAATGTATCGAAATAACTTCCCGGCATCGAGCGCTGAAAAACTTATGGATCTTAAATCTACCGTCGACTTATTAACGAGCATCACTTTCTTCAGGATGAAGGTAAAAATCCAATGGATACAAACACATTAGAAGACATCTAAAGTACCTATATTAGAACTGATATGACGTCATAACCAAGCCACAGCTAAATCATAGTTCATTCGTTGTAAATTACGAACAATTTTCCTATTTTAATTATATTTTTACTTAACGTCCGAATTTAGTATTAAATGAGATTTAAAATATTCGACCTAAGACTTTGAAATGAATGACTTAATATACTAAATATTTTTACTGATTTTGCTCTAGTAATAATGTTTTTTCGTTATTTTAGGTTCAAGAGCTCAGTAGTCCACCAAGAGCTAGTACTGTTGTCAAGGATTGCGTTAAAGCCTGCCTTAGATCGACATATCAGTTCTTATTCGAAAACTGTTATGAGCTCTACAACCGTGAGTTCCAGGTAAATGACAATTATTAAAATATATATATAAGGTATAAAATAAATATACAGTAATTCTATTTCAATATTTTTAAGAATATATCCAAAGATATTTTATTACAATTTATGTAACCAGGTTGATCCAAACGAAGCCAAACGTGATCCGTCTGATCATGGGCCGCAGTTGGATTCCGTGGATTTCTGGCACAAACTGATAGCACTCATCGTATCTGTGATAGAAGAAGATAGGAACAGCTACGCTCCCGTCCTTAACCAGTTTCCTCAAGAACTAAATATTGGACAGGTAACTATTTACTCAAATATAATTAATAAATGAAATTGCAAACCAAATTGTATGAAGTAACTGCTACGTAGATTCTTCCGAGAAGTAAATGGGAATTTGTACATAGCTGTCTAAATACCTACTCATAAAATTTGTTCTAATGCTCAAATCTTTCTGTAACATGAATACTTCGTATTCCAGTTTGAAAAATAGTGACCAATTATTATAAGCATACGAACGGACATCTCAGATCCCGTTCATAGCAGCACTCTGTCAGTGTGAGGAGAAAGTTTAAATTCTGGCATTGCCAGTAATTTGCACCGTATCGTCTTTGCTATTTAATTGTTCATATTTTGGAATATATTAAAACTAATTCAAAATTCTGATTAAATCCTTCCCTTAGTTGTCAGCAGCAACAATGTGGTCTCTATTTGCCGTGGATATGAAGTACGCTCTGGAGGAACATGAACAGCATCGGCTCTGCAAGTCTTCCGCTTATATGAATCTGCATTTCAAGGTACAGTAATAATTTAATATCTCAATATGCGCTAAAAATTTTGCAGTGATATTTCCGTTTACAGAATCTGTAAGTTTAACCAATTGAGGTGAAGACCAAGCCCGTATTTTAATTTATACTTAAATTAACCTAAATTTTATTTTGTATGCATTTGGCACAATTGTAAGTCACGAAAAGAAGAAATTCCTCAATTAGAATACAATTTGCTGGATTGCATTTACCAATGCATATATTTTTTAAGTTATGAATAAATTCGGAATTCAAAATATTTTTCATTAACGGAAGTAAAATATAATTACATTGCGCTTTACCGTGAAAACTAAAGTAGATATATTACATAAGAATACTCCATTAAAATCTGTTCCAAATTATTTTATTTCAGAAATTATAAATGAAGGAGCATTTATATTTAATATTTGTGGCTTTAGTTTTGAGAGGTTTTTGTTTTTAGGTAAAATGGCTACACACAAACTATGTAAAGGATGTTCCTCCATATCGTAAAGCCGTCCCCGAGTATCCAGCATGGTTCGAACCGTTCGTGATGCAGTGGCTTAATGAAAATGATGATGTATCTTTGGAATACCTGAATGGAGCCTTCAATAGAGATAAGAGAGACGGGGTGAGTGCTGTATTTTGTGTAATTTATTTTTAATATAAGAACAATACTAGGTTTTTTTAAATTTCTATAGATTTATATTTTTATATCATTCTTTAATAATGCCCTGTTATTCTGAATGTATTTAACACTTAATATTATCGATAAGATGCCTATGCCTATTTTTAATATTCTTATGATTAATAAAAAAAATACAGAGAAAAATCTGTCATTGCTATAAAAAAAATATACATATGACTACATAATACTAGTGCAATTTTTTTCTTTTTCAAAAATATTATAGTTATTAGTTATTTCCAAAAATATTAACATAAATATTTGTTTACAGTTCCAAAAATCTAGTGAACATGTACTCTTCAGTAACTCAGTGGTGGACGTCTTCACTCAACTCACTCAGTGCTTCGACGTGGTATCAAAACTTGAATGTCTTGATCCGGAAATTTGGAAGAGGTATATGAAGAGATTCGCCAAGACCATCGTAAAAGTACTCGTAGCGTACGCGGACATCGTGAAGAAAGAATTTCCTGAACATTTAAAAGAAGAGAGAGTGGTATGTTTCAAAATAGGAGTACATATAACATATTTGCTAAAAATAAAGTAAATTACAGTTATCTATACATACATTATAATCAAATTGGAGTGTCTGTTTGTAACATTAAAACAACCACTTTTTACTAAATGCATATGTATGTATACACGGTACAAATACCGAAACAATATTTTTTACCATTTTTGTCTGTCTGTCTGTTTGTTCCGGCTAATCTCTGGAACATCTGGACTGTTTTTGACAGGACTTTCTCTGGCAGATAGCTGATGCAATGAGGAGTAACTTAGGCTACAACGATAACTTTTTTTTATTAATTTCAAACGCGCACGAAGTCGCATAGCAGGGCACAGATAGTATATTATTAAAATTGCGAGTAGTATAATATGATAAAATTATAGTTATATCAATTGTAAATTCACAAAAAAATTAAACGTAAAAATCAAATATTATCCTCAATATGATGACTTTTCAAACAAATGCAGTTAAAGCGTCAGATTGAGTTTACAATTTTGATTCAAGATAGGTTGACAATGGAGTCTATAAAAGCAAAAATAAAATATCTTATATAAGATGAAACGAGTCCTTCTCATTCGGGAAGACGCATTAAATTAAATGTAAATATTGCAATGTTTTTAAGTACATACATTTACAATTTACTTTTCTCACATTACAGGCTTGTATTTTAATGAACAATATCCAGCAATTGCGTGTGCAACTTGAAAAGATGTTCGAAGCCATGGGTGGAGAAAACCTTGAACGCGATGCAGCCGATATCCTCACTGATTTACAAGCGAGCCTTAATAGCACCTTGGATGAACTCGCTTCTATGTTTGCTAACAGGTACAAAATATCTTAAAATGAAATCAAACGTTTAGTTTGACGATTTTACGGTGAAATAAATAAGCAAATAACTGTTTCACAGTCTGGAGACGCGAATCACGGCGAGCGTGAAAGAGCTCGGAGAGTTGCTGCAGAAAGTAGGCGGCGGAGCGGCGGTGCCGGGCGCGCCGCAGCCTCCCGCTCACCACGAGGCGGACGAGGTGCTGCGACCTCTCATGGACATACTGGTCAGTACTCTACAGCCAGCTCACCAGGGTATTAAATAATAAATAGTTTTTTCTAGCTCAATAATAGCATTAAAATATATTTATTGTCATAGATAATACCAGAAAACGTCAAATTGCCTCTGTTACTAATTTAAATTAAAAAAATGTTAGTGTTATATTTTTTAAATTGTGATAGTTCTTACGTTGGCCATCAATCAGGCACATCCTAAGTGTATTGTTTCTTAAATTAATAAAGAAATTTAAATTTGCTAGTCATTGATAAATTGAATTAAGTAATGTAAATTCCCCTATTTTGTCGATTTACTAAAGTGTATTTAAAAAAAAAAAATTGGTTGTAGAAAGTATACTTTTACTTTTTAATTAACAATGGTTTTTCAAATATGAATTTAATACATTTTTTATAGCAATGGTTTTATTTTTATTCAGAAAAATGATAATTTTGATGAGCTATTGTTTACATTATTTTTTTATAGGATGGCTCATTAACAATGTACGCGGTATCTTGTGAGAAAACAGTCCTCAAGAGGCTTTTGAAAGAATTGTGGAAGATCGTAATGCAGATACTGGAAAAGACTGTGGTCCTTCCTCCAATGACCGATAAGACGGTAATTATACATACTACAAGTTTATACAATAGCCGGAATATATGTTTATCTTCATTTCATTACAACATTTATAATTACCTTAATAAATATGTACCAGTTTGATTTCTTTGAATCATCCTTAAACCTCAAATAAAAACAATAAATATAAGTATGTTTTAAATAAAAACAATAAAATATTCATAAAATAAATTTAACCTAATCGTTTTATATGTAGATGATGTTGAAGAATCTGACAAACAATGCAAAGAATTTAGCAGCAAATGCGAAGATCGAAGATATGACGCAGCTCTTCAAGAGCACGGTCGGTAAACAGGATGTCAAACATGCACTTTCCGGCGTTATGGATATTTCGAAGGAGGTGAGTCACCATTCAGATTCTCCGAACAAGTCATGTTCGGTATACGGTAATATCGATATCTTTGTTAATACAAAAACGATCATGTATATTAATCGGATGATTGTTGATTTATCACGAAACATTGTTAATAAATAAGGGTCGGAGTTTTTATTATTTTCTGTTGTTGTTGCTTTTAGTATTGGTCAAAATTCAATACTTTCTTTCCAGCACTTATCGGCAGAGAAGAGTCTAACGCCAAAGCAATGCGCGGTCTTGGGTGCAGCGCTGAATACCATCAAGCTGTACTTCCACGCGGGTGGCAGTGGTCTCAAGAAGAATTTCCTGGAAAAAAGTCCAGAGCTAAAATCGTTAAGATATGCACTAAGTCTATACACTCAGACCACTGATACTCTCATCAGAACGTTTGTCACCAGTCAGCAGAATCAAGGTAACCAAATAAAATTTAAATTACATTGTCCACATATTAACAATAATTTACATATAAAAAGAATGTGAAAGAATATACATCTATACCTCAAAACTATGTTTATTTTAGATGCAGCGGTTGCAGAGGAAGGTAGCGTAGGCGAGGTTTCACTTCAAGTAGATCTGTTCACACATCCTGGTACGGGTGAACACAAGATAACAGTGAAAGGTTAGTAGATGTGTTTTTATTTCAATTAAAAAAAACCAAAACTGAATGCATATTTATTGACTAGTCTAAAAATGATTTAAACTTATTTACGCAACACAATTATTTCAATGGTTCAAGAGTGTCATGACTGTTACCAATTAAAGACAGGTAACACAATTACCGAAGAACTTTTCCAATAGAATTAGTAGTTTTTTTCTAAATCTAGAACAATAAAAACTTACATACCATTTATAATCAAATATATTTTTTGACACTATTTGGCAACAAGTTTGGTTCGAAACCACCAGATCCCAGGATTAAATTTGTAGTCGGTCCAATAAAAAGTGTTGGGTTTTTGATTAAGAACTTACCTATAAATATTAGCAATTGACAGGTGATAGTGTTACACACACGTACCTTGGCCCTAATACCTACAAATTATATAGTTAAATGTAATTTAACGTAAAATATAATGTCCAAAAATTATTAGTACCGACCACTTCAAATTAGCCCAGGACAAAAAATTCATTTCAGTCTAAACCATTAAATCCTATCCTAAGTGCCCGTAAAGTACTCAAAGCCATTGAGCCTGCACCTGAACTCCTGAACTTCTTCCAGTAGTGCTGTTTCATAGAACTTTGAAGTGAAGAAGTGAAGGAAAGGAAATTACATCCGTGTTACACGTATACAAACGCACACTTGATTTTACGATATATCCAGCGCAGATAGTAATAATGTTCATTACGTATGACTGCCGTGATTGAAATCGATAAGAAGGTCATTATTACAACAAAGTTTTATTTCAAACCGTATTTAACACTTTGCATATGTCATTTACAGTGGTTGCTGCAAATGATCTGAAGTGGGTGATCGCTAGTGGAATGTTCCGTGCATTCATTGAAGTAAATCTGATTGGACCACACCTGGCCGATAAGAAGAGAAAGTTCGCCACGAAGTCGAAGAGTAATAACTGGAGTCCTAAATTCAATGAGACATTCCACTTGTGAGTTTAATCAACCTTCTTATTGAACACTTATCTATTTTAAAATATAAAATAAATATTTAAAAAAATACGCTATTTAGTTACTCAGACTTGAAGAATTATAACCGTTGTTAAATGTGTATTTATTTAATTTAAATACATATAATTCCAGTATGGTGAGTGCAACTGAACAGCTGGAGCTGTTTGAACTGCACGTATGTGTTCGAGACTATTGCTTCGCGAGAGAGGACAGGCTCGTAGGCGTCGCAGTCATGCGTCTTGCTGATATTGCAGAACAGGTAATACGAAAGAACTAAGACTTTTCCCCATAAAAAAAAATCATTTGACACCACACAGGGCTTTAGATCGAATTTGTAAATTTCTATTTCTTTTATTTGAGTTACTTTTTTATGCTAATTTATACATTAACATATGTTGTTTTATAGGGAGCATGTGCGTGCTGGCTTCCACTCGGCACTCGCGTGAAGATGGATGAGACCGGCTGGACAATACTTAGAATACTCTCTCAGAGGCATAGCGATGAAGTAGCGAGAGAGTTCGTCAAACTGAAATCGGAAATGAGAGCAGAAGCACCTGCCGGTAGCCAAGGACCTTCGTGAAGACCTCCGTAAGGAATCACCGCGTGATACATTTCAGCAAGCCATTCCATTTGGATCTTCCATACCTAGGATTACGACTGGAAAAAACCGGTTGTGATATGTTAAATCATAGTGCTAATGGGGCGACCTCAGCGTTTTGTCCACGTTGGACAAACCGAAGATTAGAAGACGAAATTCAAAGCTATTTCACCATCAAGAGACAAACTCAAGATCGAAATATTAATAACAATTCGGCGCTCCGGCGGTTACCGGTCAGTGCTCGTACGTTTCGTTTATATTCTCGACGTCGAGAGAAATCGTTTTGTAAATAAATTTACGATGTTAAGTTACGCGAATAGTAGAATATTTTGCACAAATTCGAATCATTAGCCAAAAAGACTGACCGTAGGCGGCCGGGCGCTGCTACGTCCGCCGATCTTAGGCATACAGCAAAATAAAGATTGTTCAAATACATATATCGCCATTGAATTGCGGAAAACCGTATCCGTTTGCGTTATATCCATGAAACTATTGAAATCGAGCACAAAATTTATCTATAAACACAGATGTATTTCATTTCTTCCATTACGTATTATAAAAATATGTATATATTGCAATCGTTGATGCATTGAAGCTTGAAGCGTTATCTTTCAGACTCCGAGTTTCATGGATGTTAACGTTGTGTAATTTTGCTGCATACCTAAAGTTGTGTGTGGACATTTCGACACACACGATTAATGTATTAAATATACTACTTGTATGGACCAAACCGTCGTTAATACGGACGCATTACCTATTTCCTTAACCCCTAATATTAAATCAACATTATTTAACTACTTAATCATCTTATCGTTATACGTGTACAGTAAATAATATATGGCCTTATGTAAATTATTTCCTTCGTTTGTTGGTATACATAATATGCTTCTGTCGAGGAACATGTAAAAGTATTAACGTAACATTGAGTGTTCGGATGCGATGCGAATTATACGTTTTCCGTTACCGCGTGGTGTTTGTCATGCTCGAGTAAATGCACGTTTAGGAGATGAGTGTTCTAAAATTGGATTAATATAAGTAGTATGATTTATCGTAAAATGTACGGTCTTGTCATCTTTTATAAAAAACTCCTTTATGTCCCGTTTTAAGTGATCCGCATTGTACGATGTGATCTTAAATTGTATATAATAACAAAAAAAATGTTAAAGAATACGTATATCACCTATTTGCTCTTACTTTTTACGCTTGACCTGTTTAAACATGTTATTCTAAATCTCCTGTCTTTTGTATATTATTGAAAATTGTGATATTGTTATAAAATGAGAAACAGTTATCGTAACTGTGGATATTTATATGGACTTGCTTTATAAGAGTTCATATTGTGTGTTTATTGTTAAAATTGGCTTCTCATTCGTTTGTTGTTCCGAACGGGACCTCGATACTATATCCGTTTTATTCACTTTCTATATAATTCTAAATATTGTTCGTAAAATCCTTAAATATTATATCCTAATGTTAGATATTCAGTGCTCAAATATATTTTTTTGTTTAAACGTTAGTATCGTTATTGTAATGTATTCATTTGCGATGGCAAAATAATATTAAAAATTTACCCACTCCAGGCCAAACGGTTAGCGAATTACACGGAGTTCGATAAATTCACATAAAAAAAAACATTGTGTTTTCAATACTACATTTCACACTTTACTCGCAAACATCCGTAAATAAGATAAAAATCAGTTTTACTGAAATATTTCGTCGGAGCTGTTTGACCTTCACGCGTGTCGACTCACCGGAAAATAAATAAAGCTTATCATGCCGGTAATTGAAATATTACTTATAAATAATAAGCACACGATTTAAAAACGATCGCTTCTTTTATACAAAATCGTATTATAATAAATCGAGGTGTAGCGTTGAAAACACAAAACAGCACATCACTTAACAAACACGGGAATTAGATTTTCTATATATTAGTATTTATCATGGATTACATATCTGTAGAGTGTGGTTTGTCTAGTCCAAATCTCAATAATATATTTAAAGATATATTTACTCGTCTTATTAAATAAATTAAATCATTTCTTGAGTGATTTTAGTGTTTTCGGACTGAATATGTTCGTAGTTTCATTCTCCTTTAGTATATTTATTTTAAAGCACACAACCACAATACGATTATGTAAAATGTTATATAAAATGTAATTATCGTTTAACAGATAATAAATAAAATATATCTCGTGTGCTTTATTATTAGGAGTTGTTTAGAAGAATTGTTTTAGAAAAATGTACCTTATGAATGGATAGAATTGATGTCAGATAAATTATGTATTCAATGTTTATCCTCTCAAAGTAATTAATCGATATTTGGTTATAAATTCATTTCAATAAATGGTGACTATTACAAGGTCGAATAGTAAACTTTTCAAAGTCAGATTTCTCACTTTAATTAGATATCCAATACGGAATAATAGATTTCCTTACAGAAAAAATGTTATGCATTGACGATAAATCACGACTGTATAATTTTGTATATAATTGCAAATGTACGACCATCGCATTGATTGTAAACAAAGATCCCACTATCTGCATAAACTTCCAATTTCATTATAAGTTTTGTTCATTAAGATCTTTTTTATATTTGACAATTTTTTTATTTGAATTAATCGGTTTATGAAGATACTGCGATCGAGCCAGCAATAAAGAAAAGCGCACAGCCTTCATTCAACTTCATTAATATTTTACTCCATATACCATTGACACATTAAAAAAAACCTTTGCCATTTGACAATACTTGGTAAATATTATTTTTAAGTGTAAAATGTGATGATCACGTCATCATAATCATTATAAGACGTTTACGCTCCAATTCTAGTATTAAATCACTAACATTGCATGTATCTTTGTATAAATGCATATATGTAAATGTTACATGTTTAAACACATTATTGAATTTAGAATTTTTATGAAAAAAAATAAATAAATATCCGTATTTCAAATATAGCTTGGTGTTTTCATTTATATAACATATTATGCGTAATTACATATGTAAACAATAATTTCTGGAATTAACTGCATTAATATACATTACAAAAAAACAACCGCTGTTTTTTAATAATAGTTAACTATATAAAAATAAAAATAAAATGTTTGTTCAGAACTTTTGTATGTGTTTAGAAATATAAGATATAATCATAGATATTTATTGTTCCTTTATGATTTTTTAACATGTATTACATGTGCATTCGTTAGATAATAATTTTTATTTTACCCTTGATTTTCATTCTTAATCTGCGAACACAGAAACAGCAAGAAAACAATAATAAACATAATATATAATACATCTACAGTCTCATTAAGAATGAAGTATTAAAACATGTAATATAAAAAAAATATATTTTTTTTTAGTCTACAACGACCTTCAAAATTATACAATTTACCATTATTCATTATTCTAATATTATATCTAATTATGCACACAGTTATCTCTAAGAGGTACATCTTATAACATTTTATGAAATATTTCGTTTTATCGTAAGACAATGAAACTTTCTCCGAAACCACGTCTGATATTATGGTTATTTGGGTAGCATAATGGAACGTAGACACTCCCACACGCGCGTCCGGCCAGTGACGTCACGGAGAAGTGGACCAAAGTCGCCTATTTAAAAACGTCACTCATTCATAAACCGAACACATCACTGCGGACTTGACCATCGCGAGATACACACGGCTTGTGTTATTTTTATCTAATAGTATTAACGTTGGTGTTGTGTACAATGAGTGGAAACTTTCTTACAATTCCCGGCGACAGTCCGATGCAAAGACGATCACGGGTAAGGCTTCGTTTATGTAATTGCATGTAAACATTGTTGTTTATTATTTTAGACACGTAATGTAATAAAGATTTGCTACTTAGTAGTCGAGAAAGAGATGTGTTTGTATTCATTTTAAATATCTTGAACGAAAATATCTTACAATGTTTTTTACATATTCAATTAAATGAATAAAATTTGATTAATTCGTTTAAATATTCGTAAGGCAAACCCACTCTGTTCTGTATGAATATAATTCATGCAATTGTCTGTGATCTACAAATATTTTCAAGCAACAGGCTGTTTTCTTTATAACTTCTAATTTATATACGTCAGAGGATATAAGGATGACCTTCTCAGAATAACTTAATTTGAAAGGAAATAAATATCAAAAAATCAGTCGGATTTGTGAACTTTTATCTCACAAAATTGAATTATGTGTTAATAAATAATTATTATGTACTAGCTATGATTTAAAAGTATTATTTAGAAACCTATCCCTGGTGATATTATGAAAAATGCCAAAGTATGTTTGTTAACTTGTCCCTCTTTGACTCACTATTTTTGACAATATTTTTTAAACAATTAGCTAACTTGGCCATTAAGCCAAGATATGATTCTATCCCGTAAATGATCGTTATCTTATCGTTATTGCTTTGGGGTTTAAGTAAAAACTTGACAATAATACAAAAGAAATCTAATACTTTAGTTTTGCAGAAAATTGCCGTTTTGTTTTCTATACTTCTATACCTAACTTTGTCTTATCACAAACTAACCATTTAACGGATAATGTTAGAGATTGAGATAGACCAAGGGTTTCAGCATTAGAAATAGTACATGAGTTATGGGATTTACCGAAAACAAAATATGATCTGGTCGGAATCATACAGGAACTAGATATAAAGTTTTATATATTCAAAGTTCAGAATAATTTGCAAACTTAAAAAAATAAAACAAAAGCCGTTATAGTTCGCCGGGCTCCCATTGTGGCTACGCGATAGGTTTTAACTAATAGTGTCATCTCAGACTGTTCCATTTGATCACGTTTCTATTTCGATCAGACAAAAAACTCAATTAAGAATTCATTGTTCAGCGTTGTTTCTATTTATATTATATTCTAGTGATAGGATTCTAAGGATAAATAGAAAATGATGTAGTCCAAGTTTATTAAATTGACACTGCGTCATTAGTTATTTTTCATAGTATAGTACCGTATACTTACTACTATATTACGATGTTTACGGTTATAAGGATTTTTGTAGGTCTGCTACCAAATAGTAAGAGTTTATATTGATGTTATTCTGTATGAAGGGTGAAGTACAGGCACGAAAAGATGTCATCTTCTCGTGCCTGAAAACGCGGTAGGACGAGGATTACCAGAATTGGTTTATACTTATCATAGTGTGTGCCAGTGTTAATAGATGCTTTAAAAGTTCTTACCATTAGCAGGCCGCTCGTTTGCCTTCCTAAATATAATTTATAAGGAAGGAAATAAATTATAATTATATTAGGTCCTATCATTGTCAAGTTAAAAAGTTTCAATAGGTAGCTGGCATAATTTGTAAAATCAATTTTGTTAACAAATAACTTTGCAATTAATTAAAAACTAAATTTAATATTGATCAATTCCGTGTTCGTTAATGAATATTACAAAGAAAAGTTAACTTGCTCCTTGTTTGAATTTTGACGTTTAATTCAATAAAGAAAGTTCAGACGGAATTAAGTCGGCTATTGTTTAGTCGAGATGGCCCAGATCATAACACGTGTGAATCTAGCACAAAGATCACAGTTTCAAAGCAATGCTAAATTTACATGTGCTTAAATTGTGTTTATAATTTATCTCCGGCTCGCTGGTGAATATGGTGAATGGTGGTAGTCAGCATTGCAGCAATGTGAGAAAAAGCTCTTTTTGAAGAGGGAGGAGGCCTTTGCCTATGACTGTTTCTTTTTTTAAATAAAAAAAAAACTATATCCTTATTACATTTTAAATGTGGAAGTGGACTTTGAATTTACTGTTTGTTTGACCTGCTTTTACGATTCATATCTTAAACCGATCATTATGAAATTTAGCACAAGGATAGATTGAAAGACACGCAGTGATGGATATATACTTTTATCGAGAGAACACCAGGGAATGATCATTATTTTTTAATTAGCATTTTTTTTTGAATATGCCATTTATCTGAACTCTGATCAATTCCATTCCTTTATGTTTAACTTAAAACGTAAGAAATTGATTTGCGTGGAATTTTCCGCACCGATTGCGATACTACTAATACTACAAATATAACAATAATATGCAATACTCGGAAAAAGAGGCCAATTCATTGATTCATATTAATTTTTTTATGAGTAATTACGCACATATTATGTGATAGTCATACTGTTACTATAATAAACTTGTAACCTTTTTAATTGATACACATAATCACTGAATTCCAACAATGACACGACACTGAACTAGACAACTATTTGCTACAACGCCGCATAGCTATGGAACTCAGCCAACAAACGAGATATGCGCCGTCGTTTGATTGTCGCAAATAAAACGCAAAATCAAATACAATTTTTTTAATTACAAAATATACTAACGTAGCTTAAGCTTAAAATACGAACACAATAATAAACATCTATTTGTAATTAACCTGAAATCTTCAATCCACGGTGAAATATTTGACACAATAATATGTGAACTAAGTCTGTGTTACTATTTCTGGTTTTTTCGTTTATCTAGTGACAAATTAGGTTTAGAATCTAAAAATATGACATGTTCATAACCAGTAAGGCACCACTGAATCTTCACATGCCATATGCATGCCTATAATTAATTTCATCAGAGATGTTTTCCTTGATGAGAAAATATCGTAATCCGAAAATATATCGAATTATAATCTGCTATCCATATTTATATTAAGAACATACAGTCCAGCAACGTATATATAATAAATATATTTTCGTATTGTCCTGCCATGGAGCACTTACCCGGCAGGTACTGTATATTAACAAATTCACATATATTATCATATAGTATGTTATGTCAATAAACTTAAAGCAATTACATATTTTACAACATATTTCATAAATAATAACCATGGATTATAGGTAATGACTTTTAACTTTTAAGTTTTATTTAACTGATCTATTAAAATTAGACAAAGTTATAATCGATTTAAGATTTCCGAGTAAGCGAGTGGAACAAATTGCTTATAAATTAATGTTCCACGGGTAACTATTAATTAAAATTTAGTTGTTACAGAAAATTGGATCGAAGCTCGATCGAATATAGTCTGGTCAGGGTCTGTGGCAAATTATGACTATAAATTGTCTTAATCTATAGCTATATTAATGGTGTGTTTCCATAAAAAAAATTATCAATATCTGTGTTTGAAACTTTTGCAATTCATTATAAAGTCAACGAAAATTGTGTCAATATGTATATAATTTATACGCACCATTAAGTTTCGTTGATAAATTAATTACCGCAACTGCATTTTACAGCGTGTTGACAACACAAATGTTTCCAATTTTCTTCTTTCTTACTTCTAGTAGAACTTTACTTTCTGAACCACATGGAATGTTGATAATAAAGAAAAAATTCTCAAGCAATCAGTATTATTAAATAAACGATAAAAGATAATTGCAATTAATATAATCATCACAATTTACGGAGGATGACATGAAGGTTATTCGTTGTACAGAAATATTTTTCATTTAAAATTTTAAAATAATTTCAAATTCACTATTGGTAAATATATCCTTAATCGCTGAAACCTCAAAATTATAGATATAACAAACACTTCAAGCAAATTCCATAATTTGCGCAAAATCTAAACAGAAAACGATTTACGTAACAAGGAACGTATTCAAACGCGTAAACATATTAGATGCCTAATTTTAACTTCTAAATACCAGAAACATTCCTGTTAACGCTCCAAGAGTCGGAAGTTACAGTCATCTCTCGTCGAAGTGATCGCTCTGAATACAAGCCGTGCAAGGACGGACAATAATGAGTCATATTACCATTCACCCGGGACCAGTACGACAAAGAAGACGGCAATTCACTTTATTTCGGACTTTTGGACTAATAACTGCAGACGATAAAACTTCTAAATACCAGATTGAAACCTATCCACAATTACAGATCATTAAAAAAATAATATTTTTTTTAGTCGACATCATATATCCGCAAAATTCGATAAGATATTTCGATATTAAATCCAAAAAAAAATCGATGACATTACATTTCAACGGGCGGCCATGTTTGATGTTTATGGGTGATGTTATAGCAAAAAAAAAAAGTTTTATTACATTTATGAAAGTTTTATTCCTATTTTTTTTAGTTCTCTTTATTTCACCGAGTATATATGTGCATTTCATAGTACCAATGAGTCCTTTGAAATTGATTAATAATTACTATACTAAAAATGAAATTAAATTAAATTTTAATTGTATTTAAACTTTTCTGAATACAATTGTAAATTTGTTGTACCCGTTTTTTTAATACTGGGTCATGTCATGAAAAACAATTATTGTTTTATTTTCATAATAATAGAGAACGAATAACCTCGTATCTTAAAATTACAATTTTAAATCTTCAATAAAAGACAATATATCAGTTTGCATGAAATATTTCTGCGTTATATTTTTATATAATACGTAAGTTTCCAACAATAACAAACTCGCTCGGTTTGTTTATATTAAGCTATATATGGATTTGAAATACATTCAATAAAAGAGCAACAGATCATACCCACAGCGCCCACGCGGCTATGTTCAGGCTTACAGCAGTTTATGTGTCACCATATTAATTTAGATCGTTTATATGAAATGGTTATTAACCTTCATTTAAAATCGTTTACATTACATTACGTTTACAGATTTAATATTTTATACGCAATTTAACATTGAATGATTGAAAATTAAAGCTTATATACTATCCTTATAGAAAATTCAGATCAAAATACGTTAAATATAAATTTATTTAACGTATTTTGATCTGAATTAATCTGAATGAATCTGAATAAATATAGATTTATTTAACGTATTATGATCTGAATTTTCTTACCTTGTTTTTTGTTTTAAATTAATAGAAAAGATTATTAATTATTTTTAGTAAAAAAATGGTAGAAAAAAGTAATTACTGAGTTTCTTGGTGGGTTTATCTCGGGATAATCAAATTTCCGAACCGGTGGTGGGCTTACTTAATTCAAAACTGTAACAGGACGATTCAAAAGTTGATTAAAAAATATTTTGATTTTGATTTCATAATCTGTTATCATATAAATTTAAAGATCTAAGAATTATATTATACAATTCAATATATAATTCAATTATTTTTTGTTCGTCATTTATCGCTTACTCATGTAATATGATAATAAATAACCTAAGTGTAATTATATAATATATAAACGCACAACAATATCGTAAGCCTTACTATTCATTAAATAAATATTTATATTGCAATAAGTTAACGGATCTGACTTACCTATCTCATATTTACGCAACGGCCTAGGGCGCTCGAACGTTGAGTATAATCTTTTACGTCAACATTTCAAATGCTTTACATTTTATCATTTGAATGAAATGAAACTAGTATTCATTTTCTAAAGTAAAATGAAATACCAAATGAATAACGTCATGTCATATTAATATATTATTTTATATCATCATGTTTTATTTCTGTCTTGATGCTTTTAAACATAATTCATATTTGTATAATTTTATTTTGCTGTAAAATAATTGTTTCATTCTTGTTAATCCGCAGAGCGTGTTTTAGCATGTGTTAGCGTGCGCGCTAAGCCAAAAAACAAAAAACACGTGGAGTAAATATTCGTAATAGTTTAATTATATATGTATATATAAATAATAAAAAAGAATTGTAGCAATGCCCCATTATAAGGAATTACTAATATTTACCCCTCAAATTAAGCTTAAGTGTCAGGATCGATCCTGTGACTTTTTACATCGCTAGGCAGCCCTTAAACCATTGCGCTATTAACGTTTATAATTTAATTTAATTAACACACATGTCTGATTTGGTGGAAAAGAGTAGAACTTTCTTGTATGTACGTTTTATTAGAATCAACTTTCCGAAACAGTAGTCGAGCTACATTTAATTCAATACTCCAAAATTGATGCTTCGAAAGTGCTTTCATGAAGAAACCTAGTTAAATCCAAAGCGATCTCGAGAAATGTATATCCACTATATAGAATGAATTATCTTTAGAGAACAAACAATAAATCTTTCTTTACATATGAGACAAGTTGTTTATTTTGCTAGAGGAAACTTATATAACCTTCTTTCTCTCTCCCTCCGTCATATCTATCTTCTCTCTCGTGTGATTAAATGACCCTAAACGTAACGCGTTATAAGTTTGATCTTAATTTTCATGCGCATATTATCGAATCGCTGTCCAAAAAGTTAAAATTCAATAATAATAAATTATACCGTACACAGAATACATAAATGTCATTAATATGTGAGTATCGTTATCAGTAACTCTATAGGTTATGTTGTAAAGTATATTAATATGATACTATTGGAAAATTTGAACTCTTAGCATGTGACATTACGAAATATTTAGTTTGAGATTTACACATATTAAGTTTTGAACACGTATTTTTATATACAATGAAAGGCAAATTGACCAACTGATGGTAAGTGATCACCTTAGACTTGCCATTGTCAGAAATGTTAACTAAAGTCGCAAATGCAGCACCAACTTTGTGAACGAATATGTTAAGTACATTAGTTATACCAAGTCACTGGCTTACCCTCCCAAAGCGGAACACAGCAATACTAATCATTGCTGTTTGACTGAACTACGTAATAACTGAGTGGTGCAACTGATAGGGAGTAAACATTAATCACCTTATCTTTTATAAATTGGAATATTTTTAACCAAAATGCATTCCTTCTGTTCCGTCAAACATGTGTCAGATGTTTGTGAATTGACTATTAAAAAATTTAAAGCTCATTTCAAAAATTTGGTAAATAAGGCATATTACTCTATACAAGATTATATTAAAGATAAAAAAAGCGTGAACTTAATATTAATTGACTTCTAGGCAAGCTATATATGTTAAAACGTAATTATAATTTACTGACACACTCTGTAATTAAAATGGTAGGAAAGAGTAACTACTGAGTTTCTTGCCGGATCTTCTCGGTATATATTTCCTGAACTGTTGGTGGCTTTACGTTTAATTCAACACTGTAACCTGACGATGTCCATGATGTCCATGGGCGGTGGTAGTCACTTTCCATCAGGTGAGCCTCCTGCTCGTTTGCCACCTCTAACATAAAAAAAAAACGATTCGAAATTGCTTTTATGAGCCGACTATTTATATTTCTATTTTGACCGAAAAGTACCATCAAAACCAGAATTTAACAAGAGTAAGCATTGCTATTCAACGTTATAATAAATGTAAAATTATATTAGTTTAGTTATATTTATTTGATAAATGGTATCACATCACAGTCATGTGCTTAGGAGCTAACTGTTGTGTAACTCGCTCGCGTTTCATTTTAACACGGAGATGAATTGCTCTCACGTCCAAACGAATCTTCAATCCCGCACGTATCCCGGATATTATTAAACACGTCACAAGACTAAGCTGTCAAGATATTTGGCTAACACGAACAATAAGTAATTCTATGTGTTTCGCTTTGAAAAGTTTGTTCGAAATATCTTGTAGTTTAATATTTTGATGTGATCACATCTATTAGCATCGATTCGCATTTTATCAATTGAAAATATATATTTTGTGTTAACATCCATTTATTCATTCTTAATTATGCAGGGATTCTACTATCATTTTTTTTTTTAAATTAAATACGGATATTTGACATACTCGGTTTTACATGATAAAGGATGCTTACAATCGTCGACCTATTTTAAAGGTTCGCTTCATCAAGCGAGCTCTGAAGAATATATATATATTTTTAATATAGGGTCGGCGGTTGGTCTGCTTGATAATCATCACGACTTAAAGACATTGGTACTATAGGAAAAACTATTTCTTAAATCACCAATGTGTAACGAACCGTGGAAACTGAGATGTTATGTCCATTGTCCCTGTTATACTAGCTCACTCACATTTCAAACCGTAACATAACAATACTAAACGATGAGTGGATGAAACCGTATCCAGGTTCGCACAAAGCCGTGCCTTAAATTCAGCATACAACTAATTACAACAGGTCTATTACGAGTGCTTATATATCTGTGCAAAGTCCGTTTACATTGACGTTTCTTGTGTTCATTTTCGTTTCAAAGACACTGTTATTATGGTATTATCAATCTACCTGTCTTTTTGTCAACCGCTGACTGCGATGCGGTATGTAGAATAGGTAATACTCTCTACCGAGTTTAAGTATATTATATAACATATTAGATAGCGACTAAGTAAGCCCACCTCAATGCGAATCAATGCTGATGCGACTCAGGCGTTACTCAAATTGAAACTAAACTAATCTAACAATAAATTTCTTAAGACGTCCTAATAACCAATTATCATCTAAATGTTTAAATAAGTACATCATATAAAAAAAAACTTATTACCTTTTAGTTTTAAAGCCATTAATACTGTGCCCAAATATTTGAACACCGATTTTGATAATTATTTAAAGTTACTCGTCCCGGCTTCGCACGGTTAGGATCGTCGTTTTGAAACGTTTATATTAAAGGACATACATATAAAATAAATCTTATATTTAAGGCAAGGAGGATAAGCTACTCACCAAAGTTACATCAAAATTGGATCAATGGCTTAGGGTCCGCATAGAGGAGATTCAACAAACTTAACATTTATTTTGAGTTATACATATTTGGATTTTCGTATTATATTGACATCATTTTTTTGTTAATTTTTAAAGTAATTGAACTTCCATTTTATGTATTAATGTATACTTGAGACTTAGTCTTTTTTAAGTACTATAAAGTGGTAATCGTGAACATTATATGTAGTTTTTTACGAAACCATTATCATTAACATGATGTTTCAACAAAAAAACATTTTTCCTTGTTTTTAAAGACTCGCTATTATGTTAATACTATGAAGAGTCGTACAATTTATATTATTTTCGAAATAGGTACGGAAGTCGAGTAATATTCTTTTAAGATTAAGTAGAAATCATTATTTTGTAATATCAGGCCCGACATTATATGAATATTCTTATATTTCTTTCCCCATTATATAAACAATACAAAAATTTATAAAAACTGCCTGCAATATTCATATTTTTCTTTTGATACTTTAAATGAGAAAGAAAATTGAATTGCGAAGGAAATGTTATATCTGCTATGAAAATATTGATTAAATTTAATCAGCCATATTTATTGTTATTATAGAAAATTATATTTCAAGTAGTGATGAATTATTGCGATCACCAAGTATGTATTTTGAGTCCAAACGTCGGCAGGTGTTGGCAACCCGTCAGGTATAAATCTTTCTGGTTTTAATTAGAATTTAAGATGAAAACCGTCAATTACTTTGTTATTCTTGACTCATATTTGGATGAAATAAATTCCAAACGAAATACCATTCTACAGTTTAAGGTGTCATATCATAAACCGATACTAAATTTTAATCTGTTAAAAACAAAATAAAGTTAAAGAAGCTGAAAATTAAAATAATATTAGCAATGACCCAATTTAATTTAACTATTTATATTACCAACCTATTTATCCCTTGTGTTGGGAGTAGGGACGGCAATAGACCAAAGGGTCAAGATCGATCCTGTGACTTTTTACATCGCTAGGCGGCCCTTTAACCATTGTGCTATTGACGGTTAACCTTAATACTTGATACTAATGATTTTAAATTATTGAATTTCATGCATGCGTTGAAGTTAATTAAATTGTTACTATCTTACTTTATTTTATAACAATACGTTTCTACAGAACAGAAGAGCGTAAATAAAAAATGCAAAGGTACCTTTGCTTAAGTACGCGCGTGAGTTTTAATAAAGATAGTCTTCAATTGCATACAAATAATTAATTATACTAAAACAATAAAAATCTTCTTATTAATAGAATTATGATTATGGTCGATATATTTTTTATCGTCACTAGTACAACACTCGCTCTTTAAACATTCACGACTTTAATTTGTAATATAAGTTTATTATATATTTAATTAGTAGCATTGTGAAATAAGATAAAAAGTGTTGTACTAGAATTTTAACAAGTCGCCTTATTAATATAATAAAATTAGTTTAAAATAATATGTAGATATTCAAAAATGTATTGCAAACATTATAATTTAAATTCTTTTCTTACTTAAAAAACTCATGAGAAAAAGTTGTAGTCTAATTTTGATTTAATTAACGTAACTATTTTGCGCCGGATTTGGTCTCAGAATCATCGGTTAAGATTCACGCCTTCTAATAATTGGGCCATCACGGCCCTCAATCATCATACTTTGCTTCATGATATTCATGGGTATGTTTTCCCAATGCATGTTAGGTTGGTTGGCTAAAACCATACATATAGATGAGGTGACAGCTATTTGTTTGATAAAAACAAAAAAAAAACATCCAAAATACATGCCGATGTGAAGCCATTGATGTAAAGACCAGACCTGACCAGACCTCGACGTCACTGACATAATAAGCTACTAGACCAACGAGTCTTTTATTGTTCTTTATGCCTCTAGTATACATAAATAAAATGACTAATTGTTTAATATTCCAATCAAACAATAATAATGATATTTAGAATGAATTTAATGAACGGTACGTCTTGTACTAATTCCTAGGAAAATTAACTTACTAGAAATATTATTGCATAGTCTAAGTTACCAACACACTCTGTTCAGGAACTCCTTTGAGCTATGTATTGATTTTCCTCGTAGTTGAAATTTTATCAACTAACCATAATTTCGTATATACAATAAAATGTACAGATTTTTAAAATATCAACACTTTCAACAATCTTAATATATGTAGTAATACAAGTTTTTAAAATATTTATATATTTTTTTTATATTTACATTAAACTAAAAATCCGAGCAAAGATGCATGCAATCGCTAGTTTAATATTTCAATAAATTTTCTTTAAATTTTAGCTAAAGCATTAAAGGTTTTAAGAGATTTACACGATGTAGGTGCTGTTAATTTCGGGATTTCGGTGTTATCTGGCTTTAAATAATTTTTCTTAAAAATATTTTGCATTAAGATAATATTTTAGGTATAAATAAGGTAGACAAAGTTTATTTAAACTGTTATATAGAAGTGCTAATTAGTTTAATAGATAATTATATTTTTAAATTGTAAACAAATAGCAATTAATATTTATTGTTATTTTTTTCGTAACGAGCTCTTCAGTCACGCTCGAACAACGAACTTAATAATGCTTATTTTGAATTCAAATAAAACAATTTAACGTCTCTATTCAAACATAAAAAAGTTAAAATGAGTTTTTATTTGCATTAATAAAATTAAAATCAAACTAATTTCAAAATTTATATTATTATTCGAATATGTGAATGAGATCACGACCTTGTTACATGTAGACTAAATTGTTTACAATTCGCTACTAAATTATCAGTTTCCATTTCCTTTAGACAAAACAAATCAATCGCTCGGAATCGATCGTGGTCAATGTTTAATGAATCTAGAGAGTTGATAATTAATCTTTGTTGCACTTCACTGAGAGGCGTTCTTTGTTCATTATTATTCATCTGGTGATCTGCATCTCTGTTTCTATATTCGTTTCTGAATATTTTACACTTGAGTCACTTCATTTTTAACGCAAGATGTTAATAATAGTGACATAGCTTGTAACTGTTTAAAAAAAATACTAAATTAATTTATCATACTTGAAAATTAATAATTTCACACGTTTTTTATTGTCTAAATCTATGCGCCACATACGTTGAAATTTTTATTAAATTTGATTTGTAAGAAACACGTCTTAAAACGTAGTATGGCGACGCGCCAGAAGAATTATAGTACAAGAAAGAAATAAAACGTGGTTGGAACGGAACGTCAGGCAGATGCGGAACAATGAAACTAAGGTTACTGAAAGAATCAAAAATAAACAATAAATAAAAAAAAAACTTTAATTGTAAATAAAATATATTTTTCTTATTATTTTGACAATATACAGAAGTATATACTACGGAGAGAGCGGCGGCGGCGGCGTTGAGTGTTCATGACAGCATAAGGTCGTCATACGGTAGCCGTCACGGCATACGAGGCACTTTTACTCCCGAGGCACTTCGTCAATATCCCAACAACAACTAATCAAAGTTTCATCTCAATCGGATAAACGTTGCTTCAACGCATAGAATATGAGCAAAAACCGTGCTTGTTTAGCTTATAATACTGCAACCATGATTATCATTAGAAATAATTTTTGGTTTTACATATATTCGCAAATTACACACCGATATGTACCTAAATGGGTTGTTGAACATGAAGCCTCATTTATTTGGTTTCAGACTTGCATTTTACTTTTTCTCTTTCATCGCTTGTGTTTTGGAATTATTTTTAACTGAAGTGTAGTCAAAAATAAGTAAAAAACTTCGTACCGTATTTCTTAATTCACATTGTACTAGTTCTTATTATGAATGTATTTTAAAATTATGAGTAACTTATTTATATAAGAGCTAAAGTACGATATAAAAATCTTATTTCAATTATACCGAAATTTTGATGTAAAATTTCGTTATCATAGATAGCTAGGTGATAAAAATATCGTTACGATAACACAAAATACTAAGAAAGGATGCGTTATAAAATATGATTAATACAATAACATTATATTTGTAATTTTTATAGCTATTATTAAACGTTAAACATATAAAACGTTGCCAACGAATTTCACACAGTATCTAATAATAATAAATTCCTTGTTTACAGAGTTCGTCGTTAACGGATTTAATATCAGCATTTGACAACAAAGCGCAGGCGCATACCGAATTACAGAAAATAACCGCTTTCAGCGGCCATTTTGACAAAAATGCCAAACCGACGTTTTCAAAGGATGAATATGGAAAGTGAGTGACTTTATTTTATTATTATATTATAGCTTATATGAGTTTGTATGCAATAATTTATATATTTATTTACATAAATAAAATATACTTTAATTACTTATGAGATATAACTGTATTGAATATGTTGTACGGATCTAACCAGTTACTCTTAAATATAATGAATTAATGTTAGTAGAATTCAGCCGTTGAATTAAAATTCCGTTAATTGAATTACATATATTGAATAAACTATAATAATCTTTTATTATAAGTTTATAATTTGAGCTTTGTAATTTTGATTGTAGTATTTTTGATCCGGTTTGAAGGGTGTGTGACCCAATATAACTAGAGGATCTACTCACAAAGATCATAACATCTTAGTTCCCAATGTTAGTCGCGGGTTGGCGATGTAAGGAATATTTCTAACAGTGCCAATATCTTGAGGCAGTGGTGACCACTTACCATAAGGTGGTCCATTCATTTTTAACTATTTAAAACTTTAACCAAGATAAGATATATTGATGTAACAGATGAAGTCGGGACTATGTCACTAGTCCTTATTATAGAGGAAGTAATCAGATCTTTTCAAAATCCTATCCATACACAATAACAATATATTAGAAGTTATTTTCTTACATTATTACAAATATGAGATCAATTTATAAAATTATATAATATGTTTTTGTAATATAAAAGATAAATAATTAAGTCCGCAGTATGAAAGCTTATTTAATATTGTAGTCATACTTTTTCTAATACACTCTTATAGATGAGAAACCCTCGTCTTATCTATTTAAGAGATTTTTGAGTGTGTATACGAAAAAAATAAATGTCATTTATATACAAATACAAGATTTTGAAATATTCCACTGCTAGGCCTTCTCCCCTTTACGAGTTTATCCATCACCTCGCACGGTATGAATTATGAACTTAATAATCATATCAAACTCGTGCTTCTTGGGATTTCAACCCGCAATCTTAAGGTAAGATCACGTCTTCTAATCACTGAGCCCTTTCAGCTGTAATCTAATATAATATTATTATTATATTATATATTTTATTTTAAATCCAGGAAATATCTCATACTTCCTTTCTCTGAGTGAGCCGATTTGAAGCTTAATTCAACTAGCTGCTTCAATGCGGATATTGGATATGAGTAGAATAAACTAAACATACCTTTGATAGAATTTCAATTGACATAACGTGCAGGTTTCCTGACGATGATTTCCTTCACGACAAAGATTTAATGCATCGCATATTTAGATGGTCCGGTCGTTGTGGCGATCTTTAGGGGAGGCCTATGTCCAGCAGTGGATGTCCTTCGGCTGAGAGATGATCTTTAGATCATATATGGAACAGATTTTGTTTTGATTAATGTTTAATCGTGAACAAATTAACATACAATGATACACACGATCAAATGAACAAATAATGAATGAGTGAACTATTCGAACGAGGATATTTTTCAAATCGTTTTGTTTTTTTTTTGTCAAGTATAAATAAACGCGTCCACTATATATGAGTGGTCAACTATTCATATTTTTATTGTTAAATAAAATATTCCAGTACCAAATTGCAGCGCGTAATCTTAACGTTCAATCGACACACACAGAAACAGATACACAAACACACAAAAAAAACGCATAACGCGTGCATCTCAACCGATGATTTCGGGTTCAAACCCAGGCAGGCACCACAGAATTTTCATGTGCTTAATTTGTGTTTATAATTCATCTCGGGAAGGAAAACATCGTGAGGAAACTTGCATGTGTCTAATTTCAACGAAATTTTGCCACATGTGTATTCCACCAACCCGCATTGGAGCAGCGTGGTGGAATATGTTCCAAACCCTCTTCTCAAAGGGAGAGGAGGCTGCTAATGTGATGTAAAAAATGTACACAAAAAAAATCATAAAGCGTTCGCTTAGGAGTAATTCACTTACATAAACAGTGCTAACAAATTATATAAATAAAAATTATGAATCAAACTTTTTTGAATAAAGATTTCTATGAAAAGGACGTTGCAAATAAAAAGCCGCAATAACATATTAATTAAGCTGATAAATAGTCGTTCTGATTTTCAAATACGATTTGGCGAAGGTTAATTCAAAGTTATGCGAAATGTAAACAGTGAATTACATCAAAGATTTTTTTTATAATCATCTCTTGTCACTATTTCCGCGATAACCGACTCGGTTGCCAGCTGTTCTTGCTATGTTCGATAAACATTCCTTTGAAACCTTGAATTTTATTTCTCTTCTTCCGTTCTCGAACGAAAATAACGAAACAATAACAGAGTAATATCTTAAAGAAGCGCTTCGGTGTTTTGTTTCTTATTCATGCCAAGAATTATATTGAGTTTATTTATGTTAATGGAATCTTTTAATATGTTACTCTTTACCTCGCCGAACAAATGGGTCACTTGATGTTAGTCATTATTACCCTTAATAATCGACAATCAAAAAACTGCAAGGCGTTCGGAAATATTTAGCAGCATTTGATTTTTTTTGACAATTTTTGCGAACGGTGTAATTTATATAGGTATGTATGTATATTTATACATTTATTTGAAGCGTTTTGGAGGCGATCGTTTCAAGTTATAGGTACTTACTCTTCCAGACTATAATCTATAACTGTACCAAATTTCATTAAAATCCGTTCAACTGTTCTAACGTGATTGAATTACAAACATTTGCATGTATTAATAGTTTTACAATTTTTTAGCAAAAAAGCCATCATGTTTTGTAAACTGTATAGACCTGTATGGACCTAAGTTTTGCATACACATTTGGTGCTGGTACTACGTTCAAATGTACTGTTTATTTAATATAACATAATCATAATCAGCCTGTAAATTTTCCACTGCTGGGCTAAGGCCTCCTCTCCCGTTGAGGAGAAGGTATGGAGCATATTCCACCACGCTGCTCCAATGCGGGTTGGTGGAATACACATGTGGCAGAATTTCGTTGAAATTAGACACATGCAGGTTTCCTCACGATGTTTTCCTTCACCGCCGAGCACGAGATGAATTATAAACACAAATTAAGCACATGAAAATTCAGTGGTGCCTGCCTGGGTTTGAACCCGAAATCATCGGTTAAGATGCACGCGTTCTAACCACTATTATATATATTTAATATATATATATAATATTAATATACAAATTTAGTTGCATAACATACACTGCAATTTTAATAATTTTAGTACGAATATTATTAATATTGATTCTTATCAATTGTTCATTTCGCAAACCATGAAAAATATAACAACTTCAGCACACCCATTTAGAATTATTTACAAAATATCGAATGAAATAAATTGCTAGAACGAACGTAAATGAATTCGTGTTTACATCATTAATGTCTAATTTTTAATCCTTATCTATTAAATAAACCAGTTCTTTAAATACACGAAACTTATCTGTAAAGCATATTTTTAGTCTGCAGTTATTAAAAATATTTAGAACATTTACAGTAAAGTACGTAACTGAAAATGTCTCACTACTTGGCTAAGGCCTCTTCTCCTTTTGAGGAGAAGGTTGGAGCTTATTCCATCACGCTGCTCCAATACGGCTTGGTGGTAAATTTACTATATATTTACATGGTATTTAATTTACACATACACTTTTCTTCACGATTTTTTCTTTCTTCACGAAAAAATTAAGCACATGAAAAATCGATAGTCAGTTATCAGTTAAGATTCATGTTTTCTAACCACTGGACTATGTCGGCTTTTGCAGTAAAATAGTTTTATATTTTAATCGACTTTGATATACTTTCTGAAAGCTCAGGCTATATATACAAAACAATTTTGAAACTTTATGTTTATACGTGTAGGTTATATACATTTAATGATATTTATAATATCACAAAAGTCTTGATTGCTCTTTTGTATATGAAAGTAATTGAAGTGTTTTCGTTCTCAAAGTGTTACAAAGGAAAATTTTGATCGTTATCTTAAAACAATAAAAAATATCACCAAGAATAACGTCTTCATGTAAATTTAAAATTGTTTTTCAAACGAATACGATAATTGCGAAAGTGTGTACGCTATACAATCAAAATTTTTTTGGACGAATTCTTATACAACTTTGTATATAAATCGATTATGTTTTGGAATAAGATTACGAGCACATTTTAATTCTTCTTCTTCTTCTGCCTGGCACTTATTAATCCCGGTTATTGCCAGGGTCAACCTTTCGACTATGTGAACTCCACTTTGCACGGTCTTTAGCGCCATCCTATGTAAGTCCACTGGCACTCATGTCCTGCTTCACGAAATCCAGATTCCTTCCTTTCTTCCTTAGGCGGCCCGAAGGCCTAGTTCCAGGGTCAAACATTTCAAGGCACTTTCTTCCGACATAGTCCTTAGGTCGACGCGCGTCCTTAGGTCATACCAGCTCAGACGACGCTCTTGCAGCTTATTCGCTACGTCACGGACCCACGACGAGTACTTTTTAATAACTATTTTGAAATGCTAAATAACATTCAATATTTGTTATAATTAAACATGTTATTTAAAAAATATTTTTGCTTGTTTAAGACCAATTCCGGGTTCCATGACCGAGTACAGAGGAGCAGAGGCACAAGCTAGAGTTTGCACAGAGATGAAGGAGTTATGTGAAATTATTCACGAGTACGGCAAATCTCCGTGCAAGAGTCTTCTCCCGCCTGAACTAAAAGATGCAACTAAAGTTATCTCGTTTGGTGAACTTTTCACAGTGAGTATTTTTACATATACGTGAAATTTAAAAAAATGTTTTTATTTTATTTGTTTATATATTTTAGGTAACCAAGTGGTTTTATATACATCTTATTATATTGAATATAATATATTAATATTTAATAAATAATAAACTTTGTACGATTTATGTTTGAACACTATCTATAATCATCTCATCAGTTTGTATGAAAATTTCCTTATAAAACGGATATCAATATCATAACCTGACTTCACGATATTAAAAAAGAAAAAATATACATTCATAAATACATAAAAGTACATACACAAAACACACGGAGACGTCCTTTGAAAGCAAACTAACTCGAAAATAGTGGAATTGTAAAAAAATCTCTAAAAATCAATCATCGAAATTGGACTTGCGAAAATCAGACGAAACAACTTCGGAATACGAGTTAAAAATTGCTGAACCTTTATATTTTCTCGGGTCTAACGCCTAATTGCTCTGTCAATCAACCTATTTGACAAAGTGAATATAGAGCCGTTTTTTACGTCAGCTATCATTTTTTTTCTTAAAGCATCCGTTTTTTCATTCATTATGCAATTCATTGAAGAAACAAAAGACGAAGTGCGTGTACTTATGTACGCGCGAGAAAATTGTATTTAATTGCATACGAATATTTAATTACCTTGATTAACTACTAATTAATAAAAAATACATTATTATTATGATAAATGTATATTTTTTTTTATTTTCAATACTACGCAACAACAATCACTCACAAATTTAAATATTCAAAATTTGAATTTGTATAAAAATAAACACTGTTAAATAAGACAAAGTCAAGTAGTCATTTCGAGCAACTTGACACTTAATCGCCGGCATAGCAAGCTACTAGGTCATGTAACTACATGACCATAATGTCACCCAGTGCGAAGAAAGAGAACTTCAAATAATTACAAAAATGACTTGCTCCTAATTATGTCTCAAAACCTCTTTGAGACTTATTCTTAAAAGTTTACTGCTTCCTATTTCATTCAGAAGATTCTAAGACCCGAAGAAGAAGAATAATATTTTAACTACCAACTTAATTTCGGAGTAAGTAGACGGATTATTATTCCTTAGTTAAATAACTTCATGTTTATCATAGAGCTGAATTGTATTAAGAACAAAAACATTTAACATAACTTCGGATAAACAACTTCGACTAATTGAAACTATTGAAGATACAACAAAAACATTAAGAATCTTGCAAATATATTTTTGCAAAGCTAATTTTACAGGCTAATAATATTTTTTATCGCGTTACAATTTCAACCGGGAAATGTACACTAGTGTGCTATAACAATTAACAGCGAGCTATTTTCAGAAGTACATTTTTAATAGACATGTTCGGCGGCAAATATTTGGTTTCATTTTCTAAATTTATTTTTGGAAACGAGCAAACGTTTGCGTTTTCTCGCTTGAAAACGCTCTTACGGGTTTTTCAACATAAAGTGAGTGTTGTTATTTGGTACCGCGGTTCTTACCATTATAAGGCCCTACCACCAGTAGTTTTTGTAAAGTTTCTTTAGCCATTATTATATTTTATTCTTATACATTTGCATACTATTCGCCCATGCGTTTTAGGGAAGATTTAATTCACGAGTATTAAACCTTTTTTTTTTTTTTTGTTTAACGAGGAGGAAATGCATTTACGCATGCCGCCCGGTCGGGGGACCGGGACGGGTATGTGGGACTCAACCGGGGCCTAATGCCCCGTGCCAGGGCACGCTGATGCTAATGCCCTGTCCTACCCACTAAAACCATCCTCGGGTTTCCACCATGCCGCCGAGTGGTGAGGCCACGGGATCGCCAAGGGCATGCAACCGCGACCCCACCAGCGGCAGCCGCCGTAAGGCGGCTGAATATTCATGGAAAGCGCGCCTAGTGCGCGCCTTCCCCCTCATCCTCCACGTGGGAATGTGGCGAACTCCCCCGAGTCCGGCACTGGAGGCTGGGCGTCAACGAAGCTGACGCCCTGCGGCGGATAAGATGGTAGGCTCCGCCGCTGACCGCCGGTGTAAAACACCTGGGAGGCTCGAGTAGCGAGCCCTCCCACTCCCTCCTAGCCAACGAGGCCACTCACATGGTCCGCCCTGACGCCGGAGCGGCCCCGCGGCATCCCTCCCGCCAGTCTTAGCCGTGGCCGACGAGCAAGCTCAAGCCGGCCCCGTTGCCCAGGGTACACCACGAGGAGGTGACTGACATGTACCCCATGAGTATTAAACCTACTACAACCTCAATATTAATTTATTTAACGAAACTGTGTGAACAATATCAAATATATAATATAAAAAGTAAATAATATGTACTTTAGAAATCCCTCTTCATTTGAATTCATATATAACTCCGTTACAGTATTACATTGATTATTAAGTTATTGTATTTACATTTATACGTATCGTGATCCGTCATTCTTACATTTTCCCGACCTTAAGGCTGTGTGTTTACAATAACTAGTATTTATATTGTTTCTGAACGAATTACCCTTTAATTTATCATATGATAAACAAAATATTGCTCCATATCAAAATTAGGCTTGCTTTGCTTATATATTTGTGTTTTCTGATCTTTGATATTATAAAAAAAATCTATCTTTGATATCTATCTTTGATATTATTAAAAGATAAATAAAGTTTATACTTTATACATAAAAGGTCATATGGGAACTCACGTTACCGAGAACATAGTATACGTGAATTTTAAATGATTTTTGCTGCAGAAAGCTAAATATATCTGCTTTTATCGACTTTAAAGTCCGTCTCACGTGTTTACACAAACACGCACTGGTGCGCGCCTAAGTCTTCACTTCTAAAGTAGACGAATCCTTAGCCCATTAGTCGGACAAAGACATGTTAGTATTATGAAGAAGTATTGTAATCATTTTCATTTTGTCTGTAATGTTAAAATAACAGTAACGTTAGTCTAGTGTTAATGGTGTTGGTGTAGTGGCTGGTTCGGCTGCGAACATAAAATCCTGCCTATTGTTTTATAATCTGTGGTGCACAGATTTTCATATAAGATTTGCATACCTGAATAAGCGCAATATATTATTAGCACCCAGTTTATAAAGAATAAATAAACATTTTGACAACAATCAAGTAATTTAGAAGTACGTGATTTCTATTTTAAGCTATTCTTAATTTTAAACTTCACATTTAAGGATTATAATCCGAGACTAAAAATGCTTGTACAACATGTTATCAAAAATGTATGTTTACCAAGTCCCTTAGATATAATGAATATTATTATTAAAGATCTATCAACAAGTATTAAACAAATTCCGTTCAATACAAATGATATTTAATAACAAATAATCCATTTGGATATCAATGTCGATTTATTATCTAATACTATTAACTAACTAAATACATTTTAATTAATTTCCACATATAAAGATGGTAACAATTATATGCCGCAGTTTGTAGGACTCTGTGTAAATGTGTGCGTTGTGTAATATACATTTACGTACCTCTATAAAAGTTTTCAAAACTAAATAGAAATTTATTTTCATATAAAAATAACCTTGATTTCTACGAAGTCTTAATAGTTTCCAGACATTTTTTTTTTTCATTAATTTCTATATATAGACTATCCAAAATTCATCCCTTTCTATTGATAAAAGTTAACATTATTCGCACTTCTATAGAAGTTCGTCAGCCAAGCGACAACAAAAGGTATTATGACATCATTTATATTGTAAGCACGTTCACAAACAATTTACCTCTTTGATGTATTGTTTATATACTCGTTGTTTGTTGGTCGTTTTAAGACGTAAATATAAGTTTATAAGTATATATTGATGCTGTAACTCTGTTGACATGAAAAATAAGCTATAAAAATAAAAAGTGAAATTAGGTCGATTATTAATCGATTCTCTAAACGTGCGGACAATGCCTGTAAGTTAAAAGGACTACTTAGTTAATTGTATCTTCGAATGAAGCGACGAACATATAATGGCTTTTGTTGTGGGATCTATATATATATATATATATATATATATCCTGTCTATCCTATCTATATATATTTATAACATTTTATATAAAAATAGTAATGATTTACTGAAATATGTCTTACTAATGTCACCTAAAATGTCCCCCGGGTGAATAGAAAGACCTTTACTCCTTTTAGAATCACGTTCAGTGTTCATTCCAAGACGCAACTCCAATGCTGTTAGATTACACGAGTCTGACATTCATACGATTAACTAACATTTACTTAATATACTTAATATATAACAACTTTGAAGTAATTTCAAAAAATCATTGGAGCCATATTCAATCTCGGTTAGACTAGTATAAATGGCAATAATTAATTTGATTTGCCATCTTCCTCTTTGAAAACCTAATAAGTGAAATATTACAATGTAATATCGAATAGAAAGCAATGTTTGAGAAACAGTGATAGTTGCCCCAATGAGATGCATACGTAGCAAATATCCATCTACCTGACATGCAGGTTTCCTCACGATGTTTCTCTTCACAGCCGAGCATGAGATTGATTATAAAACCAAACAAGGACATGAAAATTGAGGTGCTTGCCTAGGTTTGAATCCTTTGGTTAGTACTCACGTGTTCAAATGCGATGTGAAAATATATTGTACTACATTTTAAACATCCGCACCACCTAGATGTCCGAAAATCCACAACAGCGCGATTTTTAAGAAATTTTCTGCCTCGCACAACCACTCTGTGGAACCAGCTTTCGCCGGCGGTTTTTCCGAACCGATCCACCCCACAGCAATATTCGATATCGTTGTGTTCCAGTTTGAAGGGTGAAAGACAGTGTAACTACAGACATTAAGGACATATAACATTTTAGTTCCCAAGGTTGGTGGCGCAATGTGCAGTGGTGGCCACTTAACATGAGGTGGCCTAGTTGCCGGTCCGCCTACCTATTATATTAAAAAAATAATACAATTTTCAATATTTGACACAATTGATATAAGTTTTACAAATTTTTGTCTGTATTTCCCGCTATAACTCAAGAACGGTTGAACCGATCTTTATAGAATTGGTATACAGTAAGAACATATGATTGCGCAAATGATAGACTATATATCTATATATATCTATCTCTATACTACTATATAAATCTGTAGAGTCTATCTGTACATTAAATTTTTTGAGTAAGTTTTTTTTAAGCGAGAGACAATTGAGACGGAGTCAGAGGCCGATTAAGTTTGTCAAGAAAATTAAATTTCTTTTTAAATGTTCAATAAATATATTAAAATAAAAAAGTATGGCTATTTATAATAATATTAATTATCATAACTAGTTTTAAATAAATTTTAAAACTCCCAGCGAAGCGGGCGGATAACAGCTAGTTACCTTAGTTAGTTTAGTATAAAGTTCCTTATTTTGGGAGTGAGTCCTTGATGTGTTTTGTTAGTATTTAAATATTGTATTATATGTTAATAGTACATTTATTGCAAGCGTATAGTTATAGTTTATTTTTTAGTATAACGACATGCTTCAAGTGCATTGGCAATGTAAGACCAGATGTCAACACTTGGTTACCGAATGCGCAGTTACTCGTCTACATTTACACCATAAATCAAATCAAATATAATTTACACAAGCACAAAGTATCAAGATATAAATATTTTTTTAAATACATATAAACTTTTCTTTAATCTAACCATCAAACGATTAGGTTAAAATAACATTTAAACTTTGAGCTCGATAGAGACATTTGCTTCGTGATAGGTCAAAGGTAAAAATTTGAAAGTCTATACTCTCTCAATCTTCACCTACATCCAATCGACCCGTTACAATATATATAATATAATACTACATGTTTTATAAATATTGACACATATATTTTTAGATATATTTTTTTAATACCAATATATTACTTTAACTTATCTAAACTTACAAGCTGTGACTGAAAGTGAAGTTAATATATACAGATACTTAGGGTACTTAATACTAGTAATATAAAAATACATGTAATTTCCATCATCTGATGGTCAGTGGTCACCACTGCCCATATATATTGGTACCATAAGAAATATTAACAATTCGTCATAACATCAATGCGTCACCAACATTGGGAACTAAGATGATATGTCACTTGTGGCTGCAGTTACACTGACTCACTCACCCTTTAAACCGAAACACAACAATGCTAAGAATTGATGTTGATATTGATCTAAGAACCTACTCATCATAAACTAATATACGATGAGTGGGTGGTACATAGACGGGCTTTCCCAAAGACGTACCAACAAGTTATATGTACATTCAAATAAAAAAATTAACGCACGAACGCCTTTATTTTTTTAAACTATCCGCAGACAAAGACGCTACGTTTGAGCTAATACTATACTATATAAATAAACGTCTCATAGTATCGATTCAAAAATAGATAAACAGGTATCATATGTGACGGTAATTATTTTGGCAGCTGTTGGTATGATACACGTTTGAAATATTCAGCGTTAGAAATGTTCTTGAGAACGCTCATTGTCTTTTTGAACACTTAATTATAGACGCGCTGTCAATAGTTTAGCTGTTATAACCGTGTTACTTAAATATAAATTCATACGTATAACAATAGAGCTACACGACAATAATTACGTACAGGGTTCCATAGCTGACAAGGGGTAATTTGTACCAACAAAAATTCTTACTAGTTCAACTCGAACTGGTGAATAATTTTGTAAATAAATATATTATGCGTAATTATTCAATAAGAAGAATATGGATTCGTAGGTAATGGTTTTATTTTGTAAAAATAAATTTAATTAATAAGATTAAAAATGCACCGAGTAAGCGCCTCCTCGGTTTGGTTAATTAAACTCGAACGTACGGGACAATTAGTAGTGGGTAGTCTTCCCCCCACTCTCCTCAATCCCCTCTGCGGATAAAGCGGCCACATACAAGTATATTAAAATGAATAATATGAGATTGACGTAATAAAACCATATTATTACTCAAAACAAATGACTGCGTTATTAATGCGTTAATTTTTCATCGGCTTTCGCAGCAGTATTTGCAGCCACATACGGTTCCCAGAAAAACATACGCCAATAGTTTATACATCAGTGCTTGCTTTTGAACGGTAAAAAAGTCAATGTATTTTTAACCAAAAGGGATTAATCGTGGTTTATATTACAAATATCAGCAATATAGGTAGCTCATTTATATCTATCATTCTATTTATAGCAAAAAGGACACAGTACTTGTATTCAAAACAATATTTACTTATCTTTATTTAAATATTTAAGAGAAAATAAAACAAAAATTGTACTCAATTTTTTATACATTTTTTTATATCTCCATCATCAATTTTATTAATATCTAAATACTACGCTTAAAAGGTTAAGTAACTTTTATATTTTTTCTCCACGGGGAAACGTTGAAACCAAAAACGTACCGAACTTTCTTTTGCAACACCAGACTACGATCTGTTTCTGCAGCACTGGTTCCACGGTAGAACTTGTACTCGTAAATATACTTCATGTTTTCCATTGTGCTGTAATAAGCGATGCCAAAGAAAAAAAAATAATCAGGAAAAAACAAATGAATGACAGCTTTCAAAACTCAAAAAACCAGTTAATTGAATTTATAAATTTGAATTTGAATTTTTTAACCAAAGAGGAGATATTTCATATCAAAGTGGTTAGTACGACAAAACGCTAATTTCCTAGATAAGGACCCAATATATACCACGAATATATTTTATTTATTAAAAATGTAAAGATTTTATATATACATAAGTTTCAATAAATGTGTTTGAAGTTGAAATTTACAGAAACTAACGTGTTAAAGTTTTTCCTTATTCTTTATAAATACAAATGTAGTTTATGTATTTCCATAAGAATTTATTCATTGAGCTTTCCTCCGTAACATGTTAATTGACATCAATTAACAATGTAAAAGCAAATTTATAAAATTAACTATTTTTTTTTAAATTGTTTAATGGAAATTCATTTATTCAATGAAGTGAATTCAATATCGTACCTAATGAAATTTAAGAAAATTGTTTTAAAAAATCCTTTGACTTTGTGATTCTTTTTTAATAAAACGAAACTTCTAATTTTATTTTTTCATATTTTTTTGAAACTATGAATTATACTATACAGTTTTTATATCTTAACAAGGAAGGAATATCTTGTACCTTAAAATAGTCTATTCCAGGATTAATTAAAAATAAACTTTGTCTTTGATCCACTATTATTGGTTGAGATCTAGAATTATTTATGGTATTCATTATGCATTCGTATTAAATGGCGTTTGAATTTCGAAATAGTTATAAAGACTTTGGAAGTAACATTAAAGCGGATATAAAAAGAATAAATAGAAGAACAGGGTCGTATTATAAATAAAGATATATTAATCAATCCGCATGGAATATGTAAAACTAAAATTTGTTATCAGCCTTTCCTTATAAAAAAAGCTACATTTTCTACCTCACATCCTTGGCCTATGCGTTTAAACGATTCTACAAACATATTAGAATGTCAAGATATTTCTTTTTTGAATAATTAATAATCACATTATTAAAAGAATATAACCGACAATATTTATATCCTATCTCCTTGTAATAAAAATCTATCGATTTAATCTCGATAAGAACCAATTACTATAGACGTGAACAAATTGTGTTCATAATTCATCAAGCGCTGGACGTAACGGAAAACATACTGAGGAAACCAGCAAAATATATACATATGTATATGTAATAAATTGTGGCACATGTATCTCCGTCGTCACGTAATAAAGCGTGGAAAAAGCTTCAAATCAACTGTATTTAAATCTAAAAATATTATAAAAAAAATATTTTAAATTTTAATGTCTCTTAGCGATAAAACTAGTAACAACTAAACCCTAAAAAGATTCTGAAAAATCTAGTATTATACGATCACTTCCCGCGACGGAATATGCAACAAAGTCCTTTCTTGTAACAGATCAATTTAAATAAACAATAAATATATGTGCTAATATTTTGCCTTTCCTTTATATTGGAGATTTAAAAAATGCTAAGTGGTTCTTGGCAGGATTTTCTTCGATTAGATTTTGCGAATCTCGAACAAAGTTGATTTCGTAGACTATTCGTTAACAAGATAACTTGTATATATCTCATAAGTTCTTAATTACAGTATCCAATTAAGAATATAATGGACAGGCAATAACAAAAGTGGTTGCCTACAGGTACTCAAGAAAATATCGTAGAGTTTTCAATAAGGTAGACGTACTGACAAATGGATCTTCTAATTTAAGTGGTCACACCATCGCCCTTAGGTATTGGCGTTTATAATAAGTATTAACAAATCCTTACATGACCAATGTGCCGCCAACCTTGGGAACTAAAATGTAACCTCCCTTGTAGCTATAGTTACACTGGCTATCCTATACAAAATACACCCTACCGTAATACAAGATATCATACCATACTACATATTCGTGACGTCACTTGACATTCCAACCGTCACGGCCGAGAGTCGGTCAACATCGGCCAAGATTTAAATTTGGCATACGTATACTAATGACCGCCGGTCCGCTCGTAATTAGCAACATAAACATTACTTGCGCAACCGAATATGGAAATGGGAGCGTGCGGGATCGAAAATAAGTCTGGAGCTCTTTCCGGTTCAACTTGTTTACGATCAACGGTTCAATGTCAGGCGATTGACGTTAATACGATATGAGTATTGATTTATTACAACCATATTGTAATTTTAGATTTTGTCTATAGACATATAAACGACGGTATCCCGAATAATGACTACATTAATACTGATATAAAGACTATATTTGAGTGCTACAACTTCTACAATATAAAGCCTATAATAATATTTTATTTTCATAAGAATTAAATATATTTACTGTATAAATCTTTACATAAATATTTACTAGGTGGTAGGGCTTTGTGTAAGACTGTCTGGGTAGGTATAACCCACAAATCAGATATTTTACCGCCGAACAACAGTACTCCGTATTGTTATGTTCCGGTTTGAAGGGTGAGTGAGCCAGTGTAACTACAGGGACAAACATCTTAGTTCCCAAGTTTAGTCATGCATTGGCGATGTAAAGAATGGTTAATATTTCTAACAGCGCCTTAGTCTTTGGGCGATGATAACTACTTACCATGAGGTAGCATATATGCTCGTCCGCCAACCTATACCATAAACAAAAAATCATGAATGAATGGAATGGCGGCAAGAATTGTAACATCATTACCCGGTTGAATCGCAATTCCGATTCTCAGGGCAAAAAACGAACCAAGCTTCCTATCACCAGTGGAGGCAATAAAGCGAGGTGTTAAAATATAAACAATAGACTAGACAAGACTTTTTTTATTGAGGAGTTTATTGTACCTTCTGATCGTCAGCTGCAATCCTGTTCAAAGTTTCATTATTTTAAGCAAGCCAAGGTGAAAAATATTCTTTATATTGACTCAAACAATTTCACAGTCACCGTCTTTATAAAATAGCAATATATATTTTAAATGTAACCAACATTTATTTACATTAAGGTCTTAATTATATACAAATAATAATGAAAGAAAACGTCATGAAAACGTCATGACCGCATATGACATGACAGCGGCATTTCGTTGAATCGGAATTCCGATCCTCTGTGTGAAAAATGTATCAATATACCCTGTACAAGATAGCTTGATCTTTTTGACAGATGTAATTATTTTCTTATTATTTTCTTAATTTAATTATTTTAAAAATTGTAAAAATATTTTAAAAAAATACATATAATACAAAAGTTCCTAAAGATTCAAGCGTTAGCCGAAAATTTTAGGACTTTTTCTATTATGTATTATTGCTTCAAAGTAAAATTTAAATAGAAACACTGAAAATAATAGACGCTTGTACAATTTTACATCGGTCGGACGGTAGGGACGCGAATAACGGGCAGTAACTACTACAAATATCGATTACAAAAATCCTTATTAAAGATCATTGTTAAGTTATTGTTACGAACGGATTATTGAATTCAAATTTGAATTACGCATTCCATCGTTCCATCGACTGTTATATATATTATATTTTCTGTTTCTCATCACTAGCCGTCTGTCAAAAAGATCAAGCTAACTTGAACAGGGTATTATGGTATATGTAATGTAGGCAATATTATTAAATATCGATTGACAGCGAAGGAATTCGTTGGTAGAAAATACATGAATATATATTTTACTTAATGTCAAGACTCAACTACCGAGATACGTACGCATCAATCTTACAAAGTGAAACTCTATTACAGATCTACACAGTAATCTCAGACAAACTCGTCGGGATCTTGCTGAGGACGAGAAAACATCAATTAACTTTCTTCGAGGGGGAAGTTCTATTCCAGGTAACTTAGAAGTTTAAATTATAAATAATTGATCGCAGTGAAGTTTGTGTGAGTTTTCTAGAAGAAATTTTAAGAAAATCATGAGAAAGATATACCTTTATAGAGAGTAGAGATAGCCCAATGGTTAGAAACTTTTTTAATTACCTGTATTATAAGTATCTCAATTTTGTGTTTATAAAACATTGCGCAATCGGTGGTAAAATAAATAATCGTGAGAAATTCCGCATGTCTTGGATGAGTTGCCCTTTAGGCTCTAATTTTTACCCGTTGGTTCGCCTGCTTGTGATGGGAGAGGGTGTTTCAGGTATTACGTTCAGTTTCTCTACTATAATCTATATTTTTGCCAAATTTAATTCAGATACGTTCATTCATTCTTGCTTGATTGTGTGACACAGTTAAAAGTGAATTTTTTTATTTTTTTTAATTGTGCTTATTTTGTGATTTATCTGTGTCAGTCGATATTTATTTAAATAAATAATAAAGTTGCAGTTTATTATTTATTTAAATAAATATCGAAAGAGCAAAAATGTACTGTAAGCCTGTATATAATAAAAGTGCATAAAACTGTCCATACAACCTTTTTAGATCGAGGGAACTTTCAACATAGAAATACAATGAATATTTTATTTATGATATATTCTATTTTTCAGAAACGAGACGATGACGTGCCCGTGTTCCTAATGCAGCCCATTACCGACATCAGGGAATATTGTAACAACAAAGCCTTACAAGCTAGGCGATCAGTGTCACCAATGCCTAATTAAATTCTACAAATATAACTATAATATAACAAATAAAGACCGACACCGACCTACGGAGCATAGCTCACATAAATATTAGACCTTATGTTTATTCGCAATTAGTTCAAAATTGCTTGTATTTATTTCTTATAGAATTATGCCAACTCTTCACATGTGTACTGTTGGTTTAAAATAGGCCGAAGAAACTGATATTGCCACTAAGTCTGCCAATAATAAAATATGAATATGTGAAGATAAATGCCAAGAATGCGACGCGGTTCTGTCTGCATAGTGACAGTTGTAATATGGAAATAAGTGGACAGTCCCTGTGTTCAGTTTAATATAAATAACATGTTTGTATGTAGCAATTACTCGCTGATAGCTGTTTCTGACTGAATGCGAAAACATAATTATAATTACGTGTAGTTATTTGTTTATTAGATAAAGCATATAAATTATATATAAATATCGTCTTGGCTATATATCCTTTAAAGTATAATTAAGAATGAAGTATTATGGGTAATGTATTCGTATATAACATTGAATTTGAAATTCTTTATCGCTTCGAATTGCGGAAAAATGCTAATGTTAAATCGATGAGAGAATATTTTCTTCGTTAAAAGTTCAGACGATCTGTTGTAATCCGAAAATCAAAGAAGAAATTTATTAAGCTAAGAAAAGATAATTTTAGATATAAAAAGATAGATAGAACGTTAGAAATGAAAAGAAGGGACCTATCGTAGTGCTTTGTAATCTTATTGTTTTACGTACATTTATTTTTATTTCAGTTTTGTGAATGATGTTCTTTTAACATATTAACATTTCTTAATTCATTTTTGTAAATGACTATCTCGTTAGTTATAAGAAAATGTAATTAGTTATTCTAGTCATTATTGGTTATTTTAGATTATATTTACAATAAGTTAATGGAATGTAATCAATCGCACACGACAAGATTATCCTAAAACAATTATTATTAATTTTAATTTGTTATAAAAAATATAATAATTATAAAAAAAATTAGATTTTTTTAAGAGCAATATTTTTACTAGCGAGTCTTTAGTTATTTTAAAGATTTTCGTCTTACCCTAAATTTTTTTTCCAGACTGGGACTTTGTAAGTAAACAAAATGTCTTCTATTTTTAAATGTCAAATGAAATAGACTAAAGTAAAAATTCGCTAAATAAAGTCTATTTAGTGTCGGTCTAGTCTAGTCTATTATTATATGGTCTAGTTGTTAACCATTTGTCATTGACCAATAAGGAAAATTTTCTTCATACAAAATTATCACTCAAAAACCGAAACCATTGCAAAATTATAAAAAAGCTCAATTTACATAAAATTGATAAAATTTTATGAATATCACAAATAAGTTTTAAGATAGTTTTGTGCGTAGGTTTAAACTAAAATATGTACATTTATTTAACATTTTAAAATAATATGAAAATATTTTTAAATAAATACTCTTAAAAAAGACTAATCATTTCTGAAATTATTTAAACCCAAATAATATACATTTCGGTTCAACTATTGGGCTGTCTCAGCTCCCTTGTTTATCTAGGACAATTATTATTTTAAAAATGTAATTTATGCAGAGTTTACTTATGTGAACCGCTATCCTAACGTCATAATGGCGGCTCACTTTAATGTAACTCAATCATAACATGTTAAGGTTCATTTATTAAAAAATGTACAATTATTATCTAAATTTCTCGCGCACTTCAGTATATTTTAGATCTGTTTGAAAATCAAACATCATATAAATATAATGAAATTAAAGACAAAGTAAAAATTGCAAGAACTCCAAAGCTAGTTCTGCTATAATTAAGCTTTTTTTATTTTATAGAGTATAACTATACTATACTTATTCTATTCCTCTGGATTTCTCCGAAATTATTTAATAATAATCAGCAAATTCATAAATTAAAATATTTCTTTGTTGATACATAAAAATATTTAGTCAAAATAGTCATAAATAATAATAAAAAAAGCAATCTATTCGGTCGCGTCGGATTTCCCGTCCTATTGAATTATGAGAGAATGCACTACCTGCACTTTATTCCCAGGGCATTTTGTTTGCGCACATACTGGTGCACCAATGCACTGGTGCATCAATCACCAGTAGGCTGAAAACGACCGAGCCGGTAAGAAAGAGATCTTTGTTATTGCGATTGAAATTATTTATATATTTTTTATTTTATACATAGAGACAAATTTGGTGTTGTACTATTTATATAATTCGTTTTTAATCTCTTTCGACTGCGTTTATAACAACTTGTTTTAACAGTACGTCCTATTCTCAATAAAAAGGATATTCCTGAGCTTGACAACCAATATTGCAAACTCGAATATGTATCGAACAGTAAGATCGCGACGATTCAATTGAATTCACTTAGCAACTATATTTATCCGATTTTGTTTACCGGAAAATACATTTTTTTTGTGATTCATTTTCATTAATTTTTACAATGTTGTGACTATATTGTATAAGAGGATTATGTGCCCTTTTAATGAAGGCTCAAAAACAAATAATATTTTTTTAATTTACAAACAACTTTCGAATATTCTATATTTATTCTCACCGCCTCGTTGATCTTGTAGCTACATATAATGCACAGATTCAGAGGTTCTGAGTTCAGACCCTAAATTGGGCCAGTAAAATTATGTATTATTGTCGAAAAATTCTCAGTACCAGCCCGGAGTATGGAGGTTGGACGTGTCCTCGTTAAGCCTGTAAAAAGATACACTTCATTTTGTTATAAATGAATAATCTTTTGACAAACGATACGACAGCCAGACATATTTTCATTTCGTAAAATATAATTTGACAAACAATTATTTGACTTTACTTTACTTTTTATATTGATAAGATTGTTTTAAAACATATTTAAAAAAAAAGAACTATAACTATAAATCAGCAAGTATATTTGTGAAACATTTTTTTTTTAAATGATTATGTTAAATGTAAGATATTTATTACCTAAATAATTTCTGAAAAGTATTTTTGCTAGCTGTTCTGAAATTAGTTCAAGAAGAAAATTTACTGGTTTTATTAGTTCTTGTTGGAACTAATGATTACGTTTAACTTTTCTAGTCGGTGACCTAAAAATAGCTTATAAAATAAACTATTAATAAAGATTTGAAAGTTATTGTAATTTCAAATTGTTGAAATTTAACATTTATTTATTATTGTACATTTAATCAATAAATTATTGTTTACAATTCATAGCCATATTATGTTTGAATTTATTTTTTTATACTTACATTGATATGATATTTCATTACATTTGAATAATCGAATTTGGTCCTTAACTGCTGATTAATAAGATCGAAGGTTTCCTTTGTTCATTTATCAATCTATACAAATAAATAAAATTGAAAATTGTCTGTCTATGACTTTAAAATAATTGCCCTTTTAAAGGTAAAAATCTATTCGTAAATTATCGAGACAAAAACACGTATTTTATTAATATTTCGTGTGTCCGTCCGGAGGGCAATCTTCATAAAATCAGTAGTTTCTCTTTTTTTTTTAAATACACACTTTTTTCTATTAAGAATGCTTTACTAATGATTATTTTTTAAAACAACCAAGGATAATTAAAAGCGGGCTTTCGTTAAAAACTCGCATACTTACTGCCCTTCAAATTAATTATATGAAGAAAATGTATCCTCTAGTTAGACATAAGCAGGTTACCTCACCGTTGATCACAAATTAAGCACATGAAAATTCAGTCATACTGGCCCGAATTTGAATCAACCATAATTTACTTGGTGTTGGGGTGTGGGTTGCACATGTGTGCAAGCCTGTCTGGACCCACTTATTACCAATTCTACCACCAAACAGCAGTAATGTGGATCTCTGATTTGAATGGTGAGTTACCCAATGTTACAGGCACTAAGGATATAACATCTTACCTTCCGAGGTTGGTAGCACATTGGCGATGTAAGGAATGGTTAATATTTCTTATAGAGCCAATGTCTGCCAATGCCAAAATCTGGTGGAACATTTTCCCATCTGCTCATAACGCCTCATTGCGCCTGATATAAACAAAAAAAAAACTTCATTTAAGCTTCATAATATATTTTAACCATTGCGCATTTCGCATTAATTTTGACTCAATTATTTTCTTATTAAAATGAGGCTTATTAAAATGAACAATAACTTTGTATACAATAATTGTAACATAATACCTTATTTAAATGATGACAGTAACTGTATATTAATATTTAATACATTATATTAAAAAGTATATATGATAATAACTCTAACTTTCATACAGCTGACTGGCTACGACCTGAAGTTAAGTTAATTAATTAATTAATTAACTAATTAATTAAGTTTGCGTGGGTTAACAATAACTAATTAAAATCGTACTCGTATAATACATATACCTTTCGCAATAATTAAAGTAACATAAAATATATAACATTTATAAGAAGTATTTAATAAAACGATTGTAAAAAAAATATTATTTATTTCGACATTATTTTATATGACACAAGTACACATATATTTACTGCAGGTTAATATGTCAATCATATTAATTCAAGAGATTACCCTTAGGTTTCTGAAACGCCGGTTAAACTCAGATTAATACATTAAATTTTAATACGTATGACACTGATCGATCGCGTTCGATTGAATAATTACGTATAATTCATTTCATTTTATTTTAATATTATTTATTTATTAAACAATAAAACCATCAGAGTATTCAGATATTGCACATTCCTAGTTACAAGCTAATTACTTTATATCAATACATTCATTGAGTATAACACTATACATTGAATAACCATGACTAACATTTGTTCTACTATAACTATTAAATTGTAGTCAAATGATACTATCTTACAGTATTAAGTCAGATCAGTAAATCTATCTTTGATCAGCGTTTCAAAAACCGGAGGTTATTTTTTATTGAAATGATATACATAAATAAATCAGCAAAACATTTGAGGATTAATATATACTAATGTAGTTTGAAAGAGATAAGAAATTTATCATTTCTGTAAGAGATTAGTAGAATTGTTTCGTAACAACCTTAACCTCAGATACCAATAAGTCAACGAACCCTCGAGCAAGGATGTTTGATCCAAATAACAGTGTTGTAAACCTTAAAGGGACTTATTATTTTATTAATGTCTTATTAAATAATATAACATAAAAAACGTATTATTTTTAAATTGCTATAGTGTTTTAAATACAATATATATATATTTAAGTTACGACAGTATATTTTTTCTTTGTTTTACAAGAACTATAAGATCATCTTAATTTCTATTGTTTAGATTGTAATGTAAACACTTCACAAACGAATGAAAACTGGGCGCAATCAAGGAACTTTCTTGAAAGGCTACGGTGTAATGACGCTGATATTTTGAATATGCCTGAAAGTTAAACCATAATATACGAAGTTGTAATTATAATTCAAAAGCTTCGTAATACAGTGAAAGCAAATTGATATTCGTTTATAATATAATATTTGACGTAAATTAAAATAAGGATACTACCAAAAAATAATTTATTTTTGTGTGAACAAACATAAACTTATGAAATATATATAAAACTTTTTTTTTGTATGGAATGCTTTTACTAATGGTCCCTACAGCGCCACCGGACGGGGGTAAGTTACAGTTCTCAAGCCGGTTACTTGTTAGGAGCCCTGTTAAGAGCTCAGAATATTCACGACCTAAGGCTCTCTACTATGAGGCCGAACCTCGGCTTAGGACGCTGTCAACATCGGGAATGTCGTGTGCATACGTCGCCATTCGCCTAGACGTCGACGAATCGAAATTAATGCAGAACCTCGACCGGCTGGTGGTGTACTGTGTGCTTCCTAATAAGTTAATATTATCGGTATTGAGTCTGTTGGTCGTGTAAGACGTGCTTAAGGCGCCTAGGGATCGGATAAGCTAAATATAAGGGGTTATACTTGCTCACCTCGGGCATAAGTTTGTAAGAGTGTTGCGACGTTTTACGTTTATTACGTTTTACGTTAGCTATTAAATCTATCTTAAGATCCCTAAGGACGTTACGCATGCACCACGGGCAGCCCGAGGCAACGTGTAGAAATCTATTCTGGATAGCTTGTAGCCTAGCTATGTTGTGAGGGTTCGAGTGAGCGAACACTACACTAGCATAAGATAGAATTGGCAGCATACAAGTTTTTACGTTGTAACCATATATGTATCTAAAGGACAACTTACTTCGCTTGACTTACGCTTGCATCGGGTACAATGTACTAAGAACAAAGGCGACTTTATTCTTTATATAATATATATGAAGCGTAAACTACGTCGGTCTAGAATTACACCTAGGTATTTGACCTCTGATTGCCAAGGGATTACCTTGTCATACAGGGCTATTGACCCTGGACGACGACGGGTTGAATGTGAAAAGTACAATGCTTTACTTTTAACGGGATCGACTTCGATTTATCGAATTTACCGTATCTTTTGGTAGGAATATGTAGACCGCAGATCTTTTAAATATAATTTACTATTTAAATTCGAAGAACATAATATCGACTTACACAACAGTTTATATCAATTTAAGTGTTTCTGTCTTACATTTTATATTAACGCATACTTTATTGCACTCCTATTGAATATTTACATAAATACACAACAAACTAAGGAATGGACAGTCTGTAAGTAAGTATATAGTGGGACGCAGTATGTTAGTACCACATTATTAAATGAATTCCTGATATTGCAAGCAGCGAATCACTGTGACCGGTGAACAATCCTGATGCCGCCCATTAATTATTATAACTAAAACAGTAGCCATACTTAGACCACAACGGAATCCAGATTGCAAAGAATGAACGAGATTATGTTCAAAAACAAAAGTGTATTTGTTATCATACGTTCAAATACTTTTGACAAAAACGGCCGAAAATCTGTGTAATTACGACGACTTGACTTATTTGGTGCGGAAATTATTTGAGCATTTAAATAGAAACTTAAGGATTCTACGATGAAGTTAAAGATATACGTGATAACAGCAGCTATAGGTCAAAATTCGAAATGACAAGAGCAAATACGGTCAGAACCAACGGCATCCGAGCTGCTAGTTAAGATATTCTTCTTGACATCGTATAAAGTGAAATGGCTAAAAATGAAGAAAAAATACTAAACACAGTATCTTAGTAGCTTATATCTGATTGAGCTTGCCGTTTGTCGTTACATCGTCCATGATGGAGAAGAAAAATAATACCAATTAAGCTAATTTATTCAAATTTGATTCCCGTCATGCTTTTGCAACTTCAAATGTTAGTAATAATTTCCATAGTCTAGAATAATCATCGATTATTCATGCTCTCGGGAACATGCCTGATTATCCTTACCAAAGTTTATTAAATTAGCTAGGATAGCCAGATCCTGGCCTATATTTCGTTTGATAATTATGGTATTAAACACTGCGACCTATATTTTCCTAGATCAACCATATAATTAGTGGTTCATCAAAACATTTTTATTAACTTATAACGGTTACGATACGATCTCGATTCGATCTAACGTCGACTATTGTATATCTTTGGTATTGGAACCAAACCAACATGATATATATAGATATATAGCAATATACTGTATCGACAAAATCAACTATTAATTTTGTAATCCAATAATGGATAATTAAATTCATGAAGAGGAACGCGGCCAAACGTCAACGATTAAGTTCCCATTCGGTTCCTATAAAGTGATACTTTATAAGTAGAATTCGCCTCCCGGCCTCTCGACGCTTACTTCTATGCGAAGCCCTAATGATACATAAAAAAAAAATACCTTTTATCTCGCTTTTAATCCTACTGTCTCATTGACTTATCCTCTAGACTTTAATATAAAATCAGCTCTGAATTGTAACGAGTGAACTCTCCATTTTAAGAAAGTTTTATTTTTATAAAATTGTAATAATGTACACTAAAACGTTGAGTAGTTTGTGTTCAAGTTTAATAAAGAAGTTAAATATCGTGTAGCGAATACTGAATTAGTTTTTCGTAATCACTGACTGCTATTATACGCTCTAAAGTCGAGATATGTACGCACCAAAATGCAACGGTTATAATAATATAAATCAAGCGACTAGTACAAATGGCACATAACACGGCCTTTATTAAAGTCAATTATATATTTGTTTATTTCTATTATTTTTAAGATGTAAACAATAAATTATCATAGTAGAGGATCATAACAGAATCATCATCATCCTCCTGCCCTTATCCCAATTTTACTCGGGATCGGTGAAGCACGTCTTCTTCTTCCATACTTCTCCGTCGGACGCCATGTCACAAGTACTTTCTAACCATATCGTCTTTCACACAATCCATCCATCATTTCTTTGGTCGTCCCTTACCTCTATATCCATCCACATCCATGCTCAAGACCTTCCTCACAACATGGTCCTCATTCCTCCTTGATTCATGATCATAACAGGATATATATGTATATATTTTTCTAACATTTGCCATGGACCAGAATACTACTAGCAAATCAACGACCCAGCTGCGGCTCCACAAAGTTGGATCGGGATCATATCGTAACCGATAAAAATTAAAAAGAAGAAATGGTCCTCAGTTACGTATTAGGTTTACCTGAGGTTATTTTATGTTAGGAATAGTTGAAGTTGTATCGGAATAAAACAGAGAACGTATTTATTTAATTATTCTTATAAGTTAGTAGAATAGAATAGTATCATAATTTAGTATTTTTATAAAAATAACATGCAAATTCCATTTTAAACTCACAGTAATCGGCCGAACTGTTTCTTTGGTTGTTTTGCTGCCATAGTTCTCAAGGGTCGATAAATCTGCGTTATAAAAATAATTATTATTAATTCGTATTTAACTAAACTTAACTTAATAATTATATATAAATATAATGTAAGATATATTAATCATCAGCAAAAATAAAATTACTTATTTAATGTAATTACTAATGTTATCAAAACATATTATTGAGAAATCGATAGTATATTAATAGGGCCCACGTAATCGTCCATGCGAATGCCCAATTTTATATGTATCATAAATATTCTATTAGTTTCTATGTCACTATCTCTGTCAATATAATTTTATATGAATATATTTTATTAAATAATCCACATGGTTATAGTTGCATTTATTATATCACATAATAGAACACTCTGTATAAAAATTCAAACTGTGCGAACGGAAGCGAGCCTATATAAAGTCAATGCCAGATATTTACTATTTACAGATCATTTTAAAAAACCTTTGTGGTAGGTTTATTTCTATTTGGAGTACAATTGTGACCTTGATATTAAATATATAGAAAGAACAGTATTTCAGATATAATTAAATTTAAAAACATACGGCTAGCCTCGCAGGTATTACGGTGTGTTTTGAAGAATTTCCTCAACTTCTGATTAATAATGTTCATATCCAACGTAAATGAGCCGTAGACCAGCGGATCCATGCAGGAATTTGAAACAGCCATGATGAAGAATAGATCTTGGACCTTCGCTGATACATGCACTGCTGACTTGCGATCGAACATATACCTATAAAAATATTACTTTATTGATAAATGGTAGCAAAATTTGTACGAGTATGTATATAGTTCATTTGTTAGATATATAGGATTATTGGTAAAACAAATTATAAAAGTAAAAAAATTAACATGCAAAACTGGAGAAAAAAAAATAAAAAAACTCTATGAAATTACAAAGGTATTGAATTATAAAAGTATTTTGGAATCAAACTAAAAAAAATCGTAACTTGATATTTTAAAAACTTTTTCACATTTATATGTGATTTGTTATAAAGATTGATAAAGGTTTAACTGGTAGCTCAGAACTGTCTGGATCTTCCCCTTGACGATGTCTAAAATTTGATGACGTTATAAAAAAACAAACGATTTTATAATAGTTAACAACTACCTAGTCTTCCCTTCGTAATAGCATTCGCCCGCATGAAATTCAGTTCGTGACTGTAAGGGTGCATGCGTACTGAAATCTAATAAGATTTATTTGTGAAAATAGCTTATCATGATAATGTAACCAATTAACAGTTCATGTCAGTCAAGAGATAGTTTGATATGATAGAGACAAAAAAATATTAAAGCTATTCAAATGTTAAAATTCTATATTGATATAATCTTAAATTTGTGCGGAAGTGCGCGCCGTGAGGAAAAAGGCGAGAGAATGTTAGACTCTTATTATTTTGAAGACTATTTTTTTTCTTACTTTGATTAATTAAATTAAGGCTAATAAATGTAACAAATAATACAATCCATATTAACATTAATGAATGTATATTTTATGATTATTCATATCGTTTATCTTTATGTCTGTTTAATCTGCAATCAATTACAAGACTTGATGTGTTACTATTTAGTTCCGAACATTCATTTAATCAATATAACAATTATTTTCATCTTAATTGACACCTCAGCTTAAAACCCACTGTATGTCAGCCTGTCATGGCGCAAAATAAAGTATAAATTATTTTATTTTATCGTTATTATTTTCATCTTGACGAATGAGAGAAACAAAAACTAAGATTGGGCATTATAACATATCCTTTATACATCCTGCATAGAAGTAAACCAACACAAATTTTACATTGTTATTTCGTCTATATAATCTTAAATTAAGCTTATAATTAATTAATTATGTAACTTACCATAAAGTCATGGTAGCATAAGGAAGCCAGCAGCAGGCAAAAACACTGACTATTGTGACGGTCATTCGAAGGGTGCGACGTCTGGCACGGGCTAGCGGACGCTGGTCGGACCGCCGCAATTGTATTCGACCACTTTCGTTTGACAATGATTTTCCTAAAAAATTAAAAAGTATGAAATTGTGGGAGTATGAAATCTCTTTTTAATCCAGTGCACCGGAACGCGACTTTGAATTAGATTCAATTCTAACGTATCTTAACTGATATGCGGTCGTTGAAGCTCACCGCAAATCACATTCGTGAAATGTCAGAACTTAATATACCATGTTCAAGTTAGCTTGATCTTTTTGACAGACGGGCTAGTGATGAGAAACAGAAAATATAACATATAGAACAGTCTATGGAACGATGGAATGCGTAATTCAAATTTGAATTCATTTTTTTTTACCTTTTTTTCTAAAAAGAGTTATACCAGCTAAAGAGACCCCAACCACTAGCCAAAGAGACCCCAACCAAAAGGTTCGTAACAATAACTTAACAATGATCTTTGATAAGGATTTTTGTAAGCGATATTTGTAGCAGTTACTGCCTGTTATTCGCGTCCCTTCCGTCCGACCGATGTAACATTGTACAAGCGTCTATTATTTTCAGTCTTTCTATTTAAATTTTACTTTGAAGCAATAATATATAATGGAAAAAGTCTTAAAATTTTCGGATAACGCTGGAATCTTTAGGAACTTTTGCATTATATGTATTTTTTTTAATATTTTTACAATTTTTAAAATCATTAAATTAAGAAAATAATATGTTCGTCATTGCAAAGTTATGTCTATCAGAAAAAATTACATCTGTCAAAAAGATCAAGCTATCTTGTACAGGGTATAATATGTGACATTGGCTGAATATTAACAACATTTAAAATGTATTCATTCAAATAACATTTCAGGCGCGATTTAAGAAGTGAATAGTCATAGAACAGGTATTATAGTTAAACGTGTTGTAAGTTACGTATATTCTGAACCCAAATGGCTTTTTCGACTTATTCAATTTAAATTTTTACTATACCAATAACTGTAATAGTTTCATTTTAGAGTATTTCATTGATTTTATTGTTTGTATTGCGTTTATACATTAATTATTTATACAAAAAGATTGTTATTAATGATAATAATGTTTGTGTATAGTAAGTGCATCATTATTTGGATTATCATTGCGTGCGGTCAATTTTCTTAGAGATATATTAATATGCTTAATAATCAGTGCTCAATCATGATAAATATTCATATAAAATAAATTAAAGGACATGCAAATTATACTACGGTGATATGCTAAATTTGTGACGGAACGTAATGCATACCTTGCATTTATATCGATACTCTAATTACGGGCAAAGTGCCTTTCAATTAAAAAAAATCCCTCGTAGTAATTACAACATAAAGCTTTTAACGTTTGGTTTTTATTTAAATAATTTAATTAAGTAAGCAATGTTAATATTCTATTTGTAGTCAAGATAATAGGCCGTGATTTTTCCACCGCTTGACTAAGCCCTTTCTTCTCTAATAAAAAGTTTGGAGATTATTCCGCCATGCTATTTGTAATGGGTTTTATATGATGATCTACATATAGAAGGATTTCAACTGATAGATTCAGTTTTCCTGTACCATCAAGTTCGAGATGTATAATCAAAAACAAGAAAATGGTAAGTTATTAAACGGGTGAAATATAATAATTGGCGAATGTTACTGGAATACTTTTGTGGAATACTTTTTATGAAGTAAGTTATGTAATCATAAACAAATGAATACTTCCTTATACATTTTATTCGGCGGATGTTTAGTTGAAAACAATTTCTCTCTTTCTGGCATAATTGTTTTAACATTTGAAAGAAGAAGACACTAGATCGTCTCACTGATCCCCCTAAACATTTATATGTAAAGTCGATCTTATCAATCAAAAGTATTGTAACTAAATTACTGTAACTCAGTGTCTACTTATGATTATTTAATTATACCATTTCAGGGTGAAAATTTTAAACGTTTTTAAAATTCTATTTATTTTAATAATTCGATATGATTACAAAAACCATCAAATTTCGTTATAAAATTTAAATTACGTACTCATATATTAACAAGAACATAATCATGTTTTTTTATTAAATAACCGGAACGCTTTGACATAGTAAATAAAAACAGAAGTAGAAAATAAATAGAGCAAATATCAAGCAATGAATTTTATCTACGTGTAAATATTATTTCACAATCATCATAGAATAAGTTTATTTATTTATGTATTGAACAGCTAATCACTAAGCACATTAAATTAAGAAAGATATAAATAACATTATAAGCAATACGTCTTTAAAAGTGTAAACAACATTAGTAATTACATTAAAATTAAAAATCAAATTTTAATAACTAAATTATTTAAAAAATAAGGAAAAAGTTATACTTGTGTTGATTAATTTTATTTACAAAAATTAATAAACTATACTTGTTTTCGAGTATTTGTCATTATAAATTATTTTCAATTCAATTGAACGTAAAGTTTGTGTTCGGAGCTGATATGATATTATTGGAGGCAAGACTAGAAACATCGACTTTATCATTCCTATTCAGCAGCGGTACGGACTAGCACAAAGCTCTACCACCAAGTCTAGCTCTACTGGTTTTGGAAATGATTGTTTTTATAATATACTTCGTACTTGATGGTGAAGGAAAAAGATCACGAGGATACCTGCAGCTGATTGATTACAATCAGCTATATTACAGCAGTGTTATGGAATAATTTCCTTTTCTCTGATAAAATAAGATGTTGTCATAGCCGAGCAATATGAAATTAACCGTCATTTTAATTTATAATAATAATAATAATATGGAATAAAATACATTTTAAATAAAAGTATCTATTTTCTTTTAATGACGTTATCATTATCATCGTTATCATTGAGTTGCAAAGATATTGAATGAAATAAAAATGTAGATTTTCTAATAGCTATTCTATTCTAAAAGCTATACGCCACAGTGTTTTTTTATTAAAAAATCGTTTAAATAATTCATAATAAAAGTGGAACGGCGCCATGTCTGGACGTGAAGTGTTCTTTAAAGATTAATGCTTGTGAACGTTATTATAGATAGATAAAAAGGCCAAACATTTTTCCTTTCTGGTACATCCATGTATCCGTATGTATAACGGAAACTATTAGTTGAAACATCCTGTGTTCGAGAAATTTTTCCAAAGCTTTCGAGGTAATGTTCAATAAATTTCCACATATTCCTAAGATAATGTTACTGATACTACATCGATATGCACATTTTTAAATACTAACAACATCATATATTTTAATATTTATTGGAATTTATATTATGTCAAACTTCACGTTTATTCAAAATATTTTTCTAAACTTATAATTGAACCTATGATTAATTTGATTTAATTTCATTGTAAACTGCAAGTCACTCATTTACATTTGGCTCAACAATTAGGAAAGATTATTTAAAAACATTTTTTTTCAGTTCAGTTCAAGTTCAGTTACAATTGGAGTTTGTCGAAAACAGTTTACTTTAATTTTGTTTACGTTTATCATATTTTTCTTATACAGCCGTACTAGTTCTCTAACCGGCCAGTAACTTTTTTCCGCTCTCTAAAATTATATAATTTGTTAAATTGTAACAATTTAGTAAATTTCAATCAAGAATCGTCTTTAATTTTCTGCACATCTACGGCTGGAGCTTTTAAAAATATGATCGTAATCGATTTTTTTATGTGCAGCTATCGTGCCATAATCACTGGGACAAAAATCGGCTTACGCTATTAATATATAAGATGACTGCCTCATTGTTCTAGTCGCTGACTATCCCAGATCCCGGGGTCCTGAATTCAAACGTCAGATCAGGCAAATATAAGTTATTGTGTTTTTCTATTGAAAAAAATTAAATAGTACCTCATTATCTTGGATGTGACGCTGATTTTGAGCTACGTTTCAAAGAATCTGATTATTATTTGCGATTTAGTTAATGATAATGTGAAGCATAAATGGTCGCCTGTATATTAACAGGATGTGTCTATATTATAATGTTCGGCGCAAACTCTTCTCGCAAAAATTTATTCTTAGAACCGAATCTCCCTAACATTACATTGTAAGAAAACACTCCATTTCAATATATTTAATATAAAGTACCTAATGTTTTAATAACTTAATTAAACTAAAGGGCCGAGATGGCCCAGTGGTTAGAACGCGTGCATCTTAACCGATGATTTCGGGTTCAAACCCAGGCAGGCACCACTGAATTTTCATGTGCTTAATTTGTGTTTATAATTCATCTCGTGCTCGGCGGTGAAGGAAAACATCGTGAGGAAACCTGCATGTGTGTAATTTCAACGAAATTCTGCCACATGTGTATTCCACCAACCCGCATTGGAGCAGCGTGGTGGAATATGCTCCATACCTTCTCCTCAACGGGAGAGGAGGCCTTAGCCCAGCAGTGAGAAATTTACAGGCTGATTATGTTATTATGTTATTATGTACCTAATGTTATTTAAAAAAATAACTTACCCTTAATGTCATTATTTTTCTTAGATTTACCAACAAGCAATGCAAGTTTTAAAGGTTTTTGTTATATGAATATATTATTTTAAAACATTTTTACTCCGACAAACAATGTTCTATAGTTTTGAGAACTGTTTATTAATCTATATATTAAAACAATAAAAATAATATTCTAGCCGTTTCCGAACATGAATAAAAAAAACTTCACATCCAACAAATCTACTCTTTTTATTTAGTCGCTTTAAAAGTATAGATATGCAGATAAAATAACTTTTGCATGCTAACTATAGAACTACCAATATAATATTAAATATATATTTACAAACTTTATTGCACCCAAACACGATAGCACATCATAAAAGCAGAGGATGTTTTAATTAATTTAAAACGTGACAAAGCTTATCGCTAGAATGATGCTTCCTTCGTGACAAAATCTAACCTATAAACATTTTTAAGAAATAGCTGTGGGAGTTGATACAATAATAAAAGAAATTAAAAGAACATGAACACAACATCGAATGTAAAATAATGTATGTATGTATGTGTGTGTGTGCGTGTGTGTGTGTGCAAATATTTTTCTCAGAAAAAAGTATCACGCTCCGTTTAATTTGTGTAATACGAATATAATGAATATACTAACCCGATATTTCCTTCGAATTGTTATGGATTTCCCAAAATATGCAAGCATAACACACAGTAATAACGATCAGTGGAAAAAAGTACATTGCAATCAAACATGTCACGTTGTAAGCGAGCTCCTGGTGTTGATTGGAAAATGCTTCAAAGGAGACGCACTGTTGAAAATCTGGAACTGTCGGATGATGGAGAACACGGAAAACTAGACTCTAAAACAAACGAAAAAACACTGAAATACTTATGAACATTAACAGAGCTGCAGTTATAAAAAACATTATAGTCATAACTAATCCTTAAATCATTTTATAAAATTAGATTAACCGTAGCTCTGTTTGTCTGTCTGTCTGTCTCGCTTTCACGCCAAAATTATTGGACCGATTTAAATTAAATTTGGTACAGAAATAATCTAGAGCCTGAGAAAGGACATAGGCTACTTTTTATATGGAAAAAAGTGATGTAAAGGGTTGAAAAGGGGGATGTAAGGTTGTAAGTTGTTGAAAGTATTGAGTTGACATTTCTTATATAGGTTAGTCTGGAAGTCCATCATTTTTTAATAATTTTTAAAGTCTTGTTTAGGATTTGATCAGGGGAACGCGGATACAATTGGGGGACCCCCCAAGACTAGAGGCCCGGAGCGAGCCGCCACGTCCGCCCCCCCTTTTAGTCCGCTACTGAACACAATAATACTAAATAAGCAATACGTCTGCTTGGCGGTAGAAAATGATATGATGAGCGTTTGTTCAACAACCATCATTATTTATATTAATTTGAATCGTTTTACTGTCTGTTTAACTGTACGTACGTAATCTATACTAATTTTATAAATCCTTTTAATTTACCTTTGTACGGGATTATTCTCAGAAATAAGTCTGATTTGAAATAATCTTTCTGTGTTAGATATCCAGGTTATCGAGGGAGACAAAGGTATGTTTCACGCTACAACTCAATTTATTTTGAATTTTATTATAATAGCTAGGCAGAATGGCTAATAGACTGGTAATAGTTGTCAATAGATTCAGAAAAAAATATTAAACAATCCTTAGATCGCCAATAATCCACCGACCTTGGGAATCAAGGTGTTATGTCCCTTGTGACCGTAAATAAACTGACTCACTTTTCAACACAAAATTCTGTTTACAACAGTTCTGTTTAGCGGTAGAATAACAGATTAGGGGGCAACTATCTACCCGGACGAGCTCGCACGAGGATCGCCAAACGAAAATCGAAGGTAAGTTTGTAATAATCTATATAACTCTATACCATTCGAGTAATATTAATAGAATCATATTTCTAAAACATTCGTGTATACAATCCAAATTTAAAGTAGTTAAACGCCAATCAATTATGACATAATTAAAATAGTGGATTTAGTTCTAAGTAATTTTTTCTTACGTACCAAAACTCGTCACTGGATCATTTTTCTCATCACCAAATCTTCAAAACTTCCACCTTAGTTCATCGACATATTTTTCTTTCTATAAACGCCTTAAAGATATACCTAAACCTTTATGCCTAACATTTATTTCCGATATAAAAAAATGGAGGTCGTCATATCTAGAATATTTCATAAGCACGTCTGTAATTTTTAATTAATTTTAAGTTATGATATGAAAAAAAAAACATACATTTTTTTTAATTTCTCTCTTTTTTATAATGCTTCTTTTTAATAACTTCTTGACACAAAATATTAATTGGAAACGTTATTACCTATTATATTACCTTCGCGTGGGCTTCTGTTATTTTAAATTAGATATTATGATTAAATTAAGTACCTACTCATAAGGTGACATTTAACTTGTAACATAGCTTAGGCGTGGCTTGTGCTGACCTTTTTATGAAATGTTACTTAGGGGCTTTAATGAAAACGATTTATCTGGATCAAATGAAATAAAGTAAATAGGAATTTATCTCTCCACCTCTTTGGAATATACGTGATCGTTTAAGTTCAAACATTTTTTTTTACACAAACCATATAAAAATTGTAAGCGTGTAATAAATATTTCAACGGTATATATCTTGTAAATTTAATAATATACTGTATAAAATAAGTACGTCTTGAACATAAACCTCCTTTTCTTGAAGTCAGTTTAAATAGACCCACTGATATTATAACGAGGAAATGCTACGAGAATTATGGTCACCATTTCATGGAATGGCATCTCTGTTGACCTTAGGGTCGTCCAGCCATTCCACGAAATAACATTTTGATTTAAATAAACTTATTTAATCTTAATTATTTGATGATTCTTTACAAATAAATATTTCAAATTTGATACAAGTTGTATATTAACTAGATATTTTAACACATCCTATCAAAAATTTAAACTTATTTTTAGGTAGCTATTGATGAACATACCTGTGGTAAGCTGCATAGGAACGCAACCAGCCATGCGAATAGCAACATAGTTTTACTCCTATTTCTTGCCACCGCCAAGCGTAAAGGATATAGTACTGCGAAGAATCTAAAACAAAAACAACGTAATTAAAACCTTAAGTTTTTGCAATAAAGACGAAGCTTATTAAACTATTTTTTTTTTTAAAATATTAATGCAACTCGAAGTTGTTTGCCGAAGGTTGTGGATTCAAAGCTTGTGTACTTAATTTGTATACCTATCTCATGCTGAATAATGAAGGAAAATCTGCTTGAATGTTTTATATAATCTTATATTCTAAACTAGCTGTGCCCGCGACTTCGTTCGCGTAGTTGTCGGAAACACTATCATGATTATCGTTTGATTGCTCACGTTGGTTTTTGTTATTATAATCGACAATAAGATTTAATAATATGTTTTACAGTACTTCAGCGTAGATTATATTTTTAGTTTTATTTTCTTGTGGTAGAAGAACATACTGATTTTGCCCGCAACCCGATCTTGACAACGCGACATATAGTTGGCCGTGTGAAAAGCAGTCTTGACGTAAATCGATTCCTACGTGTTTAAATGTTTGGCCCTGTGATTTATTAATGGTTACGGCAAAAGATAACTTAATGGGAAATTGAATTCTTTTAAAATTAAAAGGTAAATCATTTGGAATCATTGGGATGCGAGGTATAAGCACTGTTTGACCAACTGCCGGATCAGTCAAAACTGTTGCAACGATCACGTTATTGCGAAGGAATTTTACTTGAAGGCGGGTCCCGTTACATAAATTTGGTGGTTTAAGATTTCTGAGTAAAATTATCGCAGCACCTATTTTTAACTTCAGGGAATGTGGTGGAAGGCCGCTCGGGTTTAAAGAATTGAGAAACTCTTGTGGGTAATGGACAGCATCTTCTTGATCCATTACATTATCAATAGATGTGTAGGTAGTTATATCGCCTGGAAGTTTGGTTAAAATTAGGTCGTTAATTTCGTCAACGCTACTATTTCTCGCCGCCAATATTGCCCTTTGACACATCCATTGGTAATCTTTATTTTCTATTTCGACGATATTAGGGTAAACTTTGGATATTAAATCCTCTATGCTAGTCACTTTTTCTCCTAAATCGCGATCAATTTCAATTTTATTTTCAGAATGAGGTACTTTTCCATCTCCTATTAAAAGTAACTTTGAAGGAAAATTTGTACTTCCTCCTCCCAAATGTGCTCTCATATTCGTAGATAGTTTTAAGGTATGGACAAATTTCCATAACGGTGAACTTTTAAGGCAAGACCTTACAATGTCTGCTCTAGTTCCTCTTAAAATTACCGGTAAAATTTGTCTAAATAAATTACCAACATCTGTGTTTTTATTGCTTATTGTTACGGTCAATTATGACAACCCTTTTCTTAAACATAAAAGAAATATTGTACAATAGTGTACGATTGCGAATATTTTTTTTGTTAACAATTCGATGCAGGTGTATCGGCATCTGGATGTAAGACAAAAGAAAAAGTCAATTGTAAATAAATAAATCACAAACAAAATTCATACTCTGCCAAAACAAACAAAACGTTCAACAGGAAATGTAATAGTAAATCTGAATGACTTTTATTTGTCTTGGATTAGGAGAAAAGTTCATGAATTGTAATACCTGACGGTAGACATGTTTGCTTAAACACTCAATTTTGATTCCAATTTTCTATCATTATATAGGACCACTATGTACGTATAGGGTTTAAAAAAACATCAAGAAGAAGTGTATTTATCGATAGACCAGATTTACAAATTTGGAGTATATCATATATTTACAAACCTACCTTGGCTGACACCGCCTCCAAAAATAACAATAATTTTAACTATAATATATTATCGTAATAACTTTGCTGACTTTTAAATAGTCTAAATATTTTTAATTTCATTTTACATAGTATAAATCTAAAAAATATTGTGATCATTGTTTGTTATTCATAGGTTTGTGTTAAGTTAGATTTAAAGTGGGTAGGTACATACTTATCTCCTTGCGTGGAAACACAGAATGTACCTACATATTGGTAAGTAGAATAAGTTACTTGATTATTAAGTTGTAGAATAATAAGCAATTATTTTTTACTTTTTAGAGCATATTACTTTTTTTCTCTTTTGAAGTCGGTTTTTTTTTGTCAAAATTTTTATTTCTAAAAGATTCGGCCGAGTATCGCTAACGTGCTCCTTAGAATTGTTCCGTTCCCTTCCGTACCGTTACTTTGTCAAGGATCCTATGCTCAGAACCTTACCAAACTTTCACCATAGTACCCTTGAAGTATATCCTTTATAATAAAAAAAGAATCATTAAAATTGGTTGGCACAATTTTGAGTTATTCACCTATTTATCGCGCACATACATAATGCACATTTAAGACTTATATCGTTTTCATAGGGATACCATCATCGTAACAGGATAAAATTAAAATGGGGCCCCACGGGAAGCACTACCTTTCAAACAAAAAAAAAATTATCAAAATCCAGTGAAAAGTTATGAGGTAACAAACATATAAAAAAAAAAAATACAGACGAATTGATAACCTCCTCCTTTTTGAAGACGGTTGAAAACAAATAATATTAACTTAAACGTAATAAGATAAACAAACCGAACAATAAGAAATTTAGATTGTTTCTCCTTTGGTGTTATTATTTCATAAGGTGATTATAGTACAACCGTGTTGAATATGCTTGAACGTAATAGAAATTACTTGAAATATTGAACCACTAATTTATTTGTGTAGTCATTTTAAACGATATTCACCTATTTGCTTATTTGTTTATTATATAATTTATTTTCTCAGTGATGATTAATCTGCATCGGTGAAAGTATCGCTCGCCATTTTGAACTTTTTTACGTGTGTAATGTAATTTTTATACCTTATTTATACTGTGAAACGTTTGAATTGTTTACTTGCAAAGTACGAAGGAATGTTCATAGAAATTTTATCTTATATCGTAAGTTAAAACTACAGCAGATTATGATTTAAATGTAATCGATTTTAAACGATAAAAAATAATGAGCAAATAAGCTGATAACAAAACCTAATTTTGATAAATAATTTAACTATTAAGAATGTTAATTTTTTTAAGTCGTTATGTGCATTGCTACTTCGCAGAACTACACCCGCGGGTGAGAGTGGCGAGCGCGGCGGCGGGGCTGACCCGCCTCCCCCTCATCCGCCGCCGCGCCCCGCCTGCTAGCACACTCTTAACAAATAGTGTCACGGACTTTTTTTTTATTATTAAAATAGGAATATATCTTTTATACACATTTTTTGAGTAACTTAAAACGTTTATGCTGCGCACGCATCGAAAGTCCATAAATGTGAATAATTTTCACCGTTTTTGCAACATTTCTCACTGTCGCTGCGCTCCTATTGGTTGCAGCGTAATGTTATATAGCCTAAAGCCTTCCTCTATAAATGGACTATTCAACAAAAAAAGAATTTTTCAAATCGGACCAGTAGTTCCTGAGATTAGCGCGTTTAAACAAACAAACAAACAAACTCTTCCGCTTTATATATTAGTATAGATATATATTCTAAATATATTAACACCATTTGGACCTTTGTGTAGGATTAAGTTACCGGAAATTCTTTGACTATTATTTTTTATTAGGAAATTAAATTTATACAAAAGTAATTTAACGAGGTCATATTTTATATAATTCAAGTTTTAATTATATCAAATGGGATCGAAACCGCTTTTAACACAAACTTTTTGAAATTGATATTTGTGTTTTCTAGTTATATTACGACCAATATAAAAAACATATCACTTAGTAAATAAGTCGTACTAGTATATGTGGTATTTGTATACAACAATGATAAGATTAATCTAAAGAAATAACTAAGTTCCTAGGTTATTAACGAAGGGACGAGATATTTCCGCGTATAATAAGTTACCTTTCATAACTTAATATGATACTATTATTGCATACTTCACTTGATGCCGTATATCAATATCATAATATTTGAAATGTCTTGATCGAGAAATCGTTACGATTCAATGATACAGGAACGACAAATTTTTCCTATATTATATTGGACTAGTTGTCGCCCGCGGCTTCGCAAGGCAAAAAAAGTAGCCTATGTCCTTCCTTGGAGTTCAAGTTTGCTTCATACCAAATTTCGTCAAATTCGCTTCATTGGCTTGGCAGTGAAAGAGCGACAGACAGACAGACAGATTTATAATATAAGTATAGAAAGTATAGATTATTATTATTTGCTTGAATAAAATCGTCGTGTAAAAAATTTAATACGTTATATCCTAGTGTTTCAATATTAACAGAATGAAAAAATAAATAAAAGTTAAATATAAACAAGCAGTTGCCCCGGTATGTCATCCGTACAACTTCCTGCTAATTTCGAGCTCAAAGCGTTCGAAAACATATTACTCATCGTATATAATATTTTTCATTTTTTTTTGAGCTTTTCAAGCTGAAAATAACTTTTATCATTATTAAAAAAAAATCTACTTGATAACATTTCGATAACCATAGGTATATATTGAAATATGTCACATAATATCATAATAAAATATTAGTCAACTTTATTATAAGGATAGGAAATAAATAATTTATTATTATTGTAAAATACTTTTCATATCTTTCGAACAATTTGTGATTTAATTTATTTTTATTTTTATTTCTGTCTAATATTTTGTTCATTTTTATTTATTAAAATGAATTATTATAATATTTATGAGTACAGTTGTACATTTGTAAGCGTCAATAGTCTAATGGTGTACAGGCCGCCCAGCGATGTAAAAAGCCGCAGATTCAATTTTGATTATCGCCCCCACTTAGGATTATTAGTAATTCCTTAAAACGTGATACTATTCTTAAAAATAAAGACTGGATGTAATAATAATGTAAAATAATTGAAATACTTTAAAAAAATCTTTAAACTTTAAAAAATTGTGTATTTTTTGTAGGAAGTTCGAACTGGTGACCGTTGGAACTGGACGTGTTGCAAATTCGTAAAAATATTTTAAAATTATTGAAAAATTCGCCAACCAAAAGTGTTTCTAATTTTCAAAGTTTTAAACAGTGTTTTCGTATAAAATATAATTGGTACTAATATCATTGTGATTGTACTGAAGAACGAGTTAAGGTGCATCGGCGTCAGTGCAGCTCCCCTCACCCCCTCGAGTAAAGAGTACCGCTGCTATTTTTTTATCTTGTTCGCTCCTATTAAAAAAAATATACGATGAGCCTACAGCGAACGCCACCCAGTAACATATTGATAAGCGGTAGCGAAAGCGTGAGCGGGTCAGTACCCAATCTATCTACATATGATCACGAAGATCCATTCATTAATATAAATCCAAGAAAACGCAAAGAACGCTCTGAGATATTTGATTACCAAAAAGACCAACAAAATTTTCATAGGGACATTATGTCATTGTTAGAAAAATTCGGCCAAACTCAAAACGAAAACTTGATTATGATAAAAGAAGAAATACGCACTATAAAAAATGAAATAAAAATTATCCAATCTAGTAACGAAAACCTCATACAACAATTTAATCAAATAAATTTGGAAATAGAAAAAATTAAATTAAGTTATACTGGAACTCAAAATAAGGTTAAAGCTTTGGAAGATGAAATAACAATAATCAAAAATCAAAAGTGTACATGTTCCTTAACACCAAACTCGCTTCCGCTTATGAATGAAAACCTAATCCTCGAAGTCAAAGATCGTTTCGAACGCGAAAAAAATATCATAGTGGTGGGTATTTCCGAAAAAAATGATAACAACTATAAAAATAGGCGTCAACATGATGAGAATAAAATAATTGATCTAATATTACCACTTTATGATAACTGCCCTAAACCAATCAAAACAATGCGCCTGGGAAAATATATTCCTAATAAGTCGCGACCTATAAAAGTATTTTTTAATAATACGGACATCCCAAAATACCTTGTCTACAACAAGCATAAACTACCGGAAGGCATAAAAATATATTCTGATCAGACAACCACACAAAAACTATTTATGCAACAGTTAAGAGACGAATTGCAAAAAAGAATTGCTAATGGTGAGAAAGATCTTATTATAAAGTATATTAAAGGTATACCCACAATTATTGCTAATAAAACCAATAAAAAAAACTAACAAGCACAGTAAAACAAAACGCAGAAAAATTAAAAAATATAAAACCAATAAAAGAAATAAATCACTACATTATAAAAAAATACGAAGATATTCCCTTACACTCGTCATCACTACGATTATTTTATGCCAATGTGCGTAGTATTCGCAAACATGGTAAGCTCGATGAGATAAAGTGTATACTTAAAGCGATACCGAAAACTACGCACCTGTGTATATTCACTGAGACGTGGATAACATCGGAATCCGATGCAAAACTTTATTATTTACCGGATTATAAACACATATACAATTATAGAAAGAATAGTAGAGGAGGCGGAGTGTCGATTTATATACACAATAGTATAAAATATGACGTTACAGAAGAATTAGAAGAAAATGGAAATCATTACTTATGGATAAGCATTGATAAATTATCACTCAATATTGGCGCTATTTACAAACCAGGGGAAACTAACTTAAAGGATTTTTTAAATAAATATATCACACAACTAAATAATAGAAAAAGATCGATCATCTTAGGAGACTTTAACATCGACCTGTTAAGCACTGGTACAAATATTACGCAATATTTAAGCAGCATACAGGAGGCTGGATATAGAATTATAAATAAAAGAACTAAAACACACAATACCCGTGAAACCACTAAAACCAGCACATTATTAGATCATATATGTACTGATATAAACAATCATTCATTTAATATATCGATAATTGAATCCGCCTTGTCTGACCACAAGCAAATATATCTTGAAATTAGCAGTCTATCACCGCAAAGAAATAAAAAGATAGACTATCAGGCACTTAATTATAAACAACTATACTTTGATGCACTAAATGCTACATACAATAATGAAAGTGACGATTATGATTATTTAGAAAAATATATATCGAAATTCATAATGAAAAATAAAATCAATAAAACAAAAATACTTAACCCACCTCGAAAGGACTGGATAAATAAAAATATTATTGATTCTATAAATGAGCGCAATAGCCTATGGAAGCAAAATAAAGCCTTACCGGGGAATGAAATCATACATAAAAAATTGAATACAGAACGAGACAGAGTACCGAAACTCATTAAAATGCATAAAAGCGAATATTATTATAATCTATTTGATAAGGTAAAAAACAACCCCAAAAAAATGTGGGAAGTGATGAATAGTTTGGCTTTGAATAAGATTAGGGATGGTTTTGCTCCTCCCAAAATGATGTCAGATTCAGGAATGGTTTTTGACGGTAACAAAATATGTGATCTCTTTAATACTTTTTTTTCGTCAATTGGCACGGAGCTAGCTTCTAAAATACCGAAGCCATACCATGAAAGTACACAGAACATTTTCATGTATGAAGATGGTTACACACATAACATTACATTAACAAACTTCACACCTTGCAGTTCAGACGAAGTTTCTAAAATTATTGATAAACTAGACTGTAATACAAGCACGGGTTTGGATGGAATTAGCACAAAAGCGATTAAATGTCTTAAAAGTGTTATACTTGTAAGACTTACAAATTGTATAAATGTATGTCTTGCACAAGGAATTTATCCCGATTCACTTAAGATCGCAAAGGTCAGTCCTATATTTAAATCTGGTAGCCGATCCAATCCAAGTAATTATAGGCCGATATCTGTTCTGCCAATAATGTCGAAAATATTTGAGCGTATCTTATATAATCGTTTAAATGGGTATTTGACTGAAAAACAGTTCTTAAGTAAACGACAATATGGTTTCCGTCCAAAGTCGAGTACTCTCTCAGCTGTTGTAGACTTAATTACTAAAATTAAAACTAACATTGATAAAAAGAACATTGCATTAGGTATCTTTATTGACTTAAAAAAGGCCTTTGACACAATAAGTCATCAAAAACTTTTATCCAAATTATGTAACGTTGGCGTGACAGGAACTGCCTTAGCGATGTTTGAGTCATATTTAAAAAATAGACAGCAAGTAGTTAAAATTAATAACTTTTCTAGCGCTTCCCAAAATGTGACGTACGGTATCCCTCAAGGATCTATTCTAGGACCCTTATTATTTTTAATTTACATAAACAACATAGAAAAGATAGGATTAACTGGCAATCTTACACTATATGCAGACGACACTTGTCTTTTTTATTTTCATAAATCTATTCATGAAATTGTAATCAATGCACAAAATGATCTAAATTTGATAAATGAGTGGTTCAAACACAATTTACTTACAATCAATACTGCTAAAACTTCATTTATTATTTTCTCTGCTAAAAATAAAAAGATACCTGACTTCACTCCGCTGACGATAAATAACGATATATTACAGCGCTCTCATCATGAAAAATATCTTGGCTTATGGTTAGACGACAAACTAAATTTCAAGATACATATTAACCATATTAGAACAAAGCTGCAATCAATATTAGGAGCAATCAATAGAATCTCCACTTGTATACCAAAAAGAATCCGAAACATTTTATATAATTCTTTAGTAAAATCTCATTTAGAATATCTAATACAGGTTTGGGGATCCACTACTACTTCAAATTTAAATACTTTACAAAGAATACAAAATAAGATTATCAAAACTCTATATAAATATCACTATTCTACTCCAACGACACAACTTTATAATGAAACAAAAATATTGAATATATCACAACTATACACATACTATACATGCATTCTAATCAAACAAATTAAATCAGGTTCCATTCAATCAGAGATAAGGATTTGTGAGAGACCGCATATTTCGAATTTAAGGAATAAATATAAACTTCATATTGATAATGTAAGAACTAATTATGGTAAAAAGACAATTCTGTTTGAGGGAGTACAGCTGTTCAACAAACTACCAGATGAAATAAAACTATGTGATAGTATGGAGATGTTTAAAGTCAAACTAAAAAATCATTTAATATCCTCGCTATAGTAAATAAAGCCTTTTATATCCAACGGCCCAGATGTTAAAACTGTTTTGCAAATGTATAGAAATGTTCATTGTATCTCATTTTAAGTGAATGGTAAATTCTTATGAGAAATAAAGTTCTTTATACCTAATAAATGTATTTTATTTCATTGTTTGGAGATGTTTTACGTATTTTTTCCGCGTAAAAATAAGAGCGTATATAACATTAAATTAATTGGTTGGAAAATTTCGAAATTTCGTTCGAACAACTATTATCTGGAAATTAGTTTAATTCTGTTTTGGTTATATTCGGTTACAACACTGAAGTGGTCACTCGTTTTTAAAGTTGAATAAAGTTATAAAACTAAAATTTAAGATATTTAATAAAAATTGGTAAAATTTTTTGAAAATTTAAAAATCGAACTACGCATTCAATTGGTACTGGTACAAATGATGCAATACATTTTCTGATGTGGTTTGTGGCAATTGTCGCAGATTTCCAAAAAAAAAAAAATGAAACCGTTTTTTTTTTTGTAGTTGTTTAAAAAACTTTTATTCCATTTTTATTTTTCAAATATGTTCTAATCATTTCATCTGATTGACTTCAAAATCTATTTCTTGTTGGACCTTACCCAACGTCCTACTTACCGTGACTTTTTGATAAACCTCAAACACACAAACAAGCATGCTTGTGACTTGCCATTTTTTTTTAAATCGAGTGTTTCTCTATTCTTCTCACTCTCTTTCACCTAAATTCCTAGTTTATATTTATATTTACTTGAAACTTAGCATGACAGTATCAACGCTAACTATTTACTTGTCGAGAACTGGCTAAAGGCCAAAGTTATCCGATTCCTGGAGCCCGTACAATTTTAAAGGATTTTCTAAATACCGAGACGCGGTGAGTAATATATTTGGAATATTATTAAATATATAAAATAATGTTTATTATTTTGCAACATTTTATGTCATAACAGAAATTTAATATATTGTAAGTTTTTATGCATCGCCATTAACTACCCGACGAAAACTACCTATAGTAGCGGCACGCTATGATGGCCGTTTTGACGTTTGCCCGCTCATGAAGTTTCGTATTTAATAAATAATTACATCAAAGGAGCAAATTGTTGTTCTTTATTGTCAATAGTGACGTGCAGTTAGTCATAAAATTTATCGAATGTGATTTCTAAACTACAAATATTAGGGTACCGCGAAGATAACTTTTTTATTTATTTTTTTGCGTAAACGTGTACGTCACACTCTCACACTCGACCTCGTAGTCGGTGTTATATTTGTGTTGACAGTAAATATTTTATCTATTTTATAAATTATTTATTTTATTTTATTTATATATGTTTATTGTAGAAAATGATAATAGAAATAATATTAGTGTTCAGAACAGGCAATAGAACGTACCTACATCATTACATGGGAAAGACAATTTTTGATTTAAATTGATTTCGTTCGAATATATTACTTAAACTTATTTTATATTTTTTTTATTAAACCTTTTTAATCAGATACTACTTGCAAAAAAACAAAGATTTGAATATATTATATCGATAATAAATTTACATTTCACATCACTTTTTTAATGTGTCAAAACAGCCATCGTATCTTGCCGCTAGAATAAGAAGTAATGTGACATTTGCTTGTCATCGGTGGGATTGTAAGGACGATGGTGACAAGGACTGTTCATGATTAAGGTCACGTCAGCCATTTTGATTTGATTTGATGTTATTTTATTATTGAAGTTTGCAGTATTTGTTTGTGATATTCTTTTGTGTGTTACCTCGCTTCTGGTGGCTAAAAATATGGTAAACGCGTCGACTACATGTATTCATATTTTTTAAGAACAACAAGAACTTGTTACCTTTTTACTGTGGGTATGGATTTGAAGAAAACAGTTTTGTTATATAACTATTTAATTGTAGAAACCAAAATTTATAAATCTTACATTAAGTTTAGTTACTTAATTTAGTTACAGCTTTTGTATTATAGTTAATTAAAAAAATATATGCCAGCTAGACTTGCGTGGGTCACTTGGAATTGGGGTACATGTCAGTCACCTCCTCGTGGTGTACCCTGAGCCACGGGGCCGGCTTGAGCTTGCTCGTCGGCCACGGCTAAGACTGGCGGGAGTGGAGGCGGGTACGTCCCTGATCGGCGTCAGGGCGGACCATGTCAGTGGCCTCGTTGGCTAGGAGGGAGTGGGAGTGATCTCTACTCGAGCCTCCAAGGTGTTTTACACCGGTGGTCAGCGGCGGAGCCTACCATCTTATCCGCCGCAGGGCGTCAGCTTCGTTGACGCCCAGCCTCCAGTGGCGGACTCGGGAGAGTTCACCACATTCCCACGTGGAGGATGAGGAAGGCGCGTACTAGGCGCGCTTCCCATGAATATTCAGCCGCCTTACGGCGGCTGCCGCTGGTGGGGTCGCGGTTGCATGCCTTTGGCGATCCCGTGGCCTCATCACTCGGCGGCATGGTGGAAACCCGAGGATGGTTTTAGTGGGTAGGACAGGGCATTAGCATTAACGTGCCCTGGCACGGGGCATTAGGCCCCAGTTGAGTCCCACATACCCGTCCCGGTCCCCCGACCGGGCGGCATACGTAAATGCATTTCCTCCTCCTTAAACAAAAAAAAAGGTCACTTGAGATAAAATGAATTAAAAAAAAATGAAATGAATGCGTTGTAATTTATCTTATTAAATATTAAAATGTAGGGGCCACTGACGATTCAAAGATGGTATGTTTAATTATTTAGTACACCGTTCGCCAGGCCGGTATAACTAAGTTTGTATAAAAAATTAAAGTGGAAAATCACCAAATTTCCAGCTACATGTGGATATTGTTTATATCTAAGGGAAGAGGCATACCATCCTTGGAGTTGCACCAGCAGCTATCTGGACACACTCAACTAGGAAACTGCAGCCGTCCACACTTAATATTTCAAATCCATGTGGTGGGTAAAAAAAAAACCTCCTGCAATACGAAATATGCAGGTTCAATAATCAAGTAAATAACCAATAAATAAATACCTTTAACGAGGGATGTAAGCCGTAATTTACCTTCTGGAGGTTTAAAGTCCTGCTCACTCCAAATGACGATTTCAACTCCGGAGAATCATTCCAATGGGTCAAAAATCACTATAAACCATAAATTAAACATGACTACGACTTTCTGAATTGCAAACTAATGAATTTAAGCAAAAACAAGAATTAAAGACTTAAAATTTTTTGAAGTCGGTAATATAATAAATATGTTGTATAAAGTTTTATCAAACTTCAAAACTCCATTATTAATATATTCTGAAAAGATATGGGCTGTTACAGCACTGAAGTAATAATCAATCACAAATTAAGAAACTCAACTATTAAGGTAACTCACCGATATATTCAGTATATCGAATTTGAAGTTTGAATTCGATGTTAAACCGAATTCCGAAATCAAATAGGAATTATATCCATATTTAAATCAAGGAAATAATTATGGAATAATTATTTTATTTAATAAAAGCCAATTATAACGCATTTCCATACAACACAAACCTTTAAATTGGATGACAGCTAATAAATTAATCTGAAACCTAATTGTAATAATTATTTCACTGCACTGATAAAATAAATATAATTTATTTTATTATTTCAATTCACAGAAAATGCCAAAATGTATTGTATTTGATATTTGATTATGATATATTGAACTAGCAATACCGATATATGGGAAGTGGGAAATGACACTTTTGTGACGTTTTATATAATTTAAAACAAAGTTAAAATTATAAAAATAATTTTTAATGTAACAAACTTGAATTTATCTCAGAAGAAACCAAAAAAATTATGACACATTAATACGTTTCTCACTAAATCAATGAATGGGTTAAAATGAATTGTTCTTTCGAAGGCATCATACATATTAATTAATTTTAAAATTTCCAAAGCTTTATATTCATGAACTTTTAAAGGTAATTAAACATAAATTTAATCTTGTATAAAGTTTAATGAAAAGCTTTCATATAACGATTCATCGTTAAACTTATAACAATATTACAGTATTTTATAGCTCTTTATGTTCCGCAGTTTGATCAATGTCCGGTGCTGATTTAACCAAGTCGTTTTAATGCGTATTGGTTTATAAGTATATAGGTATTGCAAACTTAATCTGTCAAACGCTGGCTTACTCACGATGTTTTCCTTTATCGACGGTTACGAGATTAATTATTCTCAGAATTTATGGAAATTTAACCCAGCGGTTCTTGTCACTTGTAGCATCTTAGCTTCTATTATTGCTACAATATTAAGTGGAAATCAAGTATATAAATAGGCCTGATTATTATTATGGACATAATTGTCTTTAATACTGTTTTCACAACGTCGAATATCGTTAGATATAATGACAGTCAACCAATCAATCAAATGGATGAAATCAAATGTTCAGATGAAAGTGAACACTACAGATACATATGTATTTTTAAATACGTATCAACCCTTTTTATTTCATTAGTTTAGTTATGACATGCCAAAAAAATACTGGTCGAAATCACGAAATCCGTTTTTTTTTACGATCAATAATTTTGTACAAATAAATAAATTTGCTAAAATTGCCGTATCACCAGAGAAACGACATTCCAAAGTTTCATTCCATTCCAACTTGACCCGACTTGATGTCAAGAAAAGTTATCTCGAAATATATACAACTTCTAATGGTTTATCTGTAAGGTATGTATTTAGACTGAGCTATTATCGAGGGAGTGAATTTCATTCACCGTTTTTTCTCAGAATGTTATTTTAGAACCGGTAGTAGAATATTCACGATCAATATGAAATTATAATGCTATTTTTAGAGTTATTTTTTTACACATTGTATAACTATAATTTATTAGAATAATTTAATTATATGTTGATTGATTATTTTTAGAATATGTTGTAATGTAATATTTTAATTTTTCACGATTAATACTGGCCGAATGTCTGATACTGGCCGGTAAGAAAAAGAATGTCAAGAAATCGAACGCGGCGGCAGTGTTTTGTTATAATTCTAATTATTTTTAAAATATTTAGAATTATGGGCGAGATTTTGGATAATACGGGATGTATTGTGAAACACGGATTAGTGGGTAAAATAAAAGTGAAAATAGTGTTAATAAATGAATCTGGAAGGATATCGTTGTTTAAACTTGCTACCATCCTAAGACTATATTTTGATTTTCAATTTGTAGTAGAATTATTATTCGTGTCTTTACGTCGCTACAGCTCACAAATGCTATTTTAATTAAAAAAATAATCATTCAAACAATGTTTGAAATTTTAAATTTCTAAAGTTTATTGCCTTTTAATATATTGTAATCAATAATACTTCATTACAAATAGAGTCAATTGGAAAAATAGACTGAAAATTTAAGTATTAAATAACGGGGACGCTATTCGTTGACTAATTTAATGTAATCTTTTCATTCGTGTCTTTCTCCCGAAAGAATATCTCAACTGTAAATATTATTAAAATTTAACATGATTTTTATATATTTTATTTTTAACAAATCATTTCATAAATATCCATCCTTTATATAATGCTCCATCATTTTTGTAAGCGCTTAGTGCGCTTAGTACAACGATGTTAAGAACTGCTCAACTGTAAGTCAAGTTTACAAACAGATATAATGTACTAAAAATGTAGAAAAGATGTCACAAACAACTGTGACAACAATTCCGTCCCGCACGAAGAAATTCGGCAACTTTTTTCTTTGTCACACATTCAAAAATGGAATTTTCTACCAGCACACGTGATTCCCTCCTCTTTTAATCTGACTTTTTAGACATGGCATGACTGGTGCAGTTCATTCAATCTGACTGTACTGGCCATCTTCGCGTGTCCACTGTCCATCAGGTGGATTGGAGTCATATGCCTACCAGCTGAATATAGAATATATATATATGTAATCCCAAAAAAATCGCCACTAATAGTTGGGTGCAACTGGTTTAACAAACAGTGGCAGGACCCACACTTAGTAACGTATGAAATTAACTAAAAGCAATATTATGCCCAAACAACTATTAATATATTTAATATTTGACAAAATAGATACAAAAAAAAATCAAAAAGATAATTATTCGATAAATGATTTGTTTCATTTCAGTTTCACAATTTTTATAAAAATATTTAAATTTAACAGACACAAAGTACACTTTATATTGTGGTATACGCTCTGTACCAATATATTTCTTGCCGGCGACAAAGTTTTCCAACTCTTAACGAGGTGTTAAGTCGCCGACTAATCTGCCGACAACATAGCAGCGTGTGTACACTACTTTAGGCAACTATTATTTGTTATAATTTTCCAAGAACTCAATGGAATAATATTTATTATATAATATACGAATTTTAGTTTCGCGAATATTATCCGTTTCCCGACGGAATCAAGACGAAACAAACACACGTAGGTTGTCCTTTATCTTTGTATAAAACTCTATGTTATAATTTATTTTTATATTTTACCATTTCAATATTTTCCAAGAAATCTGGGATAAATACAATAATTTTATACATTTCCTTTCAATATCTTTTAAACTATGCAATTTAAGATTTGAAAAAATCTTTAATATTTGCTACCGTGAATGTAATGTGAGTCAATCAATCAAGGAGTCTAATTATGATCTACTGATTTTGTACTTGTAGGTATTTCATGAATCCTCACCTGTCTAATGATATACAGACTAAAACGTTTGACGATAGATAAAGTCCGAAGGCTCGTAGAACTAAAAAAACTTTGCACGCCATATTCCCAGCCAACCATGCGTTCGTCGTTCGCCATCCAATCTGAAAGAAAAACCAATATGAAAAACCAATAATAAATTTAAAATGCTTTCAAACTACCTTAACTCTAAATAAATATCCTTGACACAGGATATGTAAATAACCCATAAAGGATAATAAGTTTCACTCTTTTTGAAGTGCCAAACCACATGTCAATAGAGTACTTAGCTAATAGTAATATTTAATTATAGTCATACTTATTTTGTAAACTCATATAGGTATATAAGCTCTTTTTGTAATATTTACTTTTTGCTTATTATTATTATAAATGTACCAGAGAAGATGAAGATATGAAAAGGACGTGTAGGATATATCCAATATCGATATGTGGTACTTGTTTTGTCATGTAGTTTATACATAACTAGCTGTCCCCAGCGGCTTTGCTTGCGTTGCCTACGTCCTTCTTTGGAGTTCAAGTTTGCTTCATACCAAATTTCATCAAATTCAGTTCATTGGCTTGTGAAAGGATGAAAGACAGACAGACAGAGTTACTTTCACATTTATAATATTAAGTATAGAAGTATAGATTATTGGGAGTCATGTAAGTAATACGGTACCATATTCTCAAGGTCATGTTGTAGTAGCGAGACAAGGCGCGGGGTTCCAGTCTATTATAATTCGGAAATTAAATCTTATTGTGGATTTCGTCCGCAGATCCCTGTCAAAAGCAATAACTTTAATATGCTAGTCTCTTTTGCAACGTGCCTTTATCGACTTAGCACGATAAATTGCACGATCAATCCTAATAGTTTTAAGACTTATCAAGCATATTAATTTTAGACTATTAAAGTACATATATATTATAACCTCCAACGCCTAAAACAAATCGTTTGTCAAATGTCAGTGTGTATATTTGTGTAAAAAAGTAGTAACAATCCTACGTAATCAATTTAGATAGTATTAAGGAAATATATCATGACTTCGATATACTCTAGATACCGCAGGAGCTGGCAGTTTACAATGGACTCCATTACCTTGGAGAACAAGGGGGTGATGGCTATAGGCCTATAATTGGACGGGTCTGAGCGGTTACCCTTTTTAGGAATCGGATGCACCAAAGCAGTCTTCCAGGAGATTGGGACGACGCCTAATGCGTAGGATTGCCGGAAAAGACGCGTTAAGACCGGCGCCAACTCGGGAGCACATATCCGTAGCACGATTGGAGGGATGCCATCGGGTCCACTCGACATATGTATGTCCAAGGAAAGAAGTGCTTTACGAACTGCACTTTGCCGGAATTTAACCGCCGGCATCGTGGTATCACACCGCGGGATTGTTGGTGGTGTCTTTCCTCGGTCATCCAGAGTCAAGTTCGCCCCGAAGAGAGAGCCTAAAAGATCAGCTTTCTCCTTCGCGGTATGAGCCAATGACTCACCGTCCCTGTGCAAAGATGGAAAAGAGGGCTGACAGAAATTCCCTAAGACAGCCTTAGCGAGAGACCAGAACGCACGTGTTCCTGAAGGGAGGCGCACCAGTCTCTCGCCAATGTACTCCGTCTTCGCAATCACGTTTTTGAAAAACCTAGAGGCAGAGTAATATTTCTTTCTGAATGTGCTGGTATTTATATCACGAGACACCGATGCGTTAGCCCAGTCTTGGTAGCGTTCCCATTTTCGGCGTGAAGCCGTTTTGCAGAAACGACCAAACCAGGGCTGGGACTTGCCACCGATGGGGACCGCAGAATACGGAATGAATAGTTCCATACCCTGAAGTACCACATCGGCGACAGAGTCAACAACAACGCTCGGACCATCCGGCGAGAAACAAACCTGCCCCCATGGGTAGGATGCAAAGAAGGACCGCATCCAATCCCAATCTGCTGACTTGTAGTGCCACACACAGCGGCAGCCCACGAAACGAGGTCGTGAGTACCGCGCAACCGGTACTGTACCCGGACGAGACAGTAGTCCGACGAGCCCAGAGGGGAACGACGATAACATGGTAGCCATCCATATGGGAAGTCAGCAGAAGGTCCAACAGGGAAGGTGTATGATCCTCCACGTCTGGTATTCGCGTTGGCGAGGTGACTAGTTGTGGCAAATCATATGCTAAAGCGAATTCGAGAACAGATCTACCCGCATGATCGGTAGTGCGCGATCCAAGCCATTCGGCATGGTGGACATTAAAATCGCCAAGAATTACAATCTCTGCGGATGGGATCTGCTGCAGCACGGAATCTATGTAGAGTAGTTGGACGTGCTCAACCAGTCGGTCGGCTTCGGCATTACCGCTATGGGACCTATAAAGGCACGCGTAGATTCGCGGATGGTCGTCGCAGTCTATACGCAGCCAGATAATCGATAGGTCCTGCCCTTCAAGGCTTCCGAGGCGTCGAGAGCAGATATCATCTCTGACGTAAACGCACACCCCAGCTCGTGGTACAAAGGAATGTTCCAATTTGTACCCGGGGTAAGAGAGAAAAGTCGTATCGGCAGGAGAGGATATCTGGGTCTCGGTAAGAAAGAGCAAGGCCGGCTTCGCCGTCTCTAGGTGAAAGTGGACGGCGTTCAAGTTGGAGTTGAGTCCAAAATTGTCAAATTGCCAAAATCGCAAAATTGCCTCCCCCAGAATTCGGAGGGAGCCTGAGCATCCCTGCTCAGGTGGTGTACGTCCTAAGCATGGAGCCCAGAGAGGGATTCTCCACCGCAATCGCTGGTGGTACCCTCCTGGGGTAATAAAACCAAAGTCTGCACAACCATTATGTTTTGGGGGGGAGGGGGATCGGGCCTCCGGGACTCTCACATACCGGACGAATCGCGGTAGCATAGCTCGGAGTTCATTGAACACACTTTGAATCATTAAAGATACAATATATTCATTACCATAATAAAGTTAAAACAATAAATAAATATATAATAAGTGTAGAGATAAATAAATTTATTAAGAAATATGAACATGTAAAAATTTTATTCATATTTTCAATATCAAAGTGAAGCGGATGTCAATAGAAAGAATTCAATTACCGGTGCGACTTTTTCTAGTTATGAATAAAAAATATGTACAGGACATTGCCTTTAATACATTCTGATTGACAAAGATACCTGAAATTTGCTGAAAACCTTCATAATACATACGCACAGTAAGGAAAGATTTTGCAAAAATTGCTTTTAATTATTCAACTTATTTTATCGACTCGTTTAAGTTTCGCTATTTTTAATACAGAGAAATAAATCTCGTTTAATTTTTGAGGTTTGACAAACATATCAGGCTGAAAACAAAGTCCTTCCTCCTCCTACTTCGCAGCCAAGGCTGCAACGTATAGATAGGTAAGTAGGTATTTATTTTATTTACACGTGAACATAGAAAGACTATATTTAGTCTGTAGTAGTCTAACAGCGATTTGCAAAATTATCTTACACAATAATTAATTATTGGTTAACCAAATTATGATATTTAAATTGAATAGTTATTTGGCAATCGTTTTTAATCGAACACGAGAAAAAAATATGGTAAAAGTATTTTCATGTCACGAAAAATAAGACTTCTATTAAGTGTAAACTGCGTTATGTTATTGACTAATGAAACTTGGCACTTGGTGGAAAATAACAAAAAGTTGCAAAACAAAATTATTTTTATCCCACGTTTATTATAAATTACGCACAACAACAAACTGTCTGCCTAGAGTCAATGATCCGTTTTAATACCAATAATCGTGAGTTCAATATTCCGCTTTAATCAGATGCTTATGATTATTGCATATACACGTATAATAATGTGAGTGTCCGGAAAAGTTAAACATTATTTTTATATCAAATCAAATCAAAATATTCATTATTCAAGGAGGCTCATAGAATCACTTTTGAATCGTCATGTTAAAGTGTTGAATTAAATATAAAGAAGAATGAAGTTATTTAATTTTTTTTCGTTTCTCTTATGTTCACTCATATGTTGCGTAATAAAGTATTTAAATATTAAATAATCTAAATTAGTGCGTCGCCCGCGAAACTTTTTTCATTTATTCAACAGATTTTTAGGAATTTCGAAACTTACGACAGGATTTGTTCTGATTGAACTTCATTGTAAACTGACGACGTCTGTCTGCACGTTTAACATTTGTTTTTTTTTTTATACAGCCATAGCACCGCTCACTAGCCGGCCAGTAATTTTTTTCCGCCCTCTATAATTAATTATTTGTTATATCGTAACAATTTAGTAAATTACAATCAAGAATCCTCTTTAATTTTCTATACATCTACGGCTCTTCAAAATAAAACCATAACCGATCTTCTACGTGCAGCTATCGTCCCATAATCACTGGAACAAAAATCGGCTAACGCTATTAATATATAACATAATAAAATCTTTACTAATATTATAAACACGAAAGTAACTCTGTCTGTTACCTCTTCACGCATAAACCGCGGAACCGATTTATATAAAATATGATATGGAAATAGTTTGACCGGGAAAGGATATAGGCAACTTTTTTAATTCACCTCACGAGAGGGTAAAGTTGGGTGTTTGTGAAGGTTTGTGTTCTATTGGTAAAGTTTTATAAATTACACGCGGCTAACGTCGCAGGTTCAGCTAGTATTTCTTATAACAAAGGGTTAATAAAAACCCATAATCAAAATAAGCAAATATTTGTCAAGTAATGTTTTTTTTTGAAATCTAAACTACGAGCATGCCTTTCGTATAAGCTAACTCTACCAAAAATGTTATTACAACTAAAACGTTTGTAAAAGCTTTTTGCTGTGGACGTTGGGTAACTACGTGAAACTATGTTTTATAAAAAATATAGAAATACATACGGCGTAAAGTTATTGCTACATTTTGAACTAGAACTGTGAAATTAATAAACCGAAAATGTTTTTATTTAATACGTATAATAATATAATTTAAATTCATATGTATAGAATTTTTGTCTGGGTTGGTAACGTGGGTTTTATACCAGTATATGTCAATAGTTTCATAAAATCTTAGACCTCGTGGTTAATCTACATACAAAAGCGACCACTTATGAACCATTGGCCCATTGGCACTTATGACGTTTATTACTAGACCAACAAGATAAGTCTTCCCTTGTTCACAACACTATTTCAAATTGAGAATATTAAAGTTAATAATAAACATTAAAAAAATCTTAGTAGAATTTTTTTTTTATTGTAAATGATTAATTATACCTGCTCTATGAATCACGCGGAAACTGTTAAGGATTTAAACCCAGATTCATATTAATCTTTTAAAAGATTATCACCATTACCTTGATTACAAAAGTTTTGTCAAATTTTTATTATTCGACGAATTTTTTAATACTATAATTGAATGCTTCTATATAAATAACGCAGGTTTATAAACAAAATTGTACCTATTTTATGTAAGTACTTAAAACTGATTAATAAAATTAAGTCGTTTCATTTTTGTCAAAAGAAGCCCTTGAAAATAAAATTAAGCATACATACTTACCGAGAAAAACGAATTTTCCTTATATTTGAAAACCAACAACCGACTTACTGCAAAACTTATCATGGTGACCATGTTCATAATTTATATAAGTACATATATTCTATCATACTGTCAACAAAACACTTAAATAAAATAATTATTTTTCTCTTGGAACATAATTAGAACTATTTAACTTTCATATGCGTGTGCGTGAGTGAGTGTGTGTGTGTGTGTGTGTATATTTTCGTATTATAAACATTTAATTATATTATCCATAAATTTACACAATTTTATATTACAAGTGCAAGGCAGTGTTAATTTTATGAAATACCTATTTTCAAGTTTCCGTCATAATATAGTTATTACTAGCTGTTATCCGCGGCTTTGCGCGCGTAGAATATGAATATATTTACAGATTAACTTAAAATATTACGTTAATATAAGACCTCTTTGTATACATTGGTGTGTATTTCAGTTCTTAGGGTAGAATATCCAGAAACGCTTAAATGCGAATCAACTCATTTTTAATGGGTAGCCCAAAAATTAAAATTCGAGCTTCGAACTTCAAAATGACAAACTTCCAGACTAACCTGAATACGAAATGTCAACACCTATTTTTCCCTTTAGGCCTAAAATATCAAGAAACGCTTAAATACGTATCTACTCATTTTTAACCAGTAGCTCAAAAATAAAGTTTCATGCTTCTAACTTCAAAAATGTCGGTCTTCCAAACTATCCTATATACGAAATGTCAAACTCTATTTATCCCTTTTGGCGTAAAATATCCAGAAACACTTAAATACGTATCTACTCATTTTTAATAACATAACATAACATAACATAATCAGCCTGTAAATTTCCCACTGCTGGGCTAAGGCCTCCTCTCCCGTTGAGGAGAAGATATGGAGCATATTCCACCACGCTGCTCCAATGCGGGTTGGCGGAATACACATGTGGCAGAATTTCGTTGAAATTAGACACATGCAGGTTTCCTCACGATGTTTTCCTTCACCGCCGAGCACGAGATGAATTATAAACAAATTAAGCACATGTAAATTCAGTGGTGCCTGCCTGGGTTTGAACCCGAAATCATCGGTTAAGATGCACGCGTTCTAACCACTGGGCCATCTCGGCTCCATTTTTAATCAGTAGCCCAAAAATAAAGTTTCCTACTTCTGACTTCAAAAATGACGATCTTCCAGACTATCCTATATATGAAATGTCAACCACTACTTTTTCCCTTTAGGCGTAAAATATCCAGAATCGTTTAAATACGTATCAACTCATTTTTAATCGATATCCCAAAAATAAAAATTCATGTTTGTAGCTTAAAAAATGACTGACTCCCATAAAAACTTTCAACCCTTATTTCATCCCCGTTGGGGTAGAATAAGCGGAAACACTTAAATAAGTATCTAATCCTTTTTAATCAGTATCCCAAAAATAGAGCTTCATGTTTGTAACTTATAAAATTATGGACTTCCATACAAACGTACCACCCCTATTTCATCTCTTTAGGGTAGAAATTCCAAAATTCCCTCCTTAGTGAGTGTCATAATATGTTAGTTTAAAAGTGTACAACCATAAATGTAAGTTTTAAGCCTCTAGTTCTGAAAATGATAATACTTTCAACAACTTACAACCTTACATCCCCCTTTTCAACCCTTTATTCTTCTTCTTTATTACATCACTTTTTTCCATATAAAAAATAGCCTATGTCCTTTCTCAGGCTCTAGATTAATTTTGTACCAAATTTCATTTAAATCGGTCCAGTAGTTTTGGCGTGAAAGCGAGACAGACAGACAGACAGAGTTACTTTCGCATTTATAATATTAATAATATGGATAATATCGCTGTACGTAATAATTAATAATTACATGTTTGTCGCGAGCTATTACACTTTGTGTATGAGTTTGCATAAAGCTTTTAAACTTTCTATAAAATGAAAAAAAATCATTGTTTGATGATGTCATTAAATTAAATAAATCGATTAAATCGCAATGTTGAAGCAGGTTATAGTATATATCTGATTACTCGGCATTTATATACATACATATGTATATCATTGTATTTAACTAACATAACTTTGTATTTTTACATTTTGAAAATGAGTAACTACTGAAGAACTACCGGCAAGAAACTCAGGTTTGAGTAGTCATGATTTAGAGACTAAATTTGATATACATATATGTAAATGTGTTATATTATATATGCGAATTATATATATTATATGCGAATGTTTGTATGTTTATTGGATCGTTGCGTCTTTGTTGATTTATTTAAGAGGACAGTCCTTGCGGAACGCCAAAATAGCGCTTACTATTTTTAAAATATCTTAAAACTGGAGCATTGGTTATGGATAAAAAAATACATTCAGTATCTCAATAGATATATCTCAAGTTTCACCGCATGATATTTATAAAATTTGTATCAATAACCTGGTAAATTAATCGTCAACATCACTCCAAACACTGAAATCGACCTTTTCTGTTAGAATTTTTTAAGCTATTTAGCGGCTAGTTTATACATGTATTTTTGGTTAAATGGGAACACGAAAGTGTAAATAATAAGTTCACCGTGTTCAATTTCTATTATATCTCACAATATTATAGTAATTTTTATTTAAATATTGCTTACTTTTTGGCATTCGTCGTCCATACATTTTAGTATGGAGAAAATAATTTGACGGTTGTGACTTATTATTCGACATCGCTGTCAATAAATTTTCAGTCCCTCCCCAGAGCCCAAGGTGAGAGCACGTCAATTTTTATTTGGAGCCGACTCTTATAATTTCGCAAAACGTCTACGCACACATAGACAAGTTAGCATAAGGGTGGGGCGCGAGTGTCGTGGGACACAATTGTTAATTTTTATGCTGCGGAGCTGAGTCTTCCTGTCAGGGACGATAAATGAGGACTCCACTGAAGTTTGGAATCCAATGCTATTCCCAAAAAAAAACCGTAATATTGGCTACATCAAGACGGCCACCATTTAAAGATATATTATAATTTTGCTTTCTAAACTTTGGTAGGGTAAAAACTACACATTTCGTTTTTTGAGTATTCAAAACTAAATTATTTACTGTAAACCAATCGTGTATCTGTGATAATGCACCGTTCACATCGTCATAGTCAGTTTTTTCCTGTCTACCTTAAAAATCAGTGAAGTATCGTCAGCAAACAACATTATAACACAAATACCTTTAACATAGAAAGGAAGATCATTTATATATAGTAGAAATAGAAAGGGACCCAAAATTGATCCTTGTGGAACACTCATTTATAACGTAGATCCAGAAAACTTTATGCCATTAATGAAAACTTGCTGGACTCTTTGACTTAAATATGAAGCAATGAGATCAAGAGCTTTACCTTTAATACCGTAGTATTTGAGCTTATAAAGAAGCGTCTCGTGTTCTACACAATCAAATGCTTTAGACAAATCACAGAATACTCCAATAGCATTCTGTGATTTTTGTCAAGCATCGTAAATATGTTTAAGAAGTGCTATTCTCGCATCAGTTGTCGAGCGACCTCTTGTAAAACCGAATTGCTCACTATGAAAAATAGTATTTGTACCGAAATGGACGAGAAGTTGATTTAAAATATTTTTTTCGAATATTTTACTTAAAAATAGAGTATTGAAAAAAATTATATTTAACTTCGTTATTTATATTTATAAAATTTAAGAAGTGATTATTTAATGTGTCTTTACTTTAATTTAATTCGGTATATCTACCAACCTTAAAATATCAAGAAAATAATTATTATTATTTAGTTAGACGAAAGCAGTTGAAACAATAAAAATCATAATGAATATTTGGCATCTTAATGCACTCTGACCGCACCCTATGCTAACAAATAATTTATAATTGCGTTTGCGAGTGACAACCTTATAGCTAATACATTACTCGTAATTAAATGTATTTTTATAAATCCTACGTTATGAACGCGCAATGAAAATTTAATTTATTCGTTGCACCGAAAACAAGCAACTGATTATCTCCGGGGATGCGTACGATACACTGCACAATGCAACTGTATTATTGAAAAGTACCTATGTGTGTGTTCTAAAATTAATTCCCACGCTTACAAACTACGCTCTTAATCTCTCTGCCTATTTACAAAGGACTTTTAAATAACGAATAAGTTCTCTAGCTATGTTGAATGTTTAACGAATTAAAGAAAAACATTTTATTATTTTTAAAATAAGTATTTCATATATTATTACGTGTTATCATTTTTATTTGAATGAAAACAACATTTTTTTAAATAACATGTTACCTCCTACATCCTTCTAGGGACTCATTGTATTAAAGAAAATATACAAGTCAATTTTAACCGTCCCTCTAATATCATTTTGAACATCTAATAATGGATGATGTCAACAACTCTGTTATGTATTTAAATAACAAAGACTACATACATAAAAGGTGTCTTAGTAGTTGTACTGCAATATAATTTATTAATAAAAAGTATTTAAAATTGAAATATTCGTAAAAATATTTGTTCGTCGTTCGACGTTTTTTTAAATTATTTTATTAAATTAGGTAAGCAGACTGGCGAGTGGGCCACCTGACAGTAAGTGGCCTTCACTATACGTAGACATTTGCATTGTAAGAAATATAAAACATCCCTAACCTCCCTGAGCCATCAAACTTGGGAACAGAGATGTTATATCCTTTGCGCCTGTAGTTACACTGGGTCACTCACCCTTCTAAATGAAATACAAAAATACCAAGTTGCTGCTTGGCGGCAAAATATGTGATAGGCGGTAACTACTCAGACGGGCTTGCACGTAGCCTCATCGCCAAGTAAAATTTCTTAATATTCTTGTTACGAGATAAGCTACTATAAATAAAATGTAAGTAAACTTCAATCGGAAATCCTTTTAATTATCATAAATTCATGTAGTTTATTCATTTATATATTCTTTATTCCACCAAGACTTAAAACTATTTTTGACATATGGATTAAACAAAAGTTGCATGAGTGCATCGGGCGTAAATTAGACGAATAAACTGATACTAAATTTGACAAATAACTGAGTTTTTGAATTGTAATACTACAGTAGGTAATTTTTTTCTGGTTTACGCTCGGTGGTGAATATTTTTATAAGCACAGGTGTTAGTTATTGATTGAATTTTGTTTTGCTTGTTTCTGTTATCTTGATATAGGGGTAGGTTTACAAAAAAAAGTGTTGAGTCCAACCCATTGTAATTTCTTTATATTAGCTTTACTGTATGTAAACGATCGTGTTAAAAGTATCGAGGATTTCCTTTTTAACCTTAAAACTTTTAATTGCGGTATTGATTTTAAGCTTTTCAATATATGTTATACGGATCATAGTACAAATTTAATTATGTTGCTAGGAGATGTACATATATTGGAACTTTTCAATAGTTACTAGAACTTGTTATGATACTTTAAATCATATTTTTTGGTAATAACAATTTGTTACGTTCTTATCCATATATGATATTCTTTTAAACTAAAATTATTTGTCGTTTTAATGACATAAAGGCAAACTATGAGTATTTTTACGATGTAATATTAATAGCTATTTAAAAAATTAAATTTACCTCGAGTGGAATCACAATGAAGATCACTATCAAGTCCGCAACCACGAGATGTGTCATTAGGAGATTAACCCTTGATTTTCGCCTCCGTGAGCGCACTAAAGCCACAAACACACAAGCATTTCCAACTGCACCCACTACAAACAGCGTGCTGTATATACCTACAACGAAACCCTGATCGGAAGCCGGCACAGTGTCGACGGTATCCGTTGCGTTGCGTACATCATTGAAATAGTCCCAAAATTTATTATCAAGTGATATGTTTGACGTTATATTTTGCATAGTTAGCATAGGTATTTTGATACTTAAAAATAAATGTTTGTTTGTTTTATTTTTTTTTTAAACAAGCTTTTAAAAAAGAAGAAATTTTATGTCAGATTGTCACTATTATTTCGTATATTATGATTAATTTTTACTTTATAAGTGTATGGCACATTTTTTTTTTCATTTCACATCCACTTTTTTATTTTTAATATTATTACATACAGCTGATTACAACCACGTTTTCATAACACACTTATCTAAAATATGAAACAAAATTCAACTTTTAACTATGACGATATATTAAAAACATCGTAGCGGCATGTAGTGCTACGAAATGAAACGTGCGTTCTACGTAGCGTCGTAGCCAACTGTGCCGGATAGACGCTATGAATAATCAAGTCTACAATTCCATTAGTGATATAAATAATATTAAAATCTTAATAACTCTATCGAAAATAAAAATAAATTCAAACCTTTAATTTAAATATTTGTGTAACAGTATTGTACGAAAAAAGCTTGACACTAAGCAATTAGTCCGGCAGCTGAGCAAACTTTCAATCCAATTAAGAACATTTATTTTAAAATTTCCTTACCGAGTTTTATGTTTTTCTCATGCATTGGTAATTTTAAACATTATTTAAAAAAATGAAAGCTATTATGATTTTAAATCCTAAAATCGAATCGAGAATATAATAAAGTCTTAAAGAGCGTTTGTGTGCTAAAGGATATTACAACACTAATGACTTTTTAGTTGACTGCACACCTTGGGAATGAAATGATCGCCTCCAGGCTGTTTCAAATAACTAAAATATAATAATTATTGTACATGCAAAATGAAAAAAAAAAAAAAAAAATATCCCGCTGAGTTTCTTTCGCCGGTTCTTCTCAGGTCCGAGGTGCTAAATTCCGAACCGGTGGTAGATTTTTGACAATCAATAAGCAAGTGTAAACACTTCTATATTGAATAAAGATTTTTGATTTGATTTGATTTGATTTGATAAAAACGCGTTTGTATTACTAGCTATTGTATTGGGTGGTAGATTAACTTGGTGATTTCTATTTGCGTGAGTTTATATGTGTATACAGGGTTATTGGTAATTCGACGTATTCCCGTTAGGAGGTGATAGGGGTGACTATTTGCGATAATTTTAACCCCCATATGCATGATGCAAAAGTGAACCATTTTTGAGTTATCACGTTTTTTAGATTTTTTCAAAATAAGTCAAACTTGCAACTTCAAAATTTAATAAATAATTATCGGTCCAAATTTAAAAATGCGACACGGAAAACGATATTATTTTCATTTTTTTTTTATTTTTCTCCCTCAAATATGCCTGAAAAACAAAATAAATAATTATGAAACTTGTTCTGCAGATTATTTTAAAAACATAATCGTTTACTTAGCTTTCCGAAACTAGGAATTTATTTCAAAGCAACCAAAATAAAATGATCTGAAAGACGCTGGTTGAAATTCGTATTCGAACATGACCGAATTCGTACTATAGGTCGCTCTTTAAAATTCCCACAAAATTGATTTCAAATATTAACCAATGTAAAAATCTTACTTATTTACTTAACTTACTTACTTAAGACAAATTTAAAATTAAATTTAGATTCATAAACAGTTTAGTAGCTAAGTTACAATTAAGATATTTTGTATCCAATATAAACAAATATCCGCAACATTCAGTTAAGATTTACTTAGGCGATTTATATTCCAACAAAAGAGTTTTTTAAAAGACCTTCTGGTGCACCTCATCGATAGTCCAAGACTTGACTATCGGTGCCCCTGATGCACCCTGGTTTTGCAAACTCTGAACCCTAGACTATAACCTGCGTATGTTACCACTGGCACAACTAGATTTTTTATATTCGAGTGCCTAGTAATTTATTTAGAGCAATATGCTTTCTATGCAATTTATTACTGATATTGCTTTTTAAATAAAAAACAAGATTTATCTGGTTTACCCTAAAATTAAAACATGCATTAATATGAATAATTAATATTTACTAAAATACTTTTGTTCCTTAAGTTACATATTAGTAATTTAATACTTGGTTTTATTTATAATTGCAATTTATAGTTTATATAGATATATATAGTTTATATTGCAATTTTGATATTTGCTATGAATTTACTTCGATATTCAATACCTTCGACAATACGATAGTAAATGCCGACACACTTTAAATACATTTTAAGTCGCATTATCTGTCGTTTCGTATTGAAGTTTTAATCTTATCTTAACATTTTATCTTAACAATTAAATCAGAATTTGTTTACTGATTATCGGTATTCACAGAACGTCAATACGTTGAATAATTTTATTGATAAGAAAAACAATAGATGCGTTATAATTAATAACATTACTGCAAAATAACCTCGTATTATTTTAAAAAAAAAATCAAATAGTGGTGATAAGTGCGTTTTGTGTACCAAAAAACGTAATTATGTGTGTGCTTTTATTTTCTATTAATACTTTTTTGTGTCATTAATACTTGTGATTGTGTGTGACCTTTGTTTAAATTAATAAAACCAATTAGTAATATATTATCAATATAAATATACAATGCGTTCTAAAATATTAAATAGTTATTAATTCTTTACCGTGTTTTTAGAATTTCAAGTGATGCCTGACAGTGATATTATTGCGTCATTTTTTCAAAGTATTTAAATATTATTAATTATGATTCCTCATATTAAAGAACCCCAAAACGAGTGGGATGACACGGAGTTAAATTATCAGTACCAAGAAGTGAAAAGTAAGACTTAGAATATAATTAAGCCAATCATAACAAATATTTTTTTCTTATAAACTGAAAATGTTATTGTAATATAAAACATTCTCTTTCCAGAAATAAAATGGTACCATAACATTCTATTGAACAGGCCACTAAAAGTCGCTATCGTTTTTTTACTTTTAACTATAGTATCACCTATAGTACTCTATCGCTTTGTATTTTTCACAAGTTTAAGCCTCCCACCATCAGATGGATATTCTGTTGGTTCCTGTGTAATATCAAGAGAGGCAAGACTGCCATGTGGTGTAGGATTTATGACAGAATCAGAATGCCACACTCATTGTTGTTTCGACCGTAATTTACACATGTGCTACCATCGCATACCATCAAGATTTTCCTATATAATGAACCAGCCTTGGACTGAATACACTACCCTACAACCTAGGATAGCAACAGTACCATTTTCATTTCAGAATAGTTTACCAAAAATTAAATTATCCATAAATGAACAGTCTACTACTCACATGGTTTTAACTTTCTACAATTCTAGAAACATTTCCATTGTAGGAAATAGAACATTTAACACGGAATATTCGTATGAAGTATCTTCACCAGAACTTAATGTAATAGTGAATGCCACGCAAGGAACCATTTTTGATATGGCAAGAGGACCTCTAATTGCATCTAATAACATTTGGGAGATAGCATTTAAGTTAACAAACGAGTCTATGTACGGATTGGGAGAGATACCATTGAAAACAAATACTACAAAAGTGTTATACAATAATGACAGAAGTTTTAGTTCAATTCCATTAATTTATGCCAAAATAAATAATAATTTTCATGGTCTTTTAATTGATGTGAGCGATCCTACAGAAATTTCTATAAGAGCTGATAATCAAATAGTTTTAAGAAGTATAACAAATTTTGGTTTCAAATTTCATTTGTTTTCTGGTCCGGAACCCAAAAAGATTATGCAGGATGTTATGAAATTAATAGGACATAACAAAAGATTAGAATATTGGATGTTAGGTATTCATATATGCAAGTAAGATTAGAGTAATAATATTTAATAATAAATATTACTCGCGACCCAAATTTCTTTTACATTATTTTATCTTCTTTTTCCAGTGAACTTCCTGAGATGGATCTGTCTAGTTTCATCTCGAACGCCACGAACGGGAATATGCCATATGACAGCCATTGTGGACATGAACCAATAGTCTTCAATAGCAATCAGTGTAAAAATAGCGAAATAAGTAACATCGATCGTGTGAACGCTGGCGCTTCTTTAGTTAGAAATGCTAGAAAGAAATTTGTACCTCACGTATCACCTTACGTAAGTATTTCCGGTAAAAGTTATATTGTTAAATTGTTTTTTTATCTTTCTCTGTTCTATAAATATTATAAATTTAAAGAGAATGATTTTGTATGCATAATACGTGGACAATATAGTAGATAAACACTGATAATTTTAGAGGTTCCTAATGTGATGTCGTAAAAAGACACATTTTTTGCGCATATATTGCAAACACTGGCTGAACACTATGAGATAGATCAGAATAATGTATTACAGAATTGTATACCTCAAAAATGTCTACAAAAAAGTCCGCGATGGTATGTGTCTATCTGTAAGTGATAACTCACAATAACATTTTTTTGACATTTATTTTTTACCACAATTATTGGCTAATTTTCGAAGCGATTTTAACCTATACAGCATTAATCCTTATCCAATGAAATATTTTAAATACATTGTTGATTTAATATTTATCTATATAGCCCTTTACACCATATGATTTAAATGAATATTTTCGAAACATGTAACTTTATTTTTGGGATACTAATTAAAAAGGAGTAGATACTTATTTAAGTGTTTCTGCATATTCTACCCCTACGGGGATGATATAAGGGTTGAAAGTTTGTACAGAAGTCCGTCATTTTTAAGATAGAAACATGAAACTTTATTTTTGGGATACTGATCAAAAATGAGTTGATACGTATTTAAGCGTTTCTGGAGATTTTACGCCTAAGGGGAGAAATAGAGTTTGACATTTCGTATACAGGTTAGTCTGGAAGTCCGTCATTTTGAAGTTAGAAGCATGAAATTTTTTTTTTGGGCTACCGATTAAAAATGATTTGATACGTATTTAAGCGTTTCTGGATATTTTACACCAAAGGGGAGAAATAGAGTTTGACATTTCGTATATAGGATAGTTTGGAAGACCGACAATTTTGAAGATAGAAGCAGGAAACTTTATTTTTGAGCTACTGATTAAAAATGAGTAGATAAGTATTTAAGCGTTTCTTATTATTTTAGGCCTAAAGGACAAAATAGTTGTTAACAATTCATATTCAGGTTAGTCTGGAAGTCTGTCATTTTGAAGTTAGAAGGTCGAAATTTTATTTTTGGGCTACCGATTAAATATGAGTTGATTCGCATTTAAGCGTTTCTGGATATTCTACCCTAAGGGCTGAAATACACACCAATGTGGTATACAAAGAGGTATTACATTAACGTAACATTTTAAGTTAATTTGTAAATATATTTATATTCTACGCGGGCAAAGCCGCGGGTAACAGCTAGTTGAATATAATTTCACATTTAGACAGTTCATTAAAGTAATGAATAAATGAACGTTATAAAATAAATATACCAACTGAAATCTTGCAACGCGCACTTCTCGTTTTTTAATTAATACATCTCTCCTGAACGATGCCAGTGGTGGAGAAAGTGAGTGTTTTTTGTTTGTCGTGCTTTCACATCTTAACTACTCAAACGACCTTCAATAAATTTAGTATACTCGATTACACGTACAGGGGATACGAAAAAGGACATAGGGTACCTGCCCTATATGAGCCTGGACAAGCGCAAAAGCTAAAATAAATTATTATTTTCAAAATATATTGTAGGTTGTACTTACGTTTAAAAAAGCACTTGTTAAGGAAAAAGTTTATTTTTTAATTAAATTACCGCCTCAATCGCTACCCTCATCAAAGTCTAATATCCTAAGAGATATGATTTATAATTTGAATAAAAATGAATTATAAGAACTATGATTTGTTAAAGTATTATCCCGATATAACATTCAACATTTGTAGTAGTTAGCACATTGATATTAGTTGGTTGAGGTTAGTTTTTATTAGATCTATCTCAAAACTTATCAATGTTTTTTAAACAAAAGAATAGTATGAAAATTAAGAAAAATAATTTTGTTTAAAAAATAAATCGATGGATAATAAGAACTGGGGCATTCAAAAGAAGTAAGTTACTTATCAAATATTCATTCCCCTCAGATTCGGTATATTAATGAAGAAACTAATGAAACAATGTCTAAAGAAACGGAAAATCTTGAAATAAACGAAGAAGAAATTATAGAAAGTTGTAAAATTATACCTACATTTAATGACATCATGTATCGTTCGCAAATAAATTCCGAGTTATATAAAGGAATTATCAATGACTACGAGGTCTTGTACCCAAGTTACGATGTGAATTCTGAAAATTTTATGGATATTCTTTGGGCTTATAATACTGAATTAGATGGCATTATTTTGGAAAATAATTGGCCATTAGATCACACAAATAATACTTTTGATGACATAGACTTATATTTACCATATTTTAGTGAGGTTTGTATTTTTAATTTTAATTATTATTTAACGAATATTTTCCTTTTGCTACTTTTTTATTTGTATGGATAAATTATATGCTAATGAGAATAAAGCGAAGTTTATGCAAAAATTTTGCCATTCACAGAATTTAAATGTATATTGACATTTACAGAATTTCGAAGATGCATTTAAAAATACACCAAAATGGAACTTATCGCTTGTCAATAGCAGCGAGTTATACTTATTCAAACATATCAAATACGGAAACAACTTTGCCAACGCTTTTAGTAAAAAAACGAACAATACACCCATTTCCTCTAGTAGCTTATGGATGAACGGTCGCTTTGCAATAAATAGGCAAAATATTGATGTTTCATGGACCAATCTCCATAGAGAGCTAATTGCAACTGCAATTGGAGGAATATCAGGATCCTGGCTTTGGTCATCTCCGATCTGCGGTGATACCAAAAATTATGACCCAGAAACTCAGGCAAGTCTCTGCATCAAATGGTACTTGGCAGCGACATATTTTCCATTATTAAAAATTCATTCAAAAGATATTCCAAGACACCCGTTAGCCTTTAATGGTACCCATAAAGCCATAATTACTCAGGCATTAAATCGGAGATTAGGTTTATTGCCTTATTTTTACACCACACTTCAAGAAGGACCCCTACTTCGACCAATGTTCTACCAATTTCCATCATCAGCAGCGCTTCATGATATTAATTCACAATTTAGCGTTGGAGAAAACTTGCTCATTGTTCCCAATTTGCAACCTTTCCAAAGTCATGTTCATATCTGGTTGCCTCCCGGTACGTGGTATGAACTTTGGGGCGGCCTTAAATTAGAAGGAAGTGAAGGAGATCCGGTTACCATAGCAACAACAGAAGCGGATTTTTTAACTTTAATAAGAGGTGGATCAATATTAATTTATCAAAAGGTAAGATCACTTTTTTTTTTTATAAATATACATGTACATTGTACATGGTTATGTTTTGTCACATACTAAGTTGATTTATGTATATAATAAAACTGGAATCCTTATTATACTGTTCATCGCTGCTTGTCCTGTGTAAGGATAAAAACTCCCGAGTTTAAAGCCACTCTGATTCTCACGTGTGTAAAATTAGCTTCTCACAAATTAACTTCAGTTATAATGACGTCCAACATAGTTTGACAGTTCCAAATCCAAATAATAACTCGCATCTCACTCTGAAAATTCATCCATCTGATCTTAAAATATATGTAATCTAACAACTACTCTCCTTTCGGAATGTTTTTTTGTTAAAATACGAATACCTATGCGTCACAATATATTTACAGTTATATCTAGTATATCAATATCAATGATTTCGATAACAATAAGGAGAAGTAAAGATGAACTTGTTACATCAAAATTTCGATTTGACAATTTAGTACATCCTTCCTGAGGCAGGGTCCTCGTGTGCTAAATCCGGATCTACTATTCGACTCTTTAATAAAATTCCGCAGAACATATTACATTTGTCTTTAGCTTAATTTAAAACTTATTTTAAATAAAAATTTACAAATAAAGCATGTTTTACTGTATTGGATTATATAAATGAAGCTTGTTGTAAATATTCGTAGAATGTCATACAGGATAGCTAAATAAAATTACATGAGTATATGTTTATTAATTTGAAATGGTTCTGCTTCTAACGATAACAAAATCGTTCTGTAAAGTTCAGAAGAATTCTCGTCTCCATCTTACATATCATATGCCTCAGATATTTGAAAGCATCTCGACATACAATTACGTCTCTAGATGTATGAAGCTATATCTTAAAAAATGTGTAATGTATTAACATACTCTATGACTTATGTATGTCCTAATTGAAAATATGAAGTTACTAATGGATCCATTTAGAGAATCAAACAAAACTTATGTATGTATCTTTATAATACTAGAATGATTGCAATTACGACAATTTTAAATTTCAGGAAGCTCGATTAACAGCAGAAGAAACGCGTTTATTGATTCCATTCTCAGCAATAATTGCTTTGGAATGTATAAAAACTAATTATACTGAAAATTGTCATGCGTCTGGAAAGCTTTATGTTACGCCCGAAATGACATTATTCTTGGAGGCAAACGAAAAAAATATAACAATAACAGCAGAAGGTAACGACTTCGATCCCATTTGTGATATCAACACCGGAACGTGGGCTTACGATTTTGAATATTTTAATGTCTATGGTTTGTATAAGGAATATAATAATTATGATAACTATAGAGAGGTCAGAAGATTTACTGATTTGTGTCGTTTAGAATATGATAGCGAGATTGTCATAGATTTGCTACAATAACCGATTACATATACTATTTTAGTACATTGTGTTTGTTGCACAAATGTTTTAATTTTAAATTTTATTTCGATATAAAATATGGAATGATATTGTTTATTTATTTTATTTATTAAACTGTTTTGACTTAATTTTGCTTTATTCTCTTCCCAATCAAAGCACGCATGTCGTCCACGCAATTATTGAAAGGGCAAATTGTGTAAAACATAGATTTCCACAAATAATATTACTCGTAAAATAAATAATTATATCATTATATTATATGAAGATGCTTTTGAGCTATATCAACTATCCAAATTTATTAGATGACAATATAAGTGCAATTCGCCCACACGGTTATAATGAAATTCTAGAAATAAATAATTAATTATAATAATTGAAAGAGTCTCAAAAGGTCATAAAAGTACACACAGTAACAAATATATTACGCTTTTAATTTATTTTTATAAAGCAATTAATTATTCCCCAAAAATAAAACAAGATTCGATTTCGGAATAAGTGCACAGATTTCGATTTCTCAGAATTAACAATTTTATAATAATCATATTTTTAACTCATATTTATACACTACATCAAATTAAAATAACAAAAGACAGCAACAATAAATCGTGATTTTAAGTAAAATATATTAGTATATATATATATATATATTTTCTAAAACGATATACGAATAACATTTATTTTTAACTAAATATTAATTATAAAAATGTAAATAACCGAATTCATTGCTCGCATATAAGATAGTCTGACCATTCACTCATTTTACGACTTTACACGTGTAATAGGTAACAACAACATACATTATATTATTGTTAATTATTAATTTCTTAGAGCCGAGATGGCCCAGTGGTTAGAACGCGTGTGTTAGATTTTTTATAGAGACTTAATACATTATGTCAGGATATTTTAAGAATAATTTCTATTTCTTTATTATTTTATTATATTTTAAGGTTATAAGATAATAAAAGATTATATATGAAACACAAATATTTATTTAGCCATTATCAAAATCAAAATATACTTTATTCAAGTAGGCTTTTACAAGCACTTTTGAATCGTCCTTTAACAAACTATTTAAAGTAAAGCTACCACCGGTTCGGAATGTAGATTCTACCGAGAAGAACCGACAAGAAACTCAATAGTTACTCTTTTTCAATATCCAAAAATACAGTCATTTTAGTTAAATACAATTATACTAACTTTGTATATATAATACTAACTTTGTATATTGATAATTGCAAAAACACAATTCATATATTAATCAATAATTTAACAAGCAATAACAATTATACTATATCACAAAATTATATCGTTACTTAAATGTTAGCACCTTGCTGCTCCAAGAAGAGGAAACTGTAAAGTAAAAGTAAAGTAAAAAAAGTGTTCTGTACCGAGCTTCCATCACTTATATAAGCCTCACTACAAAATCACGTGACTCACAATATTGAACAGAAAAGTCAAAGTACCCTCTTATTTAATATCAATGTTATCAACACAATTCAAAAATAACCTTCATTAGATTTTTATTATTACATAATTGATTAAAACATACAATACATAGTGTTTGCCTTGTTTGTAATTGTCTAATTATTTATTTATTTCTTACTTAATCTGACACGTGCATCATAACCGATGATTTCGGGTTCAAACCCAGGCAAGCACCACTGAATTTGCATGTGCTTAATTTGTGTTTTTAATTTATCTCGTGCTCCGCGGTGAAGGAAAACATCGTAAGGAAATCTTCATGTGTCTAATTTAAACGATATTCCGCCACATGTGTATCCACCAACTCGCATTGGAGCAACGTGGTAGAATATGCTCCAAGCTTTCTCCATAAAGGGAGAGGACTCCTTAGCCTAGCAGTAGGAAATTTACAGGCTGTTAATGGAATATAATGTAATTAATTTCTTATATGTAAGGAGCAAATAGATCACGTGATGGTAAGTGGTCCACAGCACCCATACAAATTGGCACTATAATATATCCCTTACAACATCACTGAGCCACAACCTTGGGAACTTAGATGTAATATCCCTTATAACCATAACACAACAATACTAGGTATTTTCGTTTTGCGGTAGAAAAATAATGGTTTGTAGTACCTACCAAGACGGTCTTGCACAACGTCCCACCAAAAATCAACCACAAAGTAAAGCAAATTTTCAAACGGATCATACTTCTAATTGCAAAAGCATTTGTAGATAAAATGCAATACATGAAAACAATTTTAAAATTAAATATTTTTAAATTTTCAAAAACAATAATTATGTTAATATAAATCCTATATATAAAACGTTATAAGGTAAAAGTCTAATTCTTTTACCTTATTAACGTTTTTTAACGCATATCAGAAAGCTTACTATCTATAAATACAATTAATTTACAACGTAGCACTTTAAATTAATTAATTCGACATAAAATATATGCCTGTAATGTATAAATACAAATTAAATTAACACTGAATATTTAATATCATTCTTGGTTGAGTTGCATTTAAATTGAGCTGTATAAGAACTCACTGTGGAATTATAAGTAACACCCTTATTATTTTAACATACTTATAGTTTAATGGAAACATTTTTAATGAGATAGAAATATAAGTTAATTGTTAACTCTCATTAATCATTACTTTAGCCTTTAGAAGTAACAAAGTCTAATACAATATAATTTTCGATTATATTGTATTAGACTTTGCTTATTTCGATTATTTCGATTTGCTAACAAACAAGAAACCATTGCGATTAAAAGTAAAAGTAATTAGTAACGATAATTTGAGCTTGTTATATAAATATTGAATATGATGTAATTTTGTTTGTCTATATCGTTATTCACTGTTGATAACAAACAGTATTCCATTGCGGGGATGCTGAGATATGACTCGACCTCATCTTGAACTTTGATAAATCTGTTTGTGGCAAATAACAGTTCATATACTATCGCGATCACTACTTTCGGCATACTTTACTTGCATCAGTCAGGCTAATGACATCAGACGTAAATAACGGAAATCCAGTGGACTTAAAACAGAAACAAAAAGAAACGAAGACCACAGAGCAAACTCCCAGAATGCCAAACATCAAAGTATTTACTGGAAGTTCGCATCCAGATTTAGCGAAGAGAATCGTCTCGCGACTTGGTTTAGATTTAAGCAGAGCTACCACTAAAAAGTTCAGTAACAAGGAAACGAATGTTGAAATTGGTGAATCCGTCCGGGGCGAAGATGTGTACATCGTGCAAAGTGGTTGCGGTGAAATTAATGATAACCTTATGGAACTCCTGATCATGATAAACGCTTGTAAAATCGCATCGGCTTCCCGAGTAACAGCAGTTATTCCATGTTTCCCATACTCAAGGCAAGACAAGAAAGAAAAAAGTCGTGCTCCGATCACAGCTAAACTTCTTGCTAATCTTATATCAGTTGCTGGAGCTGATCATGTTATTACAATAGACTTACACGCATTTCAAATTCAAGGTTTCTTTAACATTCCTGTTGACAACTTATACGCAGAGCCAGCTATCACCAAGTGGATCAAAGATAATATTCCAGAATGGAAAAGCAGCGTTATGATTTCACCTGATGCTGGTGGTGTAAAGCGTATGACATCTATAGCAGATAGACTTGATATCGACTTTGCTATCATTCATAAAGAAAGACAAAGAGCGAACGACGTAGATTCAACTGTTTTGGTGGGTGACGTAAGAAATAGAACGGCTATTATGGTTGATGATATGGCTGATACTTGTGATACCATAGTCAAAGGAGCTGAAAAGTTACGCGAAGCTGGTGCGAGTAAAATTTATGCTATATTGACCCACGGTGTTCTTGCTGGTAACGCTATTGACAAAATAAACAATTCATGCTTGGAAGCTTTGGTGGTAACAAATACGATACCTCAAGATAAAAATATGAAACTGTGCCCTAAATTACAGACGATGGACATATCAGTGATGCTGGCAGAGGCTATACGAAGAACCCATTACGCGGAGTCGGTTTCATATCTTTTTACAAACGTCCCCTATTAATTGTAAATAAAAATAACTAACTGCTCGTAACTATAATTAGAAGCTTCATTATTTATATAAGCTTCTAACTTTTTGACATGCTAAATACATTTTGTATGATTCAAACATATTTTTAATGAACAAATACATTTTGTTATAAATTAAAACATTAATTTCATTCATTAATCATTACACAATCACTTAATTCAACCGAGGAAATCTGCTCGCGATTATGATCATTATTATTATAAATTATCTAATGACGCCAAAACAACGGGAAAGTAAACAAACTAACAATAGGTTGTAAATCAATACGTCAAGAGCAGATAGAGGGTTGCGTATGCACGTAAGATCACAATGAACTAGGTTTATTCATATATGGAAACAAATAACTTTAAATATAGAGGGTACGTCATATATATTAGTGAAAACAGAGAATATAAGATATAATATATCCAAGTTTCAGTTCGTATATTTATGTATATAATATATAGTTACTTAATGTATAATCATAGCTATCAGTACAACAACCCATTCATCAAAGATCGTGTGGAAGTAAATTGTAATTAATTTTTATATATTTGTTGTATAGATTCTATAGTACGTATATTATATATACCTACATACTTTTTTCATGTTCAAAATGTGATTCTTTACTTATTTTTAATTTAGTTGATTATTTTATGTTTGCCTTGATAGATCTTAAAGCTAGGTAACTTACCGTTTCAATGAGTCTTTGATATAAACAACATATTAAAATTTGATTAAATATTTAGGTTGGATTTTAATTGCTTTTTTATATATTAGTCCCCAGTATAAAATTTAAGGTCCATGTACTGTGCCTTTATACATATAATAAAAAAAACTGTTTTCAAAAACATACTATTGTCCGTTTTTTTTTCTTTTGATTTAACATAATGCATGTGTCGGGGATGAGGATAACTACAGCCCAAAGGTTGAGTTTGATAGAACCTGCGACTTTCGTACTCTCTTTCGACGACTCGTGTAACGTTAAATCTTTGGCACTGTGATTTTGCACTTATTTATATTTTGATCCGTAGTCGAACTTAAAATAGTTACTTAATTCCAAGAACACTTCGAAACCACTTTTTTATAGTATTATCGCCATTAAATATATTATGTCTTGCTTACCTAATCAAAGACAATGAGCTTTAGATATAGTCAATTTTACTACTTAAAAATTATTTGATATATTCCTAACTGTTTTAGAGTTTGTAATCGTTTTGATATTTTTCTATCATACAATTTAGTTTAAAGTTTTATGCCTTCGCGTTATATCTTTAAATTAAACTGATGTCGCGTTTGTGTATAGTCTTGCTCTAGGGTGATCTTTTCTGAGGCACCCACCGCTCGGCCGATGAATCTGCCGATGGCGTCGTCACCGTCGTCCGTGTAATAGACACAAGTGTTAGTGTGTCTAGTGATTGTCACAACTGCTTGAAGAACACTTTCGTGAATACGGAGCCTCACATTCTTCGACTGGACTATGATAACGTCACCGTAGGTCTGTCCCTGAGATTTGTGGATAGTCATGACGCCTCACCCCTTCACCTTTTCCGTATCTCTGGTCCATCAGGAGTTTCTTTTCTTCCTGCATATGAATGAAAAAAAATAACAATATTCAATTATAAATCAGAGCCTCGATTCAAGGATCATTGTTGAGCATTTTCATAATTATCCTTTTCATTAAATTATTTTACCCGAAATTGTAAAAACTAATAATTACATAATTTCATTTAGTCTATGATTTTCCTGGCAATTTATATTACTGTTAAAGTCAACACTTATAAAGTCAAAGATTTTTCAATGACACACCATTTTCTCAAGTTAGTATAGCAGACTCAGACCTTAGAATAGGCTAATTGACAGGTTTTTAAAATGCATTTTATATTATTTAGTAGAGGTAAAGGAACCCAGTAAAAGTTGTTTTTTTTTAATTGTAGTACATTTTTGCTAATAAATATTAAAATAAAAATTCCATATTTGACAATATGGCGCTGCAATGGGATCGGTGACGTCACTTGCCTGTATTGTAATCTGTGGCACATATAATCAGTATACAGTAGGTAAACGTACCTAAGTTACCTACTGTATATTAATAAATATATGTAAGTGACGTCATCATAAGCCCGACCAATCAGGAATGTTTTGTGTCACGTGACAAACGTTTAAAAAAATGCATTTTTATTTATGGATTTTTGAATAAATAAATTATTATTTTCAATTTTCGTTGATAAATAACCATTTTGAAGCTCATAATATATACTGATTACAATAATTGACACTTTATTTTTCGCATTGTAAAATAGCTATTTCACACAATATTCAATTAATGTTAAACTTGCCCATTTTGATTGAACTAAGACTTCAAAATAATAAATCTTACATACAATTGCACGTTATTTTTGGTAAAGTAACCACAAAATTGATAAAAAACAAGCACAACATGGATACTGGTAGTAAATATACAACAACTACATTTAAAAAAACAATAATATCAAAAAATCAGTATGACTATAGATAGTCCAAAACCATCGATAGTATAGCTGTTATCAATAGTATTGCTCACGGAGAGCTATATCGATACTACTCGATACTATCGGTAGTACTATCGATAGCTCTGCAACACCGCTCCATACCATAAACTCAGAGAGTATGGGAGATGTATCTTTGAGTATTATTGTTGCTCAAAATGTATGAAACTTAAATAACCCTGCTGGAGATAGAGGGTGAAATTTGTAGGAACCCTTTAAAACCCAGGTAGAGTTAAACGCAATTAGAGAAAGAAATTTAAACATCTGCTTCCAAAAGGTGCTATTCTCATATCATTCTGTTCATAAAATCTATAAATCACAATATCAAAAGACGGTTACCACATGTAAGATACTTCTATACTCTATAGTCTACGGCTTGACGCTAGAGATAAGAAAATAATTAAATAAATACCTATCTACCTCAACGTCAAAATATAAAATTTGATGACAGTTACATGACGATGGCAGTTCGAATCTAAAATAATAAGTACCTAATATGATTTATATCAGAATTCAATTGAATGATTTATATTTATTACGTCTCTACTTATAGTATGCCTACTTTATTATCCTGGCGATTACTTTTTTAGCTTATCAAATATATCGAAAGCGAATTATAAACGTCATCAAATATTAAATGTCGTGTAACTAATAAGTATGTAAGTTGAATTTTTTAAGTTACTTTCGAGTTTCGATACATTCATATAAGATATTATAGTAATTATAATACATACAAAAAACTTGTTAATTTAATTGATATATACAATAGATAATATATGAAATAGAATTTAGAGATCAGTATTGTTTAAAAGGTCAATAATTTGTCATCTCTTGAATAAAGTGCAGGATAATCATCATTGCACTTCTTCACAAATTTACTTTGGATATCGCTGCACACAAATCTGATAACCATTGCTGTTGTTTAAATGACCCAATGTTTGCCACATTATTAGCAACAGCAGAGATGATGAAGAATTATTTTTGTCAGGTATATCCACAAACATGATTCTTTTATAAAGAAGAAATTACCATCATTAAATTTGTTAAGAAAAACTTTTATGATCATTTTATTATATGATACAAATTTATATGATATCAAAGCTTGTCAAATATTTTTATATATTTCCCATTTCTATATGAAACTAGGTGGTGTGTGCCGCTTTGACACGTTTAAGGCGTTGGTTGTCAGATGTATTTGGTTCAGTCACTGAACCAAACCACTGAACTTCAGTGGTTTGACTGAGAAAGAGGAACAGAAACAGTTAACTTTCGCATTTAAATTTAAAATTGTTTATTATTCAATAATTTATTTATGTTTTAGTTTTCGTTCGACTTATTTTAAATATTATATTGTATCTTAAATATTATAGTATTGTTGCTTGGTTGCTGACCTGATAATTTACTACAATCTAAGTTTTTATAATTAAACCTTGTGATTTGACTCTACTAACTAAGATATGAAAGTGTTTTTAATTCAGCTTGCAAGATTTGATCAAAACTAAGCTAACAAACATTGCAAACTTATATAAATATGACATTCCAGTTATATTTTTGGCCACCGCAATGGTAAACCTTTTTAAGAATTTTTAATATATTAAACAAAAAAAAATTAACAAGGTCTGACTTCTAATTGTCTCTAGCAATACACTTTTTATTTTAAATTTAATTATTTTTTAATGCTCCTAAATGGAATTCATCAAAAATGTTATCCAATCCACTTTAGTACCAGTCTAATCCATAGTTGTTTATATTTTTATGTCATCTAAAAATTAATAAGAAACACTGTTCAAGTCACTTTTTATCCTCATTTAGGATACATATTGTATCATAAAATGTTGAAATAACAATTGAAGACTTTTTTAATTTCTTAACCATCTGCCACAGTAAAATGTCCACAACAATATACAAAGTCGACGCTAGTCCCCCAGCCCGTGCTGTGTTGATGGTTGCTGATCTCCTCGGTATCAAATATAATGCATGTGATATAAATCCCCTGTTACGAGAACAAGACACTCCAGATATGACGAAGGTAATGTAGTTTGAACAAATAAATATTGATTTTGAACTCATGTTTATAGTCAACTAGACTTAAGTCTTAAGCAAAAGCTCTGGGTAGCAATCATAAATGAGGTTTTAAGTTTTAAATTTATGTTTAAATACCTTCTCATACTTGGTGATAAAGAGAAGTATGTAAGCTTGCATGTGTAATAATAAATTTTGAGATCTCTTTTTGCATTAGAGTGAATTTTAACATTTATTAAAAAATTGAGAACCTTTGTCTTTTTCTTCTAAATTTTGTAAATAATTTAAAAAAAGACAGCCGTGATGGCTGTCTTTTTCTAAATTATTTAACATATTCTTTGAAAGAAAATAGCTCGTTATACAATATATTTATCAAAGTTGCTATTATAAAATATGTTTTACTAAAAGTCATTTGTTATTGTGGATGCTTTAATTTCAGAAAAATCCTATGAGAACTGTTCCATTCATAGAAGAGGATGGTTTCTGTTTAGGTGACAGGTTAGTATTAGAACCCACAACAATAAAATTAAAAGAATGTCACATGATTATAATAACTATTTGTTTTAATATACATTCATCTAACAATGTTACTTAACTGAATTTTTTGTTTACTTAAACAATCTTTTCATTACCTACTATTTATTGTAATATTTGTATAGATCAGATGTATATTTATACTATACATTATATTTTTAAATACTAAAAAATGTAATCATAAGTTTTTAAAAATATTGTTAATATTACACAACTATAATTATAAATTGTTTTTGCCATTACATACCTACAATGATATCTTCTTACTAATTTTAATATTGGATGTGAAAGTGCAGGTGTATTGAATTTGACTTTAATTTTTAGTTTTTATTGTGCAATAAAGCATTCTAAAAATATAAATAAAACTTATCTTATCAATAGTATGATATATAATGTTATATACAAGTATCATAGTTATGTAAAATATTTACAAATTGAAAAATTATATTTCCATTAAACATTTTTTTTAGTCACGCCATTATTTTATATTTATTTGATAAGTATGGAAAGCCAGAACACTCGTATCTTTATCCAACTGATAAACGGAAAAGAGCTACAATAAATCAGCGACTATTCTTTGATTGTGGAATTTTATTTCCGTATCTAAGATCTGTAATGGTAAGAAATTATTTATACATTAATTGAATACACTTCTTGAAATTGCAGTAATGTTGCATTTCATGTTTTAAATATTTATAATCTTTAATGAAACAAATAATATACAATATTTAAAAAAATCAAACAAATAAAATTCTTATGCTTAGATATTGATGAAATTTTGACATAATTCCAGGCACCAACTTATACAGGAAGACTGACAGAATTATCAAAGTCTATAGTAAGGAATATAGAAGACGGGTATAGGATGCTGGATGCATATTTATCTGATTCTATGTACTTGGCAGATGATGTTATGACATTAGCTGATTTGAGTGTGATTACAACTATGTCGACCTTGCATGGTTTACTTCCCATAGATAGTACCAAGTTAGTAATTTAAAATTTACTAGAATCTTTTGCAAATTATTATTTGTTAATATAGCTTATTTGACTCTTTTTTTTTTTGTGCATATCTATGAATGACAAATATTCAAGTTTCCTTTTATAATAAATACTAAAAAAGATAGGAAAACTTATCATGAAATATTCAATGTAGTTCTTAATGTATTGATTAAATTAAACACCTATTAAAAAGTGAATTTTAATATTGTTATACTCAGTATTTTTTCATACAGTGTTTTTTCCAGATATCCAAAGTTGATGAATTGGTTTATAAATATGTCAGAAAAAGAAATTTGCAAAAAAATTAATCAACCTGGAGCAGACCAACATGTTGCCGGACTTAAAGCATTTATGGAAAATAATAAAACTAATCAGAAATCAAAACTATGATATTTATATTTTGGCATAATTAATTGTGAAATAAAGTTTGTTCTGATATTTGAGTATTTTTGGAAAGTGGTATAAAATATAAAACAACATATATCGTTACGAATCACAGGTTTTCATTTATTTCAATAACTAAAAAGAAATGCAAAGAATTTTCCAACTTTACACTCCAGTAACGTCTAGGGCTACCATATGGATAACTTTATGAGAAATTAATGATTACAAAAAACGTTACACATTAAACATTTCCTATAAGTCTTATAAGGTTTCTCGTGTCGCCCGTCGCACTCAGAACATTAATAGCACTTATTATATCGATTAAAGTACACAATACTATACCGAATCTTCCACATGTTGTCCATCCATACACAACACATACCTAATGCGCGCAATCATACAAACATTTATGGAATAAGAAACTATGTTCAACGCGAACTTATCAAGTCACTTGTCAAATTTTGAAGAATAGTGTTTGTATTTGGGCGTTACTGACGTATGTTGCACGTTAGTCTTATTTTAGGGCAGGAGCGGCCTGGATTAGCCGTCCTCCTTCGGCGGTGTGAACCAGCCTGAAAGCAAACAATACATAAAATTACTTTGTTAAACAAGTCAATCACTCATGAATAATAATTTAATAAAAAAACGTTAAGCAAAATAACAGTGTGTTATAAGTTATAATAAAGTTTTGTGATTGTCTAAATTTCGTGTCATTTGAAAGTGTAGTGATCATATATATACTCTATTCCAACCATAACAGGAGAAAAGCCGAATAAACAACATTTGGCAGCAAAGTGACGCGATATCTAATATTAAAAAAGTAGTTCTTGTCTGTTACCTCTTCACACTTAAACCACTGAACAGATTTACTTTTTTAATACACCCTCGAAGGGGTAAAATGGAAGGTGACGGTTTGTGACCTATAGGTAAAGATCCATAGAATTCGTGCAGTCAATGTCGCAGGTTTAGCTAGTCTAATACTCGTTTAAAAAATTAACTAATAAAGATTAATAAATTTTCTTAATCAGTGAATTATTTTAGAGAGTAATTATGTACCATTTTTCTCGTGTATTTGCACCAAGCATTTGAAGCTCTGCTGTGCGCGTGCCAAACTGTAAGGCGACTGTGACACCACCTTAGTCGCTCCAAACTGGATCCTCGCTTTTCCCTTCACAAGAGTAGCGGCTATCTGCATAATCACAGCTTCCACTGTGTATGCTGAGGACCAGCCTTGCTTTGTTAGTAACTCCATGCATATTGCACCACCAACGAGAACATAGCCACCTGAAATACATAAAAAACTACATTTAGATAATTTACTAATTAGAATCATTAAAGGCACTTAATAACGTAGTATACTCGAAACTTAAACGAAGTTAGCTTAACGCCCCAATACGAATAGTAAGAAGTTCTAAAATATAAAAAATCAACAATGGTAATTTTATAATTTCGACTCTATAGTCAAGCAACTTAAGTACAAATTGCTAAATCAGAGACAGAAATTTTACAACCCAAGAGTGGAGTGGAGTGTGAGTGGGTGGTGGTGGTACTGGTAGTCGACACTTTAGTTGTTTCTAAATTCAAATAGTATCAAAATATTTTGTTACGACTGACTAAACTAAACGTGGTATGAGAAGACATATACAGATTCATCCATACAAATCATTATTATAAATACCTAAACTTGAGGTATGTTGACTTAGTAATTTTTTTTAATAAATAAAATATGTATAAATCATTATCTCATATATAAAACATTTAAGATAAAAGCATTTAAACAAAATATTTATAATTATATTATGGCTTAAGGTGGCTCAATATGGCTATAAAACCTCACCTGATATAATAGGATATACAACACGTACAAACGGCGGCTCGAAGGGGTATGTCTCTTTGAACATGATGTTCAATAGGATAGAGTCCTTGCCCTCCTTCTCCTTGAGCAGGAGCAGATCATTGTGAAGCGGACTGTCTGGATCTACCGATCGCAGTCTTATGTTCCACTCGTAAAGTGAATCATTAACTAACTCTGTAAAAAACAAAAAAATATTTGTATTAAAATTAATTTATACATTTCTTCTATCTGTTAAAACAAATATATATAATTATATGGCCTGGTGCTAAAAGGTCCAATGCCAATAACACTTACTTTTTGTAATAAGAGTAAAAACAATGAATAAAGTTGGTTGTCCTATTCAACATATACATTATTGCGTAATATTGTTCGTATTAATAATGTATTTTTAATTTTTAAAATGGCAATGTATATGAATTCCATTTTACTCAAACACGTACTTAGGCTCTTTTAGCATTAGACCACATATTTTCGGCTGTGGCACAGTTAACACTAGTACAATCGTCAGCGTAATCTCTCTTATCTTAATATGTATATTAATTGCTATTGTTTAACTTTGATTAAGAAATATTTGTAAAGTGATAAATAAATCATAAAAAATATAATATTACTATCAAAAAAATGCCTCAAATAAAAATATCCTATTATACAACCACATTTACTAAAATTAGTTATTACATATCAATATATAAACACATTATTAGATATGACATAAAACCTTACCTATAGAATACATATTATTTTTAAAGGAATGCGAGCGGTATATATCACGCAGTTCCTTCATTAGACGGTCAGTCGCCTGTAGACTGCCGGACACGCTGCCTGATAGGTAATCTTGCCTCTGGTTTTGCCTTAGTCGTTCTAGTGTCGCTAAATGCTCTGTTTCCATATCATCCTGAAATTGATAATGTTTTAGTAAACCAATATATACAGCGACCCGTCCCGGCTTCACACAAGTGCAATTTATACGGTACGGTTGTACCATATAGCATTCAGGAATAATATGACTTCTACCAGTGAAAACATTTTTGGAATTGGATCATTAGTTCCTGAGATTACCCCGTACATACAAACAAACAAATTTTACTTTGTTATTGTTACTATACTTTATACTATACTTTGTTATGTTATTTTAATTTGACTGGTATTGGACCTTGAATAATCTATGACATTCAGTATGGATTTTCCTGAATTTGGCGTTTTGACCGTCGAAGAAACTGTTTTCAAAACTTTGGAAATCAAATTAAAGTGGATATAAGTAGTTATTTAGACATATTAATTAAGAACTATTAGCAGCACACAATCTATAACTGAGCTATTATCAAATCGCATGGAATAAATAAATAGAAGGTTTATTTATATTAATTCCTATTCAATTATTTCCTTTCGATTGGAATATACCATAGATTCGTATATGTTCTTATATGCACTTTTCAATAATTTTAAAGGGTTAAGTTCAATGTTAGACTACCGTTTGGTAATCATTTGAATATTCATCGAGGAATTGAAGAATTGTTGTTTTTGAACTGCAAAAGTAACTCTTTTTAATAGTAATAATGTATTTATTTGAATGAATATGAAATAATGTTATTTTGTTTATTTTGTTATTTATGTTATTTTGTTTATGTTTATGTGATATTTGGTCTGCCCTGATTACATTTCGTTTTTCACTATTCATAGATCAAATATTAACGTGGTTAGTCTATCCGGCTTTTTATCAGAAGCATACAATAACGTAGAATCTGCATCGTCTGCAGAGCGAACAAGCAATGTCGAATATTACCTGAAAAACGATATATGGGGTTTGATGGCTAAATTTCTAGCCTTAATTTATACCGAGACCGGGTGTTGTATTTTACATGAGCTGTTTTCTTTAATTGAAAAAAATCTTTTCGGTCCTGAATCTAATAAAACGTAACTTTAATTATGAAATGAAGTGTTCCTTACACATCCACATTAGACAAAATTAGTTTCGGCGTAAATTAATTAGTAATTAGTTAAATATAGTCTCAGTAGTTTTGGTTTGCACTCAAAAAATTATTATATTTAATTTTTTTATAAACTTAAACGTTTTTCTATACAAGTACCAATCTAATATCTTACTTAAAAATTATAGTAAATACGTACTTTGTTGCTACGACCAGCATCATCAACCATCTCAAGTGGCAAGTCATCCTCTCCCTCTGATTCGTCCTCCTCGGCAGCCATTTCCTCATCTTCCTCCGTGCCTGATTCCGCACCATTTGACGTTACGCTCGGTACTCTGTGAAAATAATAATAATAACTTATCAGAACCCATATGAAATACTGCATTTTTTAATTTGGTATATATTATATTTGGTATATTCTTTATATCGCCAATGCACAGGGCCTGAACTGGAAATGTATTCGGCGCCCTTTTTTTTCGGCCAGGGTCGGACTGATTATTATGAGTGAGTGGTATAGTTCTATTCACTTACGAACATTAAGGACTTGATTCAAAATACTTGTTGGTAGGACTTTATGCAAGCCTATATGGATAAGTATCACAAACTCATTAAATAATCTACCGGAAAACAGCAATCAAAAAATCAAAATCAAAATATACTTTATTCAAGTAGGCTTTTACAAGCACTTTTGAATCGTCATTTAACAAACTATTTAAAGTAAAGCTATCACTAAACTAGTAAACTATTCGGACGAGCATTTGCTCGTCCTCCCTCGTTGTGCGCACACAGATAATAAGGTGAGTAGATATAAATACATAAACAGATAGATATATATGTGTGTGTAGCTCATGTCAAACATTACCTCTGCTGCGGTGCTGGATGGACGGGAAGCGACAAAGAATCCAAGTCTGGCGGTTCTGGGACGCCGTGTAATTTGCATAGCTCCCTCAGCAAAATTCCCACCTGTTAAAAATATATTTCAAAAATTAATACATTACCTCTTCAGAAATAAAAACCAATAAAGCCGACTGAACTCAGGTCTTTTACAGGAAAAAAATATGACCGAATTTCGAAGACGCCTACTGTTTTTAACAGTCACTAGCCAACTACGCAGTAAGAGAACAGAAGTGCATACTACTCAAACAGAGGCACAATATCGTAATCTGACACGACCGGACTTTCAGAGGCACTGGAGTGTAACACTGTCGACTTCTAAACTCCAAACTACTGAGAATTTACTTGACAGAAAAACTCAGCGATTTTTGATGGTTCAAAATAATTTAATATTATAATACATATACAGTATTAAAAGGTAACAAATAAAAAAATATACCGCAAACGAAAATATAGTAGGAACTAAATTTTTATTAGATTAGCCATTGGACGTAGCTTTTGGCAATATTTTTATACGACGTCTATGGATTGTCGTCATTTCGAAAGAAAGATAAAACAGTTTCTTAAATTAATACGGCTTTTAAAGATAAAAATATTACAGTGCATGAATTGTTTTACAATACCGGCTTATCTAAATTAGAACAATAACCAAGCGATCGACCCTATACAGAATTATTACAAATCAATTTCCACATCTTGGGAAATAAACTTGATTGATCGATCTATTTTATAGTTTTAGATATTTATCATATAAGTATATCTCAAAGTTACCTGATTTATAACATGATTATCCCTTCCCTGTGTATTGCTTAGGATCTGGACAGCGTTTGTCACAATGGGATCTTCGCTGTCTGCGAACCACACGGGCGGTGTGTTTGGGTATGTTTCCTGTAAAAATAATATAATCGAAAAATAAGAGCCCGTTTCTACTTTTGTTTCCGCTCTGTTAAACAAATTCCTTCTATATAAATATAAAGGATAATTATGAGTTTATTCTAGATTCACGATGTCCGAATGAGAGTTATGTCTTAGAATGTCCGTAACGCATATAGGTTATTTAAGATGTTTAACTTCCCCGCAGACCACATCATGAATCGTTCACCCAAACTCATACGAATAACTCAGTTGAGCTGGTCCGATTTCGAGTCTAGTATTTCGATTTAAAACCAACAACTTGTGTACATTGGAGTCATCTAAACTTAACGTAAAATTACTATTACAATCCGCAAACTATTGTACCTTCCCTCACAAGAAGGTGCCTCACTATGTCTTCTTAGCCACCGAGAACGAAATTAATTATAAATGAAGTACATGAAACTCAGTACTGCGTTCCCGAATTTTAGCACGCGATAATCGATTAAGATCACGGGCTCTATTCATTGGACCATCTCAAGGCAACAATCATTAATTAAAAAAACGCTCATTTAAAAAAAGATAAACATTTAAACGTGATCAATGTTTTTTGTATATTGAACGTAAATTGTTTCGATTCAATTTGCACACTTAAATACTAATATTTAAAGTTTTATTTCGATCGAAAGTTTCGTCTTATAATTGCATACATTCAAACAAAATATACCGTAACAATAAATTTAACAAGTTCGTTTTAATAATATCTGAAAATCATCTAAATATACATTTGATAGGTCCGTTCTTGAGGAAGGTTATAGGCTTTTTATCATTACTCTATGGCCTATGAGGGTAGAGCAGGACCGTCTAGATCGGCTGCAACCGGGCTAGTGGAATGAATTATAAAGGAGTACATTTGCGCTGATAATTATAAGAATTATAAATATATTAATTTATGAAAAATATTTATTTTTTTCGTATTTTTTTTTTGTTTTTAAAAGGTCATTATCTGTAGAATTATACTGTTAACAGCATTTCCTAAGTATTATACTATTTCTTTTGCAATAAGCGTATTGCTATTTACGTATTTAATTTGTATTATTAAATGAAACAATTGGCAACACTCATAGCAAGCCAATCATTCATGTTTTGTTTTTAAAGTCCAAAACGTCTGACGTAGTATGTGTTTTGTTGCGAATTGCTCAATTATATAAGGCGATCAATAGAAATATGCATGTATAAAGTGCGGCAATCTAGACTAGAACCAATTTGACCATCTTCAAAATGAAATGAATGAATGAAACTGAGGATTTTTATCATTTAAATCTTCTTATATGTTACATAATTTAAATTTACCGCTAAATTTAATGGAAGCAGCTCTTCAACTCATTTTGATATTAAATACCAGGCATTATATTCAAAACAAAATAAAAATAATATATTTTTAAGTTTTAGAAGTAGTTTTGTATTTATAGTACATATGTATAATACGTATGTACTATAAATACAATACATCACATATACCATAGATTTTTTAGAAATAACTATAATTAATATAGTTATATTATATTATATTATACTATAATTAATATATAAATAAATTGTCTATGGATTGTAAAACTTAGAATTAATTTTGTTTACAGTGGGGTTGCGTAAATTAAGTAAATGTTGCATAGGTAGTAGGTACATCTACATACATTCAATTATGAATATATTAATATAAATATTGATAACGTTATAACATTAACATTATATTAAAAATCGAAGCATTACGTATCAGGGTAAGCTCTAGGGTTCCGCGGTCGTGTAAAATTGTTTGCGCAGTCACGTAGTACGTATTTGACATGTGCGCAATTGCTTGATTATTATTGGTAAACGAAGGAGGTTGGTTGGTCAAACTGCATTCATTTTAAAGATTTGATGCAAAACTTCAAATTGTCAATAAATATGTACATGTTCTATGCCGATATTTATATGTAAAAATGCATGATACCTAAATGTTTATCGTAATAAATTAGTAGCGAACGAATTCGAAAAATTTAGAAATCATTGAGGTAAATACATTTAAATATACTATAATATATCAACTATATAAATAAAGTATAATTTAGTTTAATGAAATAAAGTTAATTGAAAAAAAAAATGAATTGACAAGTTTTAAAAAAACCTTCAGAAGAATGTTGGGCATTTAAATTATTCATAACATAACAGACTAATAGGTCGAGAGATACCCAGTTTTTTTATGAAAGTCCCAATTATATACAATTTCATGTCACTGTACAAAGCGGAATGGCCCATATGTAAAAAGAAAGATGTCAGGAACAGATGTTTTACTTGACCTAGTAAATATAACAATGAAATCCCATAGGCTGAATGTACAACGTTAACATGAGAAATTATACAATGGCTATAATACACTAAAAAGTAGGTCTTCAAAAGTAGGTTCTGGCTCAAGGCAATATGGTGGCTATGACAAAATATCAATCTCTTTTGTTAATAAATAAATATTTCTCCTTCAATATAAACCCAGGATGAGGAATTATTATTACTATAACAAATCAATACATCGATTGTTTCTAAAGTCAAGTGTAATTAAAAAAATAAATTACATATTGTCATCCATTTGAAAACAATAAGTGATATAATAATTAAAGGTATTCTCATATAATAAAATGTGTACATCTTTTTAGATGAACACAGTTGATTTTTCAACTGTTACAAAAACTACATAAAACTCTGTTGTAACCTTTGTTAAAAATTTAATCTTTAGAGAAAATCAAATAAATTAATAACATTTAAATGTTATAATAACTTTAATTTCAACTTTTGTTATTTACAATGCACAGATCATTATAGATCGACTGGTGCAAACTTGCATTATGGGTGTGCATTCTCTTAGTGTTTGATATGAATTTATAAATTTGTATAATGTAAAATTATAAGTAAATAATGAGTTTTTATTTAATTATTTTTATTTTTTACCACTTTACTATTTATTGTTTTTGAAAATGTTTTTTTTTTTATATTAATTTATATATTAATGAAGACTTACTAACTATAAAATAAATATACCTAAATATAATATTCAAGCACGGTTTCATTGTGGCGAGTACCTACTTTGCCTCTCAATACTCTATTCTAGTGAGACCATAGTTCTATATTTCTAATATATTGATCTTCAAGTTGAAACACATTTATAATAGGTACTGGTAAGTAAGTAAGTAAGTATTATTATAAATTATCCACAGTTATCTAGAAATTTTAGGTAAATTGGATTTTCCTTTAAAGAAATATAGACTTAAATTTTCATTAAATTATTTGATCAGTCTGTAACCCTTTCTAGTTCTTAGAGGTGTATAGTTTTGGTTATTATGAATCAGAAGCCAGCTCAAGAAAACACATTTCATATATATTACACTATTTAAGAGTCAATGTAATTACTTCTTTGATTAATTGACATATTGTATTTTTTTTTATAGATTTTCTTCTATTTTCTATAGGTACTAATAATAATAGTATTATGTAAATATTTGAATTGAAATTCCACATAATAATAATTATGGCTAGCCATGAGGTACTTTATATACACTTATATGCACTTTATATACACTTTATGAATCTAAATGTATAGTATGAATTAATGACCATTTCCTATTGAAATAAATGTTGACAATCAATGTCTAAATTTAAACAAATATTACATAAGTAAACAAAAAGAGAAAGTTGAATTACAGATATTGATTTTACAATAAGTACTTGGACAAATCTAAAGAATTACATATAATGGTATAGTTGTCACAAAAAGCAGGTAGCCAGCATGACTAAGAGCCTTTGTCCCAAAATTCGCGCATCAATACCGTTATTTAAACAAAACAGACGTTACCCTCAATAAATATAGCTGTAGTCTCACCTAACACGAATAGAGTACTGAAACCTAAGTAATCGATACGATGATTCGTCATGGACCCGTAAAATCATCTAAGATAAAATGTCATATTATGATGAAAAACATGCGCGTACAGCGAAAACATGGCTAACTGTAAAACGTAAATAAACAACTTTGTTATTTTTCAGTATTTTGAGAAGCAAAACACGCGTTATAATCAATTTCACTAGGAGTATAATCACTTCCGTAAACCTTTTGTTGACAGCCCTGCCCTCATAAACACGACCCTTTGTCCTAACAACGATAATCAATACGAGCTATCATTAATCTCACTTTCTTGTTTTTACTCCGAAGAAAAATTATATTGAAGGAGTTAGCGTACTCACCGTGATATTTGCATGTATTTCATATTTCTTTCCATTTTTGCCAACGAATCTGCAGGTCAGTTCGTCGACACTAGCTGACATTATCTGAAACCGCTCATGGTTTTTTGGAAACACTTGTTCTAGAGTCTTTATTTCTAACTTAAGGGTATTTAAGCAAGCCATTAGTGTATTGAAACACTAATTTTTAAACTAAATAACTATTTGCCACATTAGAATACATAAAAATAGTTTTACGTTCACTCCGGACCAAGCAAAATGGCGGAGCGCAATGGCGGACATCTATAAATACAAATATTGACGACAGAGGGCGCTTAAAAAACAACATTTATCTTCCTTCTCATTTACTTTATAGTTCTGAATCATGAAATAGAAACTGTTGTAATGTTAGATTTGCAAAATATTTATTACAAAACAAAGGCATTATAATATATAATCGTAAAATTATTGTAAAATTATTATTATCTTGTTTTATACATACTATTATATTTATAATATTTAAAACTCAGTGTTCCTAATTCATATTGTTTCTTTAGTAATAATGTTCCATTCTCATGTTGATATATTAAAACGTGCATTTACATTATTAAACATTTAGCCCTAAATTATAATCTCCAATTTTTACAGAAATCAGCTGTTTTTTTTTTTAATCGGTTGGTTATTCAATACACAATGGAGAACAGAGACCAATTATCGTAAAAACATACTACATGTTGAAATTATCTGATTTCTATTTGTAATCTATTTATTTATTCATAATTTATAATGTGAAATATGAATATTAAAGTTTCATACGAATAAAATTAAAACTTTAAATATTCTGATTTTAAATTTAATTCAGGACTTCTAAAGTAACATTGTATTTTTTTATGGAAGGTAATTTGTTGAAGGGTAATTTAAATTCAATTTGCATTGTTCATGATTTTAATTTTTTTTTTCATATTTTATATATTTTTTGCACAAATTATTTACAGATTCTATTGAAATCAAACTTATTGATTCTTTCGCTGTGTCAACAAATGTTATTGTTCCAAAAATGACACATTTTTAAATGTCAATATCAATGTCAAACGTCAAAGTATTGATAACAAAGTTTTGACCTATTTTTGTTATATGCATATTATAAAAGATTAAATTACAATACCAAAAAATATATTCGCGTTATAAGGTTAAATTTTATATATCATTATTTTAAAACATTGATCAATCAATGATATCTCGTATGACATTTTTTATAAAATTAGTCTAATCTTCAAGTTTATTCAGTATGTCAATAAGTTAAAAATTTCAATTAACATTAGGCTAACTCTCTTACATTTAATTGTCCATTGGTTACCTTAAATGTATCATGTTTATATAAATGTATGATACATATATGTTCGCTTAAAATTTCAATGGTCAATCAAAAAATTCAAATAATTTTCATTTTAAAAACTTCTTATAATATTATTGTTTTGAAAACCTTAATTGAGTTAGCCCAGTGTTTTTAATTATGTTAAGGTACACCTTAAGGCATACATAATGTTTTTATTTTTGTTATTCAATTTATAATAATTTATATTACATCTACATTTTTGACCCTTGAATCTCTTAAACTAAACATTATAAACACATTTGGTTAATATGAAAAATGTACAACATTAACTGTTATTTGGTATCCACAATCAATAAAATTTATTTATTACATGTATTTGAAGTTAGGCTAGCATTTATTTACAATGTAACACAACAAGTCAAGCAAAGAAAGCTTTTATCTATTACAATTCGAAAAAACCTCTTTTCCAGTTATAATTGACTATGGATCACAAGTCGAGAGATCATCACAAATCTTCATCAAAAAGAAGCCGATCTGATTCACTTGAAAATACCTCTAGAGAAAGACATAAATTACGAAAGCAAAGTCCTCCAAAACAATCCAATGCTGTAGAGTTCAGTTTTCTAGATTACAAAAGAAATTTGAACAAAATGATTACATACAGTAATGATTCTAATACAGTTATAAATAATCTTGACGATTTCTGGGTGTTTGTTAAAAAATATGAAATGACATTAAAAAAGGCGGGAAAATCGATTATAGAGAATGAAAATGAAATTCAACTCAATGATATTGGAATACCAATAAATTTTTCCAAACATAATTGTATAAATTTTTTAAGTAAAATGAAATTTATGGATAGTGTTTATGATGAAAGGGAGAAGAGAAAGCTAGACAAAAAAATGTTCGATGCATTCCTAAATATTGTGTCGATTTATTTAGATTTTAAAAATAAAGAGAAATTTGAGAAGTTAAAAAAGTTGAGAAAGGCACAGAGTGAACTTCCCGTTGCTAAATATAGGTTTGTATATTTTAAATTAAAATATATTGTAGAAAACTTTTGTTTTGTATAAAAAAAAATTTTTACTGTTTCCAGGAATGAAATAGTATCAGCAGTACAGAATGAGAAGGTAGTCATTGTTGCTGGTGATACAGGCTGTGGCAAATCAACTCAAGTCCCACAATATCTACACACAGCTGGTTTTCAAAATATTGGTACTTTATATTTTAATACATATTATTATTATAACAAATATAAAACTTTCAAGTATAACACATAGTCGGGATGGTCCAGTGTTTAGGGCATTTACATATTAAATAAAGTTTGCGGCTGTATAACTCAAGTACCACTGAGTTTACACATGCTTACTTTGTGCTTATGTTAGGAATATTACATATTAGTAAAAAATAGTAAATTTGTTTATGTCTAAGTTCTGGCTTTGATTAATTAGTTTATCAAAAAAGCTAGATCATTATAATCTACATTAGAGTAGTTTCAATAATTCTGGACTAATGTACAGTAACTAAACAAGAACAAGAAATCAATAGTGCTAAGTCGATCATAAATGACAATATTCTATAGAAATGTTCAATGATAAAAAATTTGACAATGCCTCTATGTATCTGAAGAATTTTTGTCACATGTTCATTTAGTAATACAAAAATGAATAACTTTCAAGTCTCCTTAAATAAAAGTGAAGGCATTTTCACTTTTGCCTTTGGCCAATATATATTACATTTGGCAGGCTCAGTTGAAAAGAACATCAGCTTATTTTGTATTGCATGAGTAGGTTGAGGTGCAATTGGTGCGACCTGATGGTCAAAGCTCTACCTAAAGCAGCAAAATGGTGCTTTTAGAAAGTGAGGTTTAGAGTTAAGTTAGTATAAATCATTTCCTAAAAGTTCCGAGTATGGCAACTTACTTACTATGGTTACTTTAAAAATAAATAAATATCCAAAGACCCCCAACATGAGAAAATAGATTATATGTTTAATTTTATTTTTTAGCTTGTACCCAACCGAGAAGAATTGCGTGTATTTCTTTATCAAAACGAGTGGCTTTCGAAATGTTGACTCAATTCGAGAGCAAAGTTGGCTATCAGATTAGATTTGAAAAAAGCAAGACGGCGGATACGAAAATATGTTTTATAACTGAAGGATTATTGTTAAGGCAGGTAATATTACCTTCATTGAATAATCAAATAAACTGTCTTTAATGAATATAGGAACTTTTAGACTTAATACGCACACTTGGTAAAGTATTAAAAAAATATTCCTTTTTTAAAATAAAAATTGATAAGTTGTCTTTTTTTTTTCTTAAAGACTTCCTCCATTACGCTCTTAAAGCTATGAATGTTAATGAAATAATAATATTCTGGACAGAAAACTTATATCGCGGATACGAATGCAGGCAAGAATTATTGCAATTTCTTATTAAAATTGATCTCGTGCTTGGCTCTAAAGAAATATATTGCCAGGAAACCTGCATGTGTCGGTTTTCATTCTGTGCATATATTTATCAACCTGATGTTGACCAGCGTTGTGTAATAAGCTCTTTTTTTTAACAAGAGGGGCCTTACCTCAGTCCTTACCTTCAGTATTAGCTAATATGTATATGTAATTATATTGTAAAAAAATTACAGATGTCGTCGGAAAATTTACCGAGCTATGACGTCATAATCCTCGATGAAATCCACGAGAGACATTTAATGGGAGATTTTTTGCTGGGTGTCCTCAAGTGCTTGATACACTCCCGTAATGACATCAAGCTAGTACTCATGTCAGCGACGATCAATATTAAACTTTTCGAGGATTATTTCTCAGCCGAATCGGCTGTCGTTATTCAAGTAGGTATTCTTATGTATGCGTGTATGGACTGAACTTCTCCTAAACATTTAGATCAATGCCGATAACAATAATATTACTTTTTGAGTAAGTTCATGTATGATTTAGATTGGACCCGGTAGGTAGGAGCAGCTCGTTTTATGTATATAAAAATAATCTTTGAACGGATGAAATTATATAATCAACTACAATTTTTATAATTAATCTATTCATCTTGCATGGAAATGAACAAATGCTATAACGATATTTTTTAATGAATCTTTTGATTTTATAACAAAACCTTAAATTTATTAATTGATAAACTTCGTAATATCTGTAATACGATTTTACAATATTATAAAAAAAACTTAACCACAAAAAAGGTTTTTGATTTTAATAAATCAGAAACGAATTGTTATCTACTACTGTAAGTCTTTATTTTGCGAGTTCTTATGATGGCGGACGAAAATGTACAATGAATGTCACATTTCAGGTACCGGGTCGGCTGTTTCCTATAGAACTGAAGTATAAACCTATTTTGATAGAAGATAAACCTACTAGAGATGACCGACTCGATCCACAGCCCTATGTACAGATCATGCAATTAATAGACAGCAAATACCCAAGTAAAGCATATTTTTAAATTAATTCCTTATTTACGTATATTTTTTTTAAATCTAAGTACATATAAACAGGCAAAGACACCATTCAGTACTCTTTTATACTCTGTCTATTAACGGATTTTTTTTTTTTTCGTTTGATAGCTAATGTGCATATCATGATAAAAAAAATGGAAATAAGAGCACATATACGATTTTTTTCGAAAGATATGAATTCGTTTTTAATTATGGAAACATTTACGACCATTAGGCGACCATTAGTAATCTTTATGCTCTCTAACACTAAAACGAATCAGATACAGGACTTACAAAAGAGCCATGACGTGCAATAGGCGTATTTGTCGCTAAAGCAACAATCAGACTAGGTTTTGTATATACCCATATTAAAGTCTAATTTATGATAATTGGTCGACGCCTTATTTGATTGACGGCCTTTGTGCAAGTCATTTTGGGTAGATCCACTTATATAGTCCACCACCACGGTTTGAAGGGTGAGTGAGCCAGTGTAATTTCAAGCACAAGAGACACCAGAACTTAGTTCCCAAAATTAGTGGTGCATTGGCATTGTAAGAAATGATTTCATACGGCGCCGTTGTCAGCGCAGTGGTGACCACTTACCATCTGGTGGTCATACCAATCCACCTAAAAAATATCCCAATTAAAAAATATCATTTCATGAGTCATCGAATCACGTAGTTTTGCCCCTTGTATTCATGGACACAGCTAAGTTTTTCTGCAAGAATGGAAAAGATTCCTAACCTCGTAGTCTAGTCCACCCAGAAGTCATATAAAAATATTATGGTCAGCGTTAAATGAAAACATCGCGAGGATACTTGATTGTATCTGATGAAAAAAACTACATATGTATTTACCGTTGCGCGTTGGAAAAGTTTGACTCACACTTTGAGCTGGAGCCTCCTCTCCTTCAAAAGGAGGAGAAGCCCTAGCCCAGAAGTGGGTCACTTTAGTCTATTATTAATAGATATATTTCCGGTCTTTCAGATGGCGAAAGAGGTGATCTTCTCATTTTCATGTCTGGAGTAAAGGAAATAACAGCGATATGTGACGCCGCTCAGCAGTATAACGAAAAAGCCAAGAGTTGGATCATTTTACCCTTACACAGTGCATTGTCACTCGCTGAACAAGATAAGGTATTCTTGGTACTTTTTTTTTTTAATTGAAAGGCAAACTGTCATATGGCTCATCTGATGGTGAGTCATCGCACACTGACATGGTACTGTAGGAAATGTAATTGTAGCGATAGAAAAAGCGTTATGATCAAGCAGGTATTAGGCATATGGACAGTTAGTAGTTTATTACATAATTAATTATATTATCTAAGTACTAATAACTCACTTAAGAATAAGATATGGTCATAATCCACAAAATCCACACCAAAATCCAGTACCCCTTCGTGCGAGTACCAGCAATAAAGTTTTAATTCAAATGCAAATATTTATAGTTTTATATATTTTGTTCTTAATACAGTTAAAAATTAAATGTATTTAATGACTTTTTACGGCATTCTAGGTTTTCGACTACCCGCCAGAGGGCGTTCGGAAATGTATTGTATCAACGAACATCGCGGAAACCTCCGTCACAATAGACGGGATAAGATTCGTCGTTGACTCCGGAAAGGTGTGCATATCCACACTATGATAATGTAGTATAAAGTCGGAAGAGATCGCTTTACATTATGATTTATCACTCAATCCAGCATGAATACGTATTTTAATGCCATAATAGCTCTAAAATGTCGCACTGGTGTGCCAAGGTCTCTTCTCTTTTCAAGGAGGAAGTTTGTATCATTTTACGATCTAACTGTTTCTGCAAAATGTTTTAAGATAATTTATGACAAATGTAGATTATTTTTAAAAGGTAAAAGAGATGAGCTACGATTCATCAACGAAAATGCAGAGGCTGAAAGAGTTTTGGATATCAAAGGCAAGTGCTGATCAGAGGAAGGGGAGAGCTGGGCGAACAGGTATCGTTATTTAAAGTTGTATTAATTTAGTTCAATAATCTTGATTTCCGACTATACGCCTCCCGCAATTCCCCTTTTTATTAAAAAAGTAAAGTTTTATAATCTGTTTGAAAATTATCTAGTATTCTGTTTAAGTTAGACTGACGTCCTATAGAAACTGAAGGTGTATAAATTTTGATACCTGAACTGCATAAGTGAATTAAAACTCAAGATTCTTCTGTGATATAGATTAAAATGTCGGGCGGTGCTATATTTTCAAGTGTTTTCACAAATGTGCAAATCAAAATATTGCCATTGATTAACTGTGAATCCGAGTGGATAAAACTTTTCATGGCTGATTCAGTTTTTAATCATTAAGCAACTGCTGCTGATGATGATGCTGATGACAGTAACAGAAAATACCTTTCAGAAACTTGCTTACTAGAGTACCTTGTCAGTGAGCCAGTGTAACTATAGGCACAAGGGACATAACATCTTAGTTCCAGTTCCAGTTAGTAAGCAATGTAAGGAATGGTTAATATTTCTTACAGCGCCATTGTATATGGGCGGTGGTGATCGCATACCATCAGGTGGCCCATTTGCTCGTCGGCCAATCTATCCCAAAAAAAAAACTTTCCGTTTGTGACATAAACGAGCTGGTTATATCCAGGTCCTGGAGTCTGTTACCGCATATATTCTGAAGAGCAGTACTCGGATTTGGAAGCGTTCAGTACCCCTGAAGTGTCGAGAGTGCCGCTCGCGTCGCTGCTGCTGTTGATGAGTTCGCTCGGCGTTAATGACGTCAGAAGGTTCCCGTTTATTGATTCGCCGCCGGAGGAGGCCATTGAGGACGCGCTCTTAGAACTTAAACAACATGTAAGTAACATGTTTAAATAAGATTATTATATATATACTTTATAGATCTATTCATTCGATGAGAAATTTAATCTAATTTTTATTTTTATGCTGTCACTACTCATAGTAGTCTTCGCACGCACTCTAAGACATAATGTAACACAAGCATTATAATAATATAGTAAATTGAACCATTTTGATTTGTGGACCCCCTCAGGGTAAAAGCCTCCTCCAAAGAATTCCATTTATTTCTGTTTTTGGCAGAAGTCATCCAGTCCTTTCGTATGTAGGACACAAGCATTACTCATAATAATTAATGTATTTAATAATTTAAATGAATAGATTTCGATTTCGTATTTGAGTCACGGCATATAGATGTCGATGCAGTCATGCAGTGCAATGTCTAAGACTACAACCAATTATTAAATAAAAAAATCGACCAAGTGCGAGTGGATCGCGCACGAAATGTTCCGGCCATTATCTATAAAAAAAAAATTGTGTTTTTAGTATTTTTTGATGTAGCGGTAACAGAAATACATTATCTGTGAAAATTTCAAGTGTCTAACTGCCACGGTTAAGCCTGGTGACAGAGACAGATGGACAGACGGACGGACAGCGGATTCTTATTAATATGGTCCACCAGTTGGCTACGGAACCCTAAAAACAAAAAACAACATTAAAATTTCCATTCGTACTTCCAAATATCGAGAGGAAGTCTATTAGTCGCCTTTACTTCATCTAATCAAACTATAAAACATAGCACTTATAGAGTATTGATTTCTCACGACCAAAACGCCGTAAGCACCGAGATTTTCAAGGCACTTACGCTTTTCGTTCAACGTAGTGTAACAACGTGTGTATGTAGATATTCGAAAGATAGAAGGATGGCGTAGACTTTAACTTTGTTTATTGTATTATTCGTATTACAATAATATATTCTAGGTATTTAATCAATCGTACAATAAATAATTTTACTTATTAGACTACCTACTGAATTGTTGTTTAAGTCTAGGTTCATACTTTGATTCGGATTTTCTAATTCTTAGCGCCGCTCTGTATGCCCACATTAGTACGGTCAAGCCACACTTAAGTCAGGTGACCGGCCTGCGGTTCAGATCGGTCGAATCAGAGTTCAGAGTAATTGTTCGGAACGCCGTATCTAGTGTCTGTCATAAATGCACTCGTGCGTCCAGGGCGCGCTGTCGTCCAACGAGAAGCTGACGGCGCTGGGCGCGGCGCTGGCCAAGCTGCCGGTGGAGGTGTCGCTGGCCAAGGCGCTGGTGGCGGGCGCGGCCACGCTGCCGGCAGACCGGCTGTCCGCGGCGCTGGCGCTGGCCGCCGCGCTCGGCCTGCGCTCCGTGTACACCGCGCGCGCGCATCGCGACTTCGACTGCGAGGTACCGCCCCTCGCCCTCTCCTGTGTCGTGGCACTCGTGCTCGTAACTGTCCCCCTGCACTCTTCAAAATCCGACCATAGAAAAAAAACTTATTGATTTGTGGCGGTTGAACAATCGATGAGTGAGTATTGATGATTGAATATTAGGTGTTCACCCCAAGCCACCACCGGTAAAAGTTGTGATGATAAGCGGTCACCTTAAATAGACATTGACTCCATAAGAAATATTATCCATTCCTTACATCACAAATGCACCTGCCTCCCAACCTCCCGGGAACTGAGATATGATGCCCTTTGTGCATGTAATTACACTGGCTCACTCACCCTTCATGCCGGATCCCAACAATACTAAGTATTGCTGTTTGGCGGTAGAATATATGATGAGTGGGTGTTACATACACACGGGCACCATAATAGTTGTATATCTTATATGCTATAAGTATTGATAACATTCAAATTTATCACATGCGTTGGTGAATCTTTTTATGGCATAATTTGACGTTAGTAACTTTACCAATTTACGAGTGTCTCGTCATAATTAAAAAGCAGTTAGACAAAAAATGTTGTTTCTATTATATATATTGGTAAAATAATTAGGTAAAAAAATCCCTGCCCTTTGAGCAGTTTTGACCCCGACGTGATTTGAACACGCAACCTTCTGATCTGGAGTCAGACGCGCTACCGTTGCGCCACGGAGTCGATGCTCTATACCGTGAAATGTCTAAACGTAATAGAATTTTCTTTAATAAACTACAAGCGTTATGTATTATTTATTATAGAATGTTAATTTCACAGGCAAAGATCAAATTTATTTATTGAGAAATTTTCTTCTTAATCATTAATTATTCTATGAGTTGTTGCTTTTTCGTTGACTATAAATAAGTAGAGGTATTCCCATTAAGAGGTAATAGGGGTGACTATTTCTCACCCCTATTGGTAATTTTAACCATTGTATACAAAAATCGCATCAAATATGATGCCGGATATTTTGACTAGTTTTCGCTTACGCTATAGGGGAAGTCACTTCGAGCAAGAACTTATTAGGCTAAATTATAAGGAAGAAATGAATTAAATCCAATCTTGATTTTTTAAAACCATTGCTATTAATATTAACTTTGACTTCATATAAAAGGCGGCTAAACAAGAGTTTAGGTGTTTTGACTTCGATAATATAAGATTGCTTCAAATACTAGTTTAACATTTTAGATGATTTTTAATCTATAAAAAAAAAAAAAAACTTTATTTCATAATAACTCTAGTCAAAATTTCGTCTCAATTTTATTTGTTTATATGTTATAAAATGAATTTCAAAAGTAACATAAAGTTCCTCGTCGTGAACTCAATATATTGCATATTCCAAACTGGCAATACCTTCCCTAGAACTGATAATGAATACGGCGGTGAAAAATTATTTTTGAAATCTTTCCTGACGTTTGCTTTTAATTATAAAAAGTTGACAATGTTATGGAAAGTGAAGTGAAATAATATTTTAAAAATAAACCTAAAGAGTTAATATTAAAAGTTCTTATAACTTTGTGTTTAGTTATTTCGCTACATAGAGCATCGACTCCGTGGCGCAACGGTAGCGCGTCTGACTCCAGATCAGAAGGTTGCGTGTTCAAATCACGTCGGGGTCAAAAGTCAATATTCATTTTACTTCCTTTTTTCTATTATAATATAATTTGACATGGAGGTTACGATTATTTACTTGTTTGGTATATATTTGTTTTCATATATGTTAGTTTTCATGTTTTGGCTGATTGCAACAAAATACAACAGAAATTATTATGTTTACAATATAAATTTGAATTTGTTTTTCTATTAACGAACTTCAGTCAATATATTTCATAAGTTTAAGTTTCTTGCGGATACTTCGGAATTAGGCCTAACTGTCCCGTGTATGATGATCTATATAAATTTATCAAACACTTCATTATTAAATACAGTCTGTTAAAACATACTATAGTATTCATTACATTAAGATAAGATTAATAATAAAGCTCTTAATCGGCTTTGTTTATACAGAGTACTGATAGTAAATGATTTTTTAATCAATGCATTATTTAGATTATCATATTAGTTTTTCTGTTAACTTTAAAAACATTTTTTTGATGTACATAGTCAGCCTCGTTATGAGTAACAAAGACGAATAAGGACCAAAGAGTGATCCTTGTGAAACGCTTATTTCTAATAAAGATGTATTCCGAAGATTGTACTTCATTTATGAAATTTACTTAAATTTACTGCATCAACATCGATACTGTAATTCGTAGTACACAGTCGCACTGATGAAATTTAATTGGGTGGTAGATATAGTCTCAGTTGGCCTCTCCAATGGCAACTCTCTATACCCCGGTACTGGCACAGACCGCCCGGCGCGCCGACGAGTCGGACCACGGCGACCCGGTGTCGCTGCTGTCGCTGTACAGCGCGTGGCTGCGCGAGAAGGCGCGCGGCGGCGGGCGCGCGTGGTGCCGGCGGCGCGGCCTCGAGGAGCAGCGCCTCTACGAGCTCACCAAGCTCGCGGCGCAGCTCGACAGCCTGCTGCAGGTGGCGCTCGTTCCGACTCCCTGATGGGAGATGGAAATTATGAAAAGAGTTTCAAGCGACTGCTGACTTTGAAGCGTCAATAGCGCAATGGTTTACGGACTGCCTTTCGATGTAAAAAGTCGCAGGTTCAATGCTGCCCCTTGAGCTATTTTCGACCCCGCTCTGATCACAAGCGTAGAGCTTTATCGGAGGGGTAAATAGGAATATTAGTAATTCCTTTAAGTAGGGAATTAGTGTGGCAGAACTGGTCATAAGTTTACATTTATTTCAACTCTGTAACACGACCATTCAAAATCGCTTCTATGATCCTATTTGATTAAAGAGTATTTTGATTATTTCGTTGACAAAGGGCAGTATGGTAATGTTACAATTGCAAATAAACATTTTAATACTTATCATAATCGTACTTGCCAATTAAGACTTTCTAATGCTTCCAAACAATTAAATCTTAATGTACTATTGATGTTGCGGGTAGTTCTAAAACTTATGCTAGAGTTAAAACAGTTTCACATCTGATTATTTTATTCGTACTACTTGAACCAATCGAATAAAATTTCAAATAATGAATGAAATTTAGATTTTCGTTGAAAATGAGATACGACATTAAGCCATGGTAAATTTATATTATAAAAATTATTTGCAGGACAATAACCTAACGGAGACTCCCGAACCGGAAACAATGTCGTCAGCGGAGAGAGCGCTACGTCACGGGCAGATGAAACAGTTGAAAGACATGAGAAGGTATTACAAGGTTTTATTATTTTACATCATCGTTACGAACGGTCAGATAACAATCAATCAGTATAGTGTAAGATTTTACTCCTAGTTTATTACACGACCCCCCCCCCCCCCCATATATATATATGTGTGCTTTAAATATTAATCGTCCCTTACATCCGCAATGCTCTATCAACCTTGAGATCGAAGATGATCTCCCTTATGCCTGTAGTTACACTGGCACAGTCACCCTTCAAGTCGGATTTTTTTTTTATTGCAGGCAATACAAACAAAAAGCGGCTGAAGAATCCAAACGTCGTAAGCGTCTCAAAGTCGACTCGTGGGAGATAATAGACGACAAAGACGAGGACGATGCTGTGGACATTCGCGACATAGAGTTCCGCATGACCAACGACGCGGGCAGGATACGGGCCTTGATCAACGGCTCCAGTACGAACAGTGGACGAGATCTTATCATGTTAAAGGTGAAAGGGAATTGTATTTATTTATCATCTCTTTCGTATACTAGCTTCTCCACGCATTTTCACCCACGATAAACGTACATTAAACTGTTAGATCGTGAAATTAATGCGTTCATGCAGGCTCTGCTGCTTTGTTATATTCGTATAGGTGGCATGGATTGCTTGGTTGGTCTAGTGGCTAGATGTAGGCCACCGATCCCGAGGTTCTGGATGCAAATCCCGTTTGAGCCGTTAAAAAGTTATTCGCCTTTTCTGTCAATCAATTCTCAGTCACAGGCCGGAGTCTGGAATTTGTAGGAAGTGTGTAGACTTCCGTGTCGTTGAAAGGACGTAAAGCCGTTAGACCTGCGCCTGAATTCCTACCGCTGGTTTTTGATTTGTCGTCCAATCGGATTCTAAGAGTGAGGTAATAGGGAGGGCCTGGGAGACCTCTGTTTGCGCTTATTTTGGTCGCTGTGATCAAAATTTTGATCGGTCAGGTTGACATCAAAATATATCGTTGACAACTTATGCCTCAAGTGCTTCAAACAAAGCATCCAAAACCATGTCTGATCTGAAGTGACCATATGATTCGTAATAAATAATCACCTGTTGTTGGAAAAAATATTTATAAATTTTAGCGGTCCCCCGACGCGACGACGAAGCTTTGCAAATAAATATATTTAAACTTAAATAATATATGTGACGATAATAATTATAATGGGTTTAAAGTATTATTTGTTAGTATTTAGACTTTATTCTTAGTGTCGGGGGGGTTTATAAAATTTTTAATTTAACTTTTATTTTGTACTTTTTAAAGGGAGTATAAATATTAGGAAGGTATTTATAGTAACTTAGTTAGGTACTAGTACTATATACACTGTAAATATACATATTTTTATAAATATATTGGTAATTGAGCCTAATTGATTCAATTTAATTACCAACCTTAGAAATCGAAACCTTACCTTAACATGTCATATTTCAAGTTATGTTTACCTTACCATGTTCTTTCCATATCATTGAAGTAATACCAAATTTCGAATGGATAGGCGGTGGAAGGCAGTCAGATACCCTCATCAACTATCAAGGAGATGATGATCTTCAAGCGGCTTAACAGATTTTCATGAAACATGGCTAAGAACACTCGGGATAAAATTATCTATTACACAAAAAAAACTAAACAAAAATCAGTTCATACGTTTGGGAGGTGCGATACCTCAGACAGATACACAGACACGTTAAACTTGTAAGCCCTCGCTTTTTGCGTCGGGGGTTAAAAACAAAAGTAACGTGGATTCTCTGTCTTAGTTTCGTACCCAAATATTTTTTAAACGAGGATAACAACTCTAGTTATATGAGCTATATTTTGTTTATATATTATATTTTTTATATATAATTCCAGTTGATACTCTGCAGAGCTTTGTACCCACAAGTCGCGGTAACAGACGAATACAATCATTGCAAGGTACGGACTAAAAAGATATTTCTTTAAATCAATATTAGACATTAAATGTTAAAGATCAATTTATGTATTTGTATTAATATAATTGTCACCGTCCGAAAATTTGGTAAACAAATCATTTAAAATATTATGGGTTTCGGGTGGTACCATCAGATATTCTGTCGTTGAAAACAAAACTGTGTTCTAGAGTAAACGGTAAGTAATCAAGTGACATAAAATTCTAACTCGTAGATAACATATTTACGAAATTATTTACACAGGTTGATGTAAGTAAGTATTGTTGCAAGTCTACCGCCATTACAAACAGCACTTCATTTCGTTTTAAGCATGTTCTTGTCATTGTTACAGATAAAAAATACGTAACATGGCAGATTGTATTATTGACAACACATTGAAAACTTTTGGATAAAATAATACTTGCAACCATTCGACCTTGAGATGTTTCATAATAAATTCGATAATAACTTCGCCGGAATTTAGAACGCAATTTTGTTACTAATCCATAAGTAATACCATTAATCATTCCAATGGTATCACGTCAATTCAAAGAAGTAAAAGTTGTTTAGGCAAATGTTTTATACAAAAATAATTACTTCGTTCCAGTCCGTATCCGAACAGCTGTTCCACACATGGAGTAAACCGTTCGTGTTTCTGCACCCCACGTCCATCTTCGGCAAGAATCCGAAACTTCTGCAACTCACTGAAGCGGACATACAGACCGAATTACCGAACGGTTATAGAAATAGGCTACCGTTATCAGCCAAACATCAGATACTGTGTTACTTGTAAGTTATTGATTTAACTCATTGTTAATATTTTTACAAATCTTATTATTTTAAACTAGTATATTATTTATTTTATTTATAAAGTTTATTGCATTAGAACAATTGCATAGCAGGTGAACTTAACGCTTCTGAAATCTCTACCAGTTCACCTCTACGTAGATTATTCCAATCTAAGATTTGAGATTTCCATTCGATTTTCTAATAGCTCAGGTTATGTAATGCTACTAAATATAAAACTACTAACAGTTCTTGATTAATTTAATTTTATTTATAATTCAACTGTATTCCACTCAACTGCTTATATCCACTTTAATTTTACTTCAAAAGTTCCGATAGCAGTTTCGTCGGATTTTCAAAACGCAATTTTGTCGAAAATCCATGATGAATTTCATAGATTATTCAAATTCTTGACCAATGATATCGCGTCAGTATGATCTCAAATGTTGTTTTATATAGTATTTGTCCTGTTGTGGTTGGAATATACTTTAGGTGGCTAAGTGGACTTTTAACAATCGTTTAAAACGAAAAATTCAAAGATGATATTTGTGAAATATAGCATATTTATATCATAACAAATGATATTTTCTGCCTACATCATTGAAAAGTTTGAGTAGTGCATACAAGGGCGGAGTGAGTAGTTTAAACAAATATTTTTAACTTATTCAAAAACACATTAATAATAATAACTTCATATGATATTGATTAATTCAATTTCAGATCGCTGTTAGAGACGACGAAACCATACATAGTTAATTCGATGCGAATGCCAGCTGCCCAAACGTTGCTGCTCCTATCACATTCAATAGACACCAATATTGGTTTCACAAGGTATTAAGAACTTTATAAATTACATTATATAAATCACTTTATTCATTTGAACTTAGCATTGGTACAGAACGTCTTATAGGTATGTCGAAGGACATATATTTTTCTTGAGACATGAGGGTACTGTGTGCCTAGTGGCTATTGACGACCTCCGTGGTCGAGTGGTTTGTACACCGGTTTTCATGGGTACGCCACTCCGAGGTCCCGGGTTCGATTCCCGGCCGAGACGACGTAGAAAAAGTTCATTAGTTTTCTATGTTGTCTTGGGTCTGGGTGTTTGGGGTACCGTCGTTACTTCTGATTTTCCAAAGCACAAGTGCTTTAGCTACTTACATTGGGATCAGAGTAATGTATGTGATGTGGTCCAATATTTATTTATTTATTATTATTATTTATTCGTGCGATGAGTGGTATTAATCAGCTTCAAGACAATCTTGGTACACTTGTAGCAGGTTGGTACCATCGACACGCTATATGTGACGTAGTAGCCAGTTGTAGGCAACGTCCGCTAGATGGCGCGTTTCAGTATTAACATATTGTGAACTTATTATATACATATATGTATATGTTACTGTAAAAGCTCGAACTACGGTAAATCTTAAGATTTTCCAGTAAAACCTAAGATTTACCGATTATGAATGGTAAATGTCCATAAAACTTTGGGATTCGAACTTTTACCTTCATTCACTTGGTAAATCTTAGGATTTACATGTTAGATTAGGTTTAGTTGGAATGGTAAAAGTCCGAAAAAGTCGTCCCTTTATAATAAATACCTATATTTATCAACTCATGTCGGTAAATCTTAGGTTTTACTGGAAAATCTTAAGATTTACCTTACTTCGAGCTTTTACAGTAACATATATATATATTTCTCTAGTTTAGTCATCATTATCTATTTATTTGTCATTCGTAGGCTTCAAAATCTTGTTCTTGGTTTGTATCTTGGTTCAGTTGTTAAGACATGACACAATATAGTGTAACAAACAAACATGACAAATAAACAAACTTACTTATTCCTTTAGTTCAGATTGACATCATTTGAGTTGAATGACCCTTTGCCTTAGTGGCCAATACATTTATTTTTCTAATAAGAGAATTACAGTTGCGGACTTAGGATTGCCGTTTGGGCACCTAGTTGAGGTATTTGTAAAGTGAACTTAACACAACACTATTTTTTAACCAGTGTAATTGCTATAAATTAATAAGAATAATGATGATTACCTTTATTTTCAACTAACTACCCGTCCTGGCTTCACAGGAGTACAATAATGGCTTAAAGACCACCTTTAGATCGAAGAACAGATATTTAAAAAAAAACATTCTTGTTTAGTCAATAGGAAAATTCAATTTCTCGGCTTTTCTCTAATATAATATGCATGTATTATACATATAAATTTGCCTCTTAAAATACTATGTTTATTGATGTATGTTAGTATTAAAATCTAAAGAAAAATCTTAAGTACAGACGGCGGGAAACGACTTTTTTATAACATATAGAAATTTGTCACCGAAGAACTCTTCTTGAAGGGTCTCTTCAGGGCTCAGCACAATATATAATGCTTTGATATTACAACAATTTATTTAAAATTGTAACCGATAATATTAATAAATTTCAGAATACTTTGTGACTCTTGGTTGTTATTGGAGTTTCCGTATCCCGAAACCGGATTGAGTTTATTAATGAAAGCCGTTAAATTAAGACAACGTTGGGACGCACTTATTAACAGGCGACTTCAAGGTACAGTATCTATAGCACATTCCAAGCGAAGAAATACATATAAACAAACCTTAGACATACATTTTCAACGATATTTGTTAATAGCTCTCTTATATTATGTACTTACTACAAATAGCAGTAGTTTAATATATATATTTATTTATAATAATACAATATTATTCTATTTACTTACTTATATACACTTTTTTTTCCAAATTTACGATAACTTTGTCAACAAACAAGTGGAGTTAATGCATGTTGACTTCCAGGCAGGATATATTACATATGTACATATATAATTGTATTTAACTGAACTTAAACATGACGGTATTTTTAGATGTTGAAAGAGAGTAACTACTTAGTTTCTTGCCGGTTCTTCTCTGTAGAATCTACATTCCGAACCGGTGGTAGCTTTACTTGATATAGTTTGTTGAATGACGATCCAAAAGTGCTTGTAAAAGCCTACTTCAAATAAAGTTTATTTTGATTTGATTTGAAACATTCAAGGTGTAAATGTGTGTGTATGTGTGTGCATCCTGAGGTTGGAATAAATGTCCCTAATATTTTAATTAATTTATTTTTAATTTTTCATATAAAAAAGATATATTATTATTGCACTTCATTTATTGCACAAGTCTAAAATACTAGTTACATTGTTGATATTAGTTGAGACTCCAAAGCTCCTTTCTCAATTTACCAAAAAAAAAAAAATTCGTAAAAGATTTGACTAGATTCAATTTAATTTTAATTTCTATAATAAACGGATTTAATGAAAAATAGAAAGAACCGCTTTTTTAAGTATTTTTTTACATAATAATATTACGAAAATTATATACATATTAGATATTTCACGGTATAGAGTATCGACTCCGTGGCGCAACGGTAGCGCGTCTGACTCCAGATCAGAAGGTTGCGTGTTCAAATCACGTCGGGGTCAAGTAAAGAGTCATTTCACCCACTTTTTATTTCGCTTTCTTTTTAAATTATAATTTTTTCATGGATTATTTTATTAAAATTTTCAGATGCAAATCCTAGCAAGTCCGTTGAAAGTGAACTTCAAAAATCAAATCAAACTAAATCATCATACGAAGAAGAACAGTACGAATTATCATGTGATATAAGTACTTATATAAACAGTGATATATATTATACGATAAAAAGATGCCTGCCTGGAGACCTCAAAGTAATATATGTGGGTGCGGACGAGGTACACCCGAGTATAGACCCTAATCCCTTCGATCAGGGGTTCGAATGCCGTGCACACGAGAAGAAGGGCGGTGTGTATGTGACGGATAATATTGTTTTTAATTGGTAAGTGATTGAAATGATTTTAGTTAATTACCAAAGAATCATCAAGGTGCCCACAAAAAAGTTACGCATTAACTATTCTCCATATTCCGCTGTGTGGAATTCACGGCTGTCAATACAAGGACGCGTAATAAATATTAATTATTATATTGTATGTAGGGATAAGAGTAATATTAAATATACATAAGTAGTTGTCGATATGTTTTTAAATGATGAATAAGAATTTATAATAAGAAACAAAAAAAGACTGAAAAAAGGTATGGCCTAAGTCTCTGAAGAAAAATTAATAAAAAGAAAAAACAAAATAGAAACAATTACTATCAGATGGCGCACTTGCTCACTTGCAAAAGTAATACTAATACTTCACAAAACTTATGTAATAATATTTTCAGCGTTGTAGATACGGACTGGAGCTACCAGAGTTATCAAGAAACCTACAGCATTCCATGGACCTGTCCAAATTGCGAAATATCAGTCTGTTTATCACCTCTAGAAAGGATACAGCATAAGGAGTTCACATGCTCTTCTAGAACCGAAAAGAAGGAAGTGCAGACGAAGGTGATAAGGGATAATAAACCTAACACCAAGGAATATGAGTGTGAAAATTGTAAAAGGACATTATATTTAACGCCTGTTGAAATATTGAAGCACAAAAATGCATGTAAATAAAAATGCTATTAAAAAAGGAAATCGGTGTTTACTTTATTTATAAATAGCCTAAAATAAAATGTATAATTGTTGACCGTGAGTCGTGTTATCTTGAGAACCATCTTACAGTTATTTGATGAATGATTTTTTATTATTATTATAGGCAACGTCGCATATCACATTGTGACATTGTATTTATATTTCATAATCTCACTTTCAATCACAATAAAAAATAATTATCTAAAAGATAATATTATTTATTTATTATAAATAAATATTTTTTAGTTGTTGTCTGTGTTTTAATGTTTTTATTTCTTTTTATATATATATTTTAAAAGCAGAGCATTGATTATGCCAATGATTTTTCAAATAGTTTTAAGCTTTTTTCTTTCCAATTTTTCTTTCCCACAAGTTTAACGGTAACTGTTATTAAGCTAATAAATTATAAAACTCCATGAAAATTATCTCTCCTATAATCTATTTCCGAACAGTCATTTTAACAACAAGTCGAACAACGCTTCTGAACGAAGACGAGTCACGAACTTGTACCATTGCGCTGATAAAATTAAAACTTTCAAAGTAGGTACATTATATTCTGTTTCTCTATGTTAGTGTTCCGTATCAAAGACTATTATATAATGTGCAGAGCTCTTACAATCTTTTTACTCGTTTTTAAACATTTTGATATTTAAACGAAATAAAATAAAAAGTAAAAATGTATTTATAAACCAAAATATTTTTTTACTTAAATTATTTATAATATGCATAATATAATATATTCTTACCCTAAACAGCTTTTAAATAATAGGACTTCCATTTAAATTTAATTTCTAATATTCAAAGTCCCATTATTTTCCATATGAAACGGATAAAATATTTTATATAGATAGTACTATCCTATTTCAATTTCATAATCTGTATATAAATTTCGAAAAAATGGAATCCCAATAAAAGGGCGCGAAAACCGCGCAAGATGGCGTGAAGGATCGTGCCGATTGTCCGCTGCGCTTACCACAGATAAACTGTGTTCCATTATTTGAGTCTAAACGTAATCGTGATTATGTTATTTGTGAACTTATTTATTTTTACAATTAACCCTCGGATCAAATATCTACTGAAATTGAAAGAAGCATTTTAGTGATATTCGGCATGAATTTGAGTTTGAAAAGTTCTTAATGGAATGAGTTTTAATTACTTAATTTATAACAGGAGATTATTTAACAGTACCAGTTGATACCTACGGTGTAATTCTGTAACGCTTATGATATGCCGAAAACCGACTTAAGTACAGTGATAATCTATTTGGATGTATTGTTTAAATATCGTAATTATTAGTCAATGTTGCTTATCATTTTCTGGCATTTCACGATCGTGCTCTCCGAGTTCTGAGTTTCGCGTTTGTTTTTACAGAATACCAATACTGATACGTTAAATTAAAGGTTTGCGTTTCAATGTTTCCGCCGTTGTGCCTTTGCAACTTTCGCGCACAACCTACACTAATGTTATCTTAACCCTTTTCTATCTTATATAGATCTGCAGTTACTACCGAAAATATTATTTAGCAGTCTAACTACATATTTACCTTGTAAAAAAATTATTCATAAAGAAATAATCCGTGGAGATAAAACTGTTATGTTTCGTGAAGTTTTTAAGCAACTTTTTTTCACGGTTTTGATAATAATATAATTTATTTTATCACCTTAGATTCTATTGCTCTTTAGTCCCTGGTCCCTATTAAGCAGTGCTTATTTGTATATATAGTAATTTTAATGAACTTGCCGGTATGTCTGCTCTGCTATGAGTTCCATAGTTGATATGAAGAGAAACTGCCTTCTGCAAAACCCATAGGAGCCACTTTCGTATCAAGGAATAATGGTATTTTTCTCAATGGGCTAGCAAAGCTATAGGGTACATATAGCTTCCGACGATGAAATATCGCAAGTAGCAAATGGGCGAAGGTGAAATTTTTATACTGCCACTGACTTATTAGAAAAAAGTAACTACTGAGCGCCTTGTCGGTTCTTCTCAGTGGAATCGATTTTCCGAACCGGCGGTAGCTTTCAATTTAATTCAACACTTTCAAACGATTCAAAAGTGCTTTTATGAGCCTACTTGAATAAGGAATATTTAGATTTTGAGAACAGATTTTGTAGCGTTTCCTGCGATTCTATTAAATATATGCATGTTTACGTCTATGTTCCTAGTATTGTATTGTTCCTAGATGTTGGTATATATTACCTATAGTTGCGAGAGAAATATTAACCTATGCCTAATTCTTCTTTGTTTTCTTTCAAAACATACCTTTAGTAAGTCTATTTCAAAAATAATCAGTCATTGTTAAAATTAATTAGCAGTTAGGTACTTACCTACATGGTTTTTATGCCCTAAGTTTGTACTTACATGTTTTAAAATTAGTTTAACTAGAATGTATCATTAAGGTAAATAGGAATTTTTAGCCTTTCTCGAAAGTACCTACTCGTAATTATTATCCCCATAAATATCCAGTTCACGCATAGCTATAGGTACTAATGACACATTACAAGAAAGCTTTTTTTCATAATACCTGCTTAAAGCAATTTCGTTATTAAAAGACAAAGCAATTTCATCCACAATTCTTACGTTAATAAGTCCCGTTCAACACACGCGCGCTCGTCATTAAGGCTCGCACACACGCATCGCATCGTGACCCGCCCGCCGGCTGCCGATGCCGGATTGCGATGCCCTTTTTAATTCGCACAATAACGCACCGTGCGTTGTACATATGACGCGTTTACACGAGGCGGTTTTTAAAATAAGAATAATTTAATTACTTGGTGGTAGGGTTTCGTGCAAGCCGGTCTGGGTAGGTTCCACACACTCATTCACATACTTATTCACGGCTAAAAGTATCCCAATATAAAAGTATTATTGTGTTCCATCATGACGGGCGAGTGAGCTATTGTAACTACAGGCATAATGGACCTAACATCTTAGTTCCCAAGGTTCGTGGCTTGTTGACGATGTAAGGGATGGTTAATATTTTAGCGATAGTGACCATTTACAATCAGGTGGTCCTAGGTCAGGTAGTTTGTCTACGTATTTAAAATAACAATATATTTTATTCCTTACGTGATGTTATATCACGATAATCCACATAGGTATTGTGGTGCATAAACACAGGTGCACTCTCTATTTTCCAACTCGATTAATCCGATAGACTTGCAATCTGATGCGTCCGGAACCAGTTCAAGCACAACGGCGTCCTTGTTATTCCTGTACTACCAACTTCCAAAATTGTCCTTAGAAAAACCAATATTTTTTATCGGTCCCGGCTCAGAGTTTGAATCCAGGACTTTAGGACCTACAGCTTTATAAACGAGCTACTAGACCAACGAAGCAGTCAAAACTCAATCAGTAAAAGTTGCACCTTCGATAAGTACGTATACAACGGAATGTAGTAGTGTAGTTCGACTCACTTTCGTCCAGCAGTCGTAAGAGATGCGCTGCGCCCCGCCCTCGCTCAGCCTGACATTAGAGGACCATTCGCCGTACGTATTCTGAGACCGATACTCTTTTTGCCTTTGTACTTTATTAAACGCACGCGATGCTTTGAAGATCGGAATTTTAATTTATTTGTGGGAAATATTAATGAATTTTAATTAGTTTTCATATTATAAGTTATTTGGTTTATTGATACCTACTCGGGATTTTAACCCAATATAGCAGTCATATAAGCTATCTATCTCTAAAATGACGACAATAAAAGTAAATCTTATGTCAAATTTCATATTAATGCATCGTGTAACTTACATGACCATAAAATGCAATTTTTATTATTTGTAACGATACTAAAAAAAATTGGTAATTTCATATGAAATATTAAAACAGTGTTAAAGGTGAATGTGATACGGTCAGTAATCATTCTCATGATCTTTGCTGCATCGATTGCACTGATTCACAAATTACAGCTGTCGATTAACGACTTCTCGTCACGTCATATTAACTCTGCAGGAAATACGTCTGTGACCAATATCGATATTAAGCCGTACTTAATACTAACTAAAAGCTAGCTTGTTGACTTCCAGGCAGGAGACATAACATACATATATAATTGTATTTAACTAACATGACTGTATTTTTAGTTATTGAAAAAGAGTAACTACTAAGTTTCTTGTCGGTTCTTCTTGGTAGAATCTACATTCCGAACCGGTCGTAGCTTTACTTTAAATAGTTTGTTAAATGACGATTCAAAAGTGCTTGTAAAAGCCTACTTGAATAAAGTATATTTTGATCTTGATTTTGACACAAATATTTGGAACGATGGTAAAGGTTCTATATTTATTTGATCTAGCAAAATGTCCGCCAACACTACACTGATAAAGACTATCCACTAGCATTATCATAGTCAATTTAAATATTATTATAAAAACTCTCTCGAAGTTTGAGAAACCTAAAACGTGAACATAAGATGTTTGGTAAATGGATTACAGAACTATTACTTCAATATCCACATAACAATTAAAGTGCTTATTAAAGTCCTCAGTCAACTTTGAAAGAGATATTACTAGTATAAGTGCATATGCGAGCAAACAAATATAAGCTCTGTGATTTAACAGTATGGAACAGCAACCTGATACGACGAGGGAGAGATATGGAGGAACAATTGCATTTGTTGACATAAAAACTGAACAAAGTTTTATTAATCCTCCGCGGAAGACAATTCACTAGTAGCGAGACATTAAATGTAACAATTATATTCTAGTTAATAAAAGGGCCGAGATGGCCCAGTGGTTAGAACGCGTGCATCTTAACCGATGATTTCGGGTTCAAACCCAGGCAGGCACCACTGAATTTTCATGTGCTTAATTTGTGTTTATAATTCATCTCGTGCTCGGCGGTGAAGGAAAACATCGTGAGGAAACCTGCATGTGTCTAATTTCAACGAAATTCTGCCACATGTGTATTCCACCAACCCGCATTGGAGCAGCGTGGTGGAATATGCTCCATACCTTCTCCTCAACGGGAGAGGAGGCCTTAGCCCAGCAGTGGGAAATTTACAGGCTGATTATGTATGTTATGTAATAAAAGGGTCCCCTAAAGTAGACAAGTGACAAAAATTGTATAACATGATTCTGAGTCAAATTGAAATTAACAGTTATCTTAAAACGTAGTCCTAATCCATTTTACTAGATAGTTGTAGGTAATTGCCGCCGTTATTACCAGTTATACTTTTTAGCGACCTTGTCAACCGAACGTTGCTTACTTACACGATAAAATCAAAGTCAACAGAATCGTGATTCGACTCCTAAGCAGTGGTTAACTTTTGACCTCCATCTTATCAATGTACCATTGTAAAATACATCTTAAGTTACCTTAATACAATGGCACAAGATTTATTTTTGCTTATTTTTGTTGCGATTAAAGTTTGTGAAGGTAACCTGTCAACCCGTCACCGTGTAGGAAGCAAAGCTAGGGCATCTGCTGTGTTGTTTAATGAAATTATTTCGTGGAGGCAAGCTTGTGTGTGACGGGAGCGATCGTAGGGTTAAACGAAGTCGTGGCTCAGAGAAAATTTAATATATAACTGACATTCATTTGCAATATGGCTGCCCCTTTATAATTAAATTATATTAACTGCCACCTGGCGCAGTGGTCAATTTTCTAGGGGAAGAATTTTGAGTTCAATTCTCGTGGCCTTTGTATTAGCAGTACAAACATTTGATCTGAACTTAATTTCGTTTCGCAATTAAAAACAAAATAGTCGTCAATATATTAAAAATTGTTTTCGTCAGTGTGATTATTGGGTAAAATGGAGCTCGTTTTACCAAATTATATTATTCAAAATGAGCCACCAGTAAACGCTATGTATTTCCACTATTGGTCTCCACACTTCTTCCTTTTACCAGCTCAATGATACGTACGAAATGATTTTATTGTCCTCTGTTACTCATAATGACAATACAGGTTAAAATCGATGTTCTAGATTTGTTTACATACTGATATACCTATTTGGTTATATTTTAACAAACCTTACAAAAAGTGTTTTGAAAAATTGTTTAGGTATACTTAAATGAAAACGGAAAGCATATATTTCTATAATTATTAGGTATATAGTAATATTTTATATGATATTAATATGATTAAATTTTATTTTGATGTAACAGGAAAAGTGACCGTTTATGAGAAAGTACAAAGAATAAAACACACATTAGGTACTTATATCTCGGGAAATAAGTAAACCCTGGGGAAAAGAAACATTAAAGCAATAACAACGCATTCGCCAACGGAGACTCGAGCGTCTTATATAATTAAAATTCTCAACAAACAGTGTCCATTATCTCAGCACCAGGTCCCGACACGGGCGGTCACGAGGTTTTTCAATTTACGCGCGACCGTCCCGTACTAACGTTACCGCTTGAAAGACGATCGCGAATCGCCAAGTGTGGAGACGACTTTAGCTATCCTCAAATTTGATTGGTTATTTTGGATAACATAATTTATTAGTAGATTTGTTTTTAATTCCACATTGTGTGGCCATTGTTTGCTGGATATTACTCATCAGATAATCTACCGTCAAACAGCAAATCTTAATATTTTTGTTCCAGTCAAAGGTGTGAGTGACTCCATGCAACTACAAGTGCGAGGGACATACCGAGGTTTGTGGTGCGTTGACGATGTACCTAAGGGATGGTATCATCTACTTATCATCAGGTAGCCTATTTTTCAGTGGGCCTTCCCACTTTATGGATATGTAAAAATAACAAGTTTATACATATAGGTATAATATAATTTTCAAAAGTACCAAAAATCAAACTAACTTAACTTGGTAGGACAAGCTCTAGCGACATTAAATTATTTAATACAGTATTATAGATGACAAAAAGGTATTATTTCAGAACTAAGCCTTTTATTAAATATTTAAGCATAATATCGACTCTACTACTCTGTGCTGCTGTTGTCGGTCGCACGGCAGTCGCGATGTATCGTCCAATAGAGCAGTAAATCGTGCTATATCTGTCGCGACCGCGTTGGTCTAGATATGCTCCCAGTCGCTCTATCTAAGCACATATTTTGGCTTAATGTAATATTATTATTAATTAAGAAATCGTTCAATTATCTTACTGGATTGTCCTCTACTTCTATATTTGCACTTGAAAATCTACTTGTTTTTACTTTTTTTTTGTTTCAGTAGACAAGGAAAAATATTATAAATTATTTATTTATAAATACACAGACTAATTTGAATTTTCTTTCGCGTGTTGTTATGATTATTTACTATTTAGTATTCGAATCAAATATGATTACATCAATAAACTGTAGGTATATAATTACTTATAGATGGTCTTAAATCGTGAAGCGTTGTCACGCCCTGCAATTTATGTACGACTGACAAGAAACTTAGTATACTAATAATCAGAACTAGTACTTATGTTCTTTTTTCGAAAACTACAAATACATTTTTTTATATACAATTGGAAAATAAAGTTACAAAAGGAACATATCAGTGGTCAGGTGGGTCTGGCTCTTAGGTCATAAGGAGAGTCACATTTTCTCGAATTACGAGGAAGGTGTTTTACGTAATTAATGCGTTTGTTATCGTACTGATAGTTAAAAGGTTATTAAAGTCGCCACGGACAATATAATAATTTGTAAAATAATGTTTAGTAATATGCAAAGGTTGCGATAAAGTACCTACATTGAAAGGATTGCTAAATATCGGGGTAGTAAATTAATAATAAATACGTAACATAGTTTTATTCCTAATAATATAATTTTATGTGTATATTGAGGCCAAGACTCCAATATTGGATGATAATTATATTTTAATCTATATTAAGAGATCATTATCAAAAGTAGTCTGCATTTGTCGGCTAGAACTTAATTAGGTTTTATGAATTAATGTACGTCATGTACAGACTTATATGCCTAATTTAATTGCTTTAACGTGTAAGTCCTGATGTAGTGCATGATGTGATATATTTGAAATATCAATAGCATATATGCATTTATTGTTATTATTATAATATAAATATATATATATATATACCAATGTTGTCATGCTGTTCACAACGAATGGATGGCCATTTTACGTCAGGATCCTTATAATTTATGTTTATAATTCATCTCGTCTTTGGCGATGAAGGAAGGCATCATCAAAACCTAGTCGTTTTATTTTCGTAATTATTCGTCTCTTCAAAGGAGAGGAGGTCCTAGTCCAGCAGTGATATTAACAGACTGTTCTTTTAAATATCAATATAAAGAAGATGTTCTAAATAAAGAATAAGAATTATTATCAACAATAACTCACGTTCAAATCATGAGTGTCCTTAAACAATGCAATTGTTTTGTTTTATATCATTTATTAAATTTGAAGGCCGATTTGATCAAGTATGTGTATTTGACGAGTAATTACAACTACTTTCAGTTTTGTATGTTTAAGTATAATTATCTACGTTTGAAGTTACGCTACCTAAGTAGATATACTTATAGCTTATATTACAAAAAAGACTATCTATGTATGCTTTTGAAAATTGACGTTTTATTTGTGTTGTATACTTTCACATTTGTGTGATCGTTTCTGACGTATGTACTGCCATTAATGAACAATAGACGCCGTACCAGTTGTATCGGATAGGTATATGTTCCACATAATTACAACGCATTCCGGGGTATTAGCTGGCTTGTCGGTATATAAAAATGCAATGAATATTGGACAACAAAATCACATATATTACTCTGATCCCAATGTAAGTAGATAAAGCACTTGTGTTATGGAAAATGAGACGTAACGACGGTAACACAAACACCCAGACCCAAGACAACATAGAAAACTAATGACCTTTTTTTACATCGACTCGGCCGGGAGTCGAACCTGGGACCTCGGAGTGGCGTACCCGTGAACTAAGAATCAAATGACTTTTTTTTTTAGATTTTTCTGTACTCTGATCAAGCTCAACATCAAATGTTTTTCTAAACCAAAAAAACCTATCATGATTTGAGGTGCAAGGCAATATTTTCGTAGCGTACACTCGCTATCTACACCTAAAGCTCTTTTGAGATTATCTAGCTCGGTTTTAGCATCTGTAGCACGGTCAGGTAAGATAAGGTAGACGTTTACAAGGTTTATAGGACGGCGGCACGCAACACTCGAGTTCCCATAGAATCGATACTGCGCCCGTAAGTAGACACCTCGTACTTACGTGTCCTTGTTGAGGTTATGTGGCATAAAATAAGAAATTGTAAAGAGGGTTCGTGCCTCTTAGATATTATTGAGTTCGACACTGTTACCAAAATAAAAGTTGACATGTATGTGTGTTTTTTCAATTACTTTTATAGGCACCGTTTAACATCTGTTAAATATTTATAATGGCAAGATTGCCATTATATAAAATGTAGATAATGAAATGAAATTAGTATTGTTTCTTTTATAGACTCTGTAACGCATGTCAGGAATTACCTAGTAGGTACTCTTCTGATTGTTCTATTACTACTTAGGTGTTGGTCTAGTTTATAAGTTTATAAGGTCTAGTTTAGAGGTTTTGGGTTCAAATACCGGGACGATTCATTTTAAAGTTATTAGTTCTTCTGACGATAGATAAGTAGCTTCGGAGAGCGTGTAAAGCCGTTGGTCCTTTGCCTTAAGTTTTTCCGGTTGTGTCCGATTGCTATCCCGTCCGATTATGTGTGAGTATACCTATGTTCGACACTTGAGCACAATAATATTTCCTTCTGGTCACAATAAAGATTACGATCAAATTCGGTCAAGACGAGATCATCATCTACTTACATAGGTATATATAACTATCTACTTATATAGGTATGTCTAACTCAAATAAGTATGTTTTTAAAACAGCTAGTGAGTTAGAGGTACTTATTATTATTGTCTGGTGGGTTTGCAGTAGTACGATAAAATTGATGATTTATAATAAATGTGCCAATCGTGCATTGTATCCAGTTTTGTAAAATAAATAATGAAAAATAAATATATATATATATTGTATTGAGTTTATGATAAATTGCTATTCATATAGCAAAAGGTCTTATGTAAAAAATACGCAAATTGCAGTGGAGTATAAAATTGAATAAATAGGTATCATCGTTCATTCAAAACAGCAAGAGGTAACCGTGTTCTGAAGACTTTAATAGATAGATGCGATTCTCTAATACCTAAGCATCACTCTATAAAATTGATAGGTTCGTTGACAAGTGGAAACTACAATCTAACCCTTCGAGGGGTGAATAAAAATAGTAGTCCATTTCCTTCCCCACGATTCGAACTAACATTTCAAATTTCATCTAAATCGGTTCAGCAGTTACGTTACGGACAAATGGATATGGATGGATATAGATGTAGGGGACGACCAAAGAAACAATGGAGGGATTGTTAGGTTAGAAAGAATGTTACTTGTGAAGACATACTGCGCCGACCCCAAGTAAAATTGGAATAAGGGCAGGAGGATGATGATGATGATGAGTTTAAGCGTAACGGACAGAGTAACTTTCGCGTTTAAAATATTAGTATAAATCTTGTTTTATTGACAGAGCACAACACGCATATATTAATTGTATCGAATGAAATGAAAAAAAGGAATTAAAATATGAACAACAATCAGTTGTTCCACATCGCAGACACGAGCTTAGTGCTAATACGATTTGTCAACTTGCGATTATATCCACTCGTACCAAACACCGAGACAAGATCGAATGTAACCTATATAAAAGGGGTTCCGCATTAAACCTTTTCGTTTAATATTTGCTTAAATTTTTACGTTTTGTCTAAGTTTGAAATCACAACATTTATTACAAGCTAAATTTCATGGCAAACTACGAGGTAAATTAAAAGAGTCTAGGTGACCTAGTGACTAGAACGCATGCATCTCAAATGAAATTGCAAGTTCAAACCCAGGCAAGCATCACTGAATTTCTACGTTGTTATTTTTTGTTTGTATTCATCTTGTGGTTGCCGGTAAAGGAAACCATTGTGAGGAATCCAGCATGTTTCAATTTCAATAAAATTCTGTCACCATAAATTGGAACAGCCTTTAACCCTTCTGCTCAAAGGTCCAGAGGCCCAGTTAGCCCGGTAACCTAGCAGTAGGACATTTACGTGCTCTTGCTTTATTTTCTTTACTTTACGAGGTAGAGCTTAAGTACCTTTAGTACCTTAATGCAGCGACTACACCAGTGATAGAAGTAGAAATTATCTTATTATACTTATTTATTTTGATTACGCAAGTATCATATACGAAAACATTATGTACAAAATTGTGTTCAAATATTCTATATGCATATATGCAATATTGCAGAATTCCTTGCCATATTCCAAAACATACATATTTAATATATTTGTAACATAAAGGCTGAAAGAGAAATGAGTCAATAGATTTTGGTACTGCCAAGAAATATTTAAATATTTACCCAGACGTTGCAATTTTCTTCTCTTCACCTTATATTCTACCGCCAATCAGCAATAATCACAATTATCTACCTACTATTGTTGTGTTCTGGTTCTAAGGGTGAGTCAGCCAGAGTTGCTACATGCACACGAGGCAGCGATGTAAGGAATGGTTGAAATTTCTTATATCGCCAATCTATGTGCAGTCACTCACCATCAGGTAGTATCTACATTTGTCACGGAATTAAAGATGACACCCAAATTATTTGTGCCTGTAGTTCACTCACCTTTGAAATCAGAACACAGCATTTAAAGTATTGAAAATTGTCCATAGAATAAATAATTTGTACTAAAGACCAATGCAGATAAGTTTAGATAAACTTAAAAAACTAGACAAACAAACATCGATATTATATTGAATAACTAATGCATGTTTACGTGTTTCTAATACAGCGGTGAATTCCGCAAACGGTTACGTTAACAAATATGAAAGTAGCAACCCCAGATTTGGTCAGCTGTTGATGTCCCATATAGCTATTTTCAAGTTATAATCTTTTATCGCGTTGCTTGGAGTAGTGTTGGCCATCTTTGTTTTCATGTAAATAATGATAACTAATTAACTTCGACCTTGATTGAACATGACATAAGCTGTCGAGATTCCATATAATCTGATGTATTCGTGAAAGCAATGCGGTTTGATTGTCGGAGAAGTTAGTATCGGAACTTTGGGATAAGGAAATTGGATATTAGTACCTACTTAAGTTTAATATTGTTTTATTATTTATAAACATTTATTAATCAACAGCGGTATGTAGTGCATCATTGACTTAATCTATTGCTTTAATATTAATTATTATTAAAATGAATAATACAAAGTGTAATTCTAAATTTTCTAAGGAATCCTAGAATATAGCTCGCGTGTCGGAACCACACGATCTGCTACTGAGATCATCGCGACATGGCGGACAATGTATATTTTTTATTGTTTCTTTAAGCTATAAAACTAAATGTCGACGACAATTAATCTGTATTTTATCTGTTTTCAAGCGTAGAGTTTTTATAAGTTTTAACTATACTTTTTAAGTGAATGGTATCAAATCTAGATTTAAGTAAGTGCCAATCGACTTATTGACCTGAAATTTTGTACGCCCTTCCATTCCTTTATCAGAACAAATTCATACTAAAACTCAAAATTATTTATTGACTATTAAAAACACAACACTCGCTCATTTATTGTCAAATTAAAAACGAACACCGGTCCCGAAAATAGAAAATACTCTTCAGGTAAGAGAAGAACTCGCGAGGGTTTATTTTATTTGTCCGGGAAATGATTGTTTAATCAAGGTTACAATATTGTTTATTAATTAACGTGATTTGTAGAAAGCCGAAATAACATAAAGTTCTAAAAAAGTAAGTACGTATTTTTGTTAAGTAATGAAAGTATTCACGTAATTAATATGGCAATGGATGTGTGTAATCTTCTTTTGTGTAATCTTCTCTTCAAAAGGAAAAAGAGGCTTTGCCCAGCTGTGGGATATTCAGAGATTACTTTTTTTTGTGTGAAAATTTAAACATTTATTACGTAAATGAACATTTAAAGTGCTAATAAGATAAAGAACATTTTGATTTAATTTTGAAACATTACTAACTCGAAAACATTTAAAAAATCATGTTCCGTTTTAATATTTTAATATTATAAATACGATAAATTAGTTTTATGGATACTCGTTGTATTTAAGTTTGTTCAAGAGTGCATTCGTGACCGATGTACGCGATAAAAACGCTTCGTTTCATCGCCGAAGCTATAAATTAACACGATTTGTCAACTCCCGATACGAAGATTACGTGTTAAAATATTGTTTTCCTATATATCTTGATAATACTAACATATTATACCTACGCTATTTTATTTGCTACCTAGAATTTGCTAAATATTTAGCCAGCGGTTACGGTACTGTACTACCCAAAATAATTGCTATTTTTACAGGAGCAGTTTAATTATATTTGTGAAAGTCCTTTATATACAGACATGCTTTATATACATATATGATTAACTTTACTTGTTGGGTAGGTACCACCCACTCATTAGACATTCTACCGCCAACCAGCAGTACTCAGTATTGTTGTGTTCCGGTTTGAAGGGTGAGTGAGCCAGTGTAACAGGCACAAGGGACGTAACATCTTAATTCCCAAGGTTGGTGGCGCATTGGTGATGTAAGGAATGGTTAATATCTCTTACAACGCCATTGTCTATGGGCGGTAGTGACCACTTACCATCAGGTGGCCCATTTGCTCGTCCACAAAAAAATAAAAAAAACTAACTATATGCTCCATTACAATATAAATATTATAAAATTTTCTCGATTATTAATTAATTGCAAATTGCAGTTTATTTTTTTAATTCAATACCATTATAATACTTATTATAAAAAAAAAGAAATACATTTCTAATTACATAATATAAATGTAACTTGTAAGATATACCTAATCGTCCAATCCGTATTCAAGCTTGCATAAACACCGGCCTTTGTATCCATGGAATGGTAATACAACAAAATATTGTATATCAATTGCATTTCTCTAAACCAATTACTTACCATTGTGATGCAATTATATTTTTATGATATTCACTGAACAATAAATGTTTAGCACAATGGGAGATATGACAAGCTTTGACGAGAAGACCTCCCGCCTTGCCTAGCTGGACATCGAAACTGCTACACGATTGTAAACCTTAAGACCATGACTATAAGTGCTTCGTATTCAATAAAAGGCAAGTGGCGCTAAGGTTCTGTGGAACGAAATTTCACGCATCAATAGGGTTTGTAAATGTTGAAGTTATTGAATATGAAAATGTTAGTATTATTACATAAACGATTAGTTACTGTTAGGAAGTATTTTTGCATTTAGCTAATTATGTATTTGTTATAAAATTTTATTTTAGTTTAGTTACCGATCATCTATCTCTTTCTGACATCATTGATTTGACACATCAAAGAAGAGGCAACTTCAATAGTCACTCTCTAAATACTCTAACTGAAAATCAAATATCGTACTTACTTTCAAAGCAAACTGCCAATTATTCTCGTAATAGATTAGACGGCAGTAAATTGAATATATCCCAATGGTCGTTATATGGCTTGTATTATATCTGACCAAATAAAAATGTTGTCAATGTTTTGTTCTTTACTTTTATTGTAGTAATATTGTAGTATTGCTCGCTTACCGTAAATATAATTTCTATGTTAAGATGATCGTAAGCAGTTTAATCGACTAAGGAAGTTTTATAGATGTTTCTTGCTGGTTTTATAATTTTTTAATATTACTGTAAAACTTAATATACTGTTAGTTTTTGTTGAATCGCTATATTATAAACTTAAAGTTTTTCGGTATTCAATTGGGTTATTAGCATCAAAAAAGATATATTTTTGATATAAAATGAGACAAAAACCGTCCTTAAACAGCCTCAAGTTGCTTAAAGTAAAACAAATTAAAAAAGCAATGTCTCGAAAAGAACAGCGGAACAGTGCAATTTCGTACGACGTAATCGCGGTAAACGCTATGACATGCGTGAGTATTAATCTGGCCAGGTTGCTCCCCGCGTGGGAACCCGACACACGGTCATTACGGCTGATCACTGAACAGCATTTGCCTTTTGTACAAAATAAAAAAAAGTAAAGTCGCTTAAAATACTCGACACGCTATATTGAACCGCCAAAAATTAAGGCGTAAGAGATTTCGCTTGTTCTTTTTTCGAATATTAATTAATGTATGTTCGTAACTGAAATTTTGGTGTCGAAAACAAGTATTAAGAAGGTTTTATATCTTGTTATTATCTTATAGCTATCATCAATATCACTGTAAAATTACCTTATATGATTAATTATGTTATCCTTATTCTGTAGCATGCATATTCATTTTACATTTTTGAAATGTCTCAGTCAAACTTCATTCAATTGCAATGAATTGAAAAAGTTTTTAATTAGGCATTTTTTAAACTATAGTAGGTACTAGATTAAGTTTATGCATAGCACAAACTTCAGGCCCGCATGGTTGTACGACTTGCGGTATCTAGCATACTCTAAATCTGGTAATTACAGACACAAGATAGATTCAATAGTTAATAGTGTATGACGGTGTAAAGAATAGGTTATACCTACCTATAACAGCACTAAGATCTATAGAAAGAGGTGACTTATTATCGTCAGGTAGCCCATTTAAGCGTGTGCTTAGTATCAATATTAAAAAAAAAAACTAAACTTGAATAAATAAGCAGTTTCTAATACTTGGAAAATACTAGCGAATAATATATTTAATGAAATAATTGTAGACATTAAATAAATCAAAGCTTAAAATGGATTGTTATTTTCTGTGCTATACCTAGCACGCGCTGTTTTTAAGTTGGCATTTTTTACTCAATTTAACGTTCGTTTTGTATAATTCCTTGTTTGTAATAAGGGGTTGTGGAGGGTAGATAGTGGACCATAAAGTAGCGAATCCATATGCCACAAGAAGATTGCTTGCTGGTATCATATATTTTTATACAGGGTGACCACGATATTACCTTAAAATGGACTGGATTCGTGATTTATTTGCTTTAACATAAATGCAAAATCTCAAATGATCAACAATTCTTTAACGAGTCCGTATTACCCAAACTTATTACTTACACAAATTAGGTACTTACGTGGAAAATTTGCGGTGCTTAAATATTTACAATTCGAGAAGATGTAATGCAAGTATAAAATTTCGTTTTAAGGAAAACTTTTTTATTTAAATTAGTAAATATAAACAACTTAATTTAAACTGTTAAAATATCAATTTTAGAGTCTTCGGTGGTATACAATCTTATCAATATGATCTGAGGCTGATAATTTATAACTATTAAGAAAAAAAAAATGTATTAAGCACTGTCATAATATTATCTTTTGTTTGACACATGAATCATAAGTGTAATTTCATTTATTTATTTAGTATTTAAATGTACAGCTGCTCAGCAAGGGGCTACAGACGTATATACCTATATATATGTATGTGTTATGGTGTGTATGTGTCCTCTCGAGGTTTGCTTTTACTGGATAAACCAATACGAAAAATTGACAGGATTTGAGCCTTCGATTAAGATTCGAAAGATTATTTTATTCACTGAGCCAACAACGTGAATATTATTAATAATATTTTACCGAGCTATTTCGGTTATACCAAGAAATTTAATTATTTTTAATGCGACGTCCACACAACTGTGGTATATATGTCCGCCCTACAGTCTCGTCTCTAACGACGGTCAGCGTTCTTAATCTCCGTCAGTAATTGCTCCCACTTTGGCCATCATAAATCATATATCTAATTAGATATACCAGAGACCTTAGGTCGTTACGATGATAGCAGTTTTTCTACAAACTTTAATTTCGTAGCGATTTTATTGTATTGACGTGGATATATTACGATGCATCGCTGGAAAAATTGATAGTCTTTTGTTATAAAAGTTTCGTCAATAACCTTTTAAGGTTCCGTGGGGTACCAAAGCTAACCCTTTTTTGTTGTAAAACAATCGTAGCATATTTTTTATTTTTTTCCTTAAAATAAAAAAGTCTGTAAGAATTTGAAAAGGTACGAATAGTAGTTGAACATTGATTTGCAAGGATTGACTGAAAAATTTAAAGGTTTTTTTTTTTAAATGTATACCTAGGTTACAACACTAAGACTTTTAAAGATCAAGATTATAATAATTAATACCTACGTAAAATAATTAAAGGAAATCAGAGAGCGCTTTTAACGGTTAGTCTAACTATAATCAGCAGAATTAATTCAATAGATTTTAAACTTTAAAACGGTAAGGAAAACAAGGTGAACCTAAGTGCAACTACTTAAGTATTTAATTATTTTTAATAAATATGCTCATATATTTACAAAATATAACAAAAGCAACGTAATAAACAGCTGAAACAGACAATGGAATGTAATATTTCAAAACGGTCGCGATATCTGCGCATCGGCATTCGGCACGTACGCGCGCCGCTATCGGCCAATCGCGGCCGAGGGCGGGAACTTCGAACGTTTTGAAAAAAGAATCCCGATTGTTTGAAACGATAATTTCTGTTCCAAGCGGTCTTGTCAACTTTTAATAATATAAAGGATTACGTTAATATTTTACTGTCTTTTGAACGAATAAAAATGTTTGTTGTTAAGTTGATTTCAAGAAAGAAAGAATAATTCGTAGTTAATCTGCAACTTACCTACTTACTAACTCCAACAGTCTAGTTAATGATTTAAGTTTTACTGCTTGGGTTACACGGCATGTATCTTTTGCTTTAAGTCATGATTATATCCATATCCAGCGTTACCAACATGTGTTTCAACACTTCACTGATAAAATATGATATCAAAAATAACTAAAACCTTGCAGTCATTTCGTAAAATTCAGAGAATTCGAAAAATGTAGTTACATACCTAAATTTAATAAAAAATCTGTTATTTCAAATAAATTCATTTAAATTAATTAAATTTGTTACAAGTAATACCTACATAAATACTTTCAGGGCATTTTCAATACACGATATCTAAGTAATTGTTGTCCCGTTATGCGTTTATTATCCCAAAAAGAGTTAATTTATGGTGACGCCCAAAGTATAATAATGCATTCCAATGTAAGAGAAGCGTTTGATATATTCATTTATGCTACCATACAGTCATACACTTTAAATATGTATGATGAAAACCTTAATGATATTTTTCCTTAAAGAAACAAAAAATGTTTAGCCCTAAATGAAGTAAGGGTAGGCCCTAATTTGGCTACACTATTCAGTGTCCAAATATATATATAGTGTATACCATTTTTATGAGTACATTCGATTTAGTATTTGCTTAGGTACCTACCTAGTAAGTGAGTAAAGCTGTCAGAGCCAATGAATTTTGGGTGGCTTAAAGTTTATTAAATTAGATTTTTTGGACAAAACACTTACCTATATAACTGATGAAAGTATTTTAATCTTTATAAGATTTTAAATTAACATGGTTATTTTTATTACTATAAGTATTTAAAACGAGATATATACCATGATTTTTATTTTTATTTGGACAACAAGACATTCGTAGATAATGTCGAAATATCGAGCTCCACCAAATAAAAAATATGGTAAATATCCCGTTTTAAATACTTATAGTATTTTAATCTTATTGTTAAAGCGGTTGATTATTTTTGAAATATCTGGGTTTATTTCTGGATAACTTTTTCAGTAACTTTGTCAATTTTATGTACTTATCTATTTGATTTTGGATGAGTTATGTATGACCTGTGAGGACCTATACTTACTGTATCTGTAGGTCATAAAATTATTTATTTCTCAAGTACTCTCAAGCCTAATAATATTGCCATGTCATCAGGCCACTTAATATAAGTTCCTAAATATTTAGCTTACCATCGGCTTTTTGGTTTATTTTGTTTATGCAAATCATACCATAGCTCTCTCTTGTGGACGATGTTATTTCTGTTCCTCTCTCTATAAGATAGTCGTTTTACGTAACAGCTTAAAGTATATTTTCAATTCTTAAAGAACATACCTTCCTAAAAGGTACCTAGCTAGGTATACTCCTTGAACTTGTAATTTTAGAATAAAAATTCTTCGATTCGCTAGACCTGCAACGTTTGAACGAATACTTATTTATGAAAAGAAAGTAAAAGGTGAACAAAAGTGATACCTAACTCTTGTTTTGCTGACGATCAGTTAATACATAGAGGGTTGCGATAGTATAAACACTTATTATTTTACTTAGTTTTTTGCTAAGACATGATCTATAAATATCGAAAATACGAGAATTATAGTTTTTCTCAAGCCATCAATACGTCGCCAACAACAGCATCTAAGATATACGGCTCTGCTTGTAATTACACCAGCTCAGTCACCCTTCACGCCGGGAAAAGCTATTTCAGTAACGAATACAGATTTTCTATCCCGATGTGAAGGGTGAGTGAACCAGCATAATTATAGATACCAGTATTATGGCGTTATAAGGAATAGCTAGAGCCTCAACAATGTTTAATAGGTATAAACATCTTACCATAATGACCCATTAGCACGTCTGGTTTTAAAAAAAATAACATAATTTTGCGATTTATTTTTCGCGTATTTAAAATATGTTGTTGCTGGTGTAGCGCACATTTAAAGAGAGAAAGTCACGGTGTGAGATTTTGCTGTACAGCCTTAAGAGCCTTTATCTGAATAAGGATAGTTTTTGATACTATAAGTTTTTTATATATGAAGTATAAACTAAAATTATCTTTATAATTATTCTGTTTGACATTAAAATACTTGGACTCCGTTAGACCGATTTACAGGAAATTAAGAATTATAAAATACTAGCTGTGCCCGCGACTTCGTTCGCGTAGTTGTTGGAAACACTATCATGATTATCGTTTGATTGCTCACGTTGGTTTTTGTTATTATAATCGTCAATAAGATTTAATAATATGTTTTACAGTACTTCAGCGTAGATTATATTTTTAGTTTTATTTTCTTGTGGTAGAAGAACATACTGATTTTGCCCGCAACCCGATCTTGACAACGCGACATATAGTTGGCCGTGTGAAAAGCAGTCTTGACGTAAATCGATTCCTACGTGTTTAAATGTTTGGCCCTGTGATTTATTAATGGTTACGGCAAAAGATAACTTAATGGGAAATTGAATTCTTTTAAAATTAAAAGGTAAATCATTTGGAATCATTGGGATGCGAGGTATAAGCACTGTTTGACCAACTGCCGGACCAGTCAAAACTGTTGCAACGATCACGTTATTGCGAAGGAATTTTACTTGAAGGCGGATCCCGTTACATAAATTTGGTGGTTTAAGATTTCTGAGTAAAATTATCGCAGCACCTATTTTTAACTTCAGGGAATGTGGTGGAAGGCCGCTCGGGTTTAAAGAATTGAGAAACTCTTGTGGGTAATGGACAGCATCTTCTTGATCCATTACATTATCAATAGATGTGTAGGTAGTTATATCGCCTGGAAGTTTGGTTAAAATTAGGTCGTTAATTTCGTCAACGCTACTATTTCTCGCCGCCAATATTGCCCTTTGACACATCCATTGGTAATCTTTATTTTCTATTTCGACGATATTAGGGTAAACTTTTGATATTAAATCCTCTATGCTAGTCACTTTTTCTCCTAAATCGCGATCAATTTCAATTTTATTTTCAGAATGAGGTACTTTTCCATCTCCTATTAAAAGTAACTTTGAAGGAAAATTTGTACTTCCTCCCCCCAAATGTGCTCTCATATTCGTAGATAGTTTTAAGGTATGGACAAATTTCCATAACGGTGAACTTTTAAGGCAAGACCTTACAATGTCTGCTCTAGTTCCTCTTAAAATTACCGGTAAAGTTTGTCTAAATAAATTACCAACATCTGTGTTTTTATTGCTTATTGTTATACGGTCAATTATGACAACCCTTTTCTTAAACATAAAAGAAATATTGTACAATAGTGTACGATTGCGAATATTTTTTTTGTTAACAATTCGATGCAGGTGTATCGACATCTGGATGTAAGACAAAAGAAAAAGTCAATTGTAAATAAATAAATCACAAACAAAATTCATACTCTGCCAAAACAAACAAAACGTTCAACAGGAAATGTAATAGTAAATCTGAATGACTTTTTTTTGTCTTGGATTAGGAGAAAAGTTCATGAATTGTAATACCTGACGGTAGACATGTTTGCTTAAACACTCAATTTTGATTCCAATTTTCTGTCATTATATAGGACCACTATGTACGTATAGGGTTTAAAAAAACATCAAGAAGAAGTGTATTTATCGATAGACCAGATTTACAAATTTGGAGTATATCATATATTTACAAACCTACCTTGGCTGACACCGCCTCCAAAAATAACAATAATTTTAACTATAATATATTATCGTAATAACTTTGCTGACTTTTAAATAGGCTAAATATTTTTAATTTCATTTTACATAGTATAAATCTAAAAAATATTGTGATCATTGTTTGTTATTCATAGGTTTGTGTTAAGTTAGATTTAAAGTGGGTAGGTACATACTTATCTCCTTGCGTGGAAACACAGAACGTACCTACATATTGGTAAGTAGAATAAGTTACTTGATTATTAAGTTGTAGAATAATAAGCAATTATTTTTTACTTTTTAGAGCATATTACTTTTTTTCTCTTTTGAAGTCGGTTTTTTTTTTGTCAAAATTTTTGTTTCTAAAAGATTCGGCCGAGTATCGCTAACGTGCTCCTTAGAATTGTTCCGTTCCCTTCCGTACCGTTACTTTGTCAAGGATCCTATGCTCAGAACCTTACCAAACTTTCACCATAGTACCCTTGAAGTATATCCTTTATAATAAAAAAAGAATCATTAAAATTGGTTGGCACAATTTTGAGTTATTCACCTATTTATCGCGCACATACATAATGCACATTTAAGACTTATATCGTTTTCATAGGGATACCATCATCGTAACAGGATAAAATTAAAATGGGGCCCCACGGGAAGCACTACCTTTCAAACAAAAAAAAATTATCAAAATCCAGTGAAAAGTTATGAGGTAAAAACATATAAAAAAAAAATACAGACGAATTGATAACCTCCTCCTTTTTGAAGTCGGTTGAAAACAAACAATATTAACTTAAACGTAATAAGATAAACAAACCGAACAATAAGAAGTTTAGATTGTTTCTCCTTTGGTGTTATTATTTCATAAGGTGATTATAGTACAACCGTGTTGAATATGCTTGAACGTAATAGAAATTACTTGAAATATTGAACTACTAATTTATTTGTGTAGTCATTTTAAACGATATTCACCTATTTGCTTATTTGCATAATTTATTTTCTCAGTGATGATTAATCTGCATCGGTGAAAGTATCGCTCGCCATTTTGAACTTTTTTACGTGTGTAATGTAATTTTTGTACTTTATTTATACCGTGAACGTTTGAATTGTTTACTTGCAAAGTACGAAGGAATGTTCATTGAAATTTTATCTTATATCGTAAGTTAAAACTACAGCAGATTATGATTTAAATGTAACCGATTTTAAACGATAAAAAATAATGAGCAAATAAGCTGATAACAAAACCTAATTTTGATAAATAATTTAACTATTAAGAATGTTAATTTTTTTAAGTCGTTATGTGCATTGCTACTTCGCAGAACTACACCCGCGGGTGAGAGTGGCGAGCGCGGCGGCGGGGCTGACCCGCCTCCCCCTCATCCGCCGCCGCGCCCCGCCTGCTAGCACACTCTTAACAAATAGACATATAGTGTCACGGACTTTTTTTTTATTATTAAAACAGGAATATATCTTTCATACACATTTTTTGAGTAACTTTAAACGTTTATGCTGCGCACGCATCGAAAGTCCATAAATGTGAATAATTTTCCCCGTTTTTGCAACATTTCTCACTGTCGCTGCGCTCCTATTGGTCGCAGCGTAATGTTATATAGCCTAAAGCCTTCCTCTATAATTGGACTATTCAACAAAAAAAGAATTTTTCAAATCGGACCAGTAGTTCCTGAGATTAGCGCGTTTAAACAAACAAACAAACAAACTCTTCCGCTTTATATATTAGTATAGATAGTATGATGATGTCGTCCTGACTGATTTCGGCCAATCACAAGGGAGCCCCGATGCAGGATATATTATAAGTATAGTACATAAGCGCATATACAGATGAACTCTATTGCTTCATTCTCTTAATCCGATGGGACGGCAAATCCGACACGACCAGAAAGAGTTCAGGTGTCGGACCAACGGCTTCATGTGCTTTCCGAGGTCCCCTACGGGAGTTTACACAATTCCGACATCCAAACACTAAGCCGTTACTGAGAATTGATCGACAAAAAGCCGCAATAACTTTTTATCTGCCCGACCTGGGGTTCGAACCCAGGGCCTCGGATTCAACGGCCTACTACTACTAAGTATATCAATTCTACAATTTCTGAAGATGATATTATTATTTTACTTATTTATTGTTTTAAAATCAAAATATACCTATTATATTCAAGAAGATTTTTATACTTCCTCATTTTTTAATGTTTAGGTACATATAACTAAGTATTTTACAACATAAATACATCAAGCCACCACCGATTGGAAACGCAGATTCTACCGAGAAGTATCGGAAGGAATTATGTATTAGTTTATATTCACAATTTAAATAACAAGGTTATGTCAATTATATACAATTATTTTTTAATATATCCTGCCTAAAACTCAACCAATAACTCAACGCTTTCTTATTTATTTATCTATATATATATATATATACCTACATCATTTTTCTGTATATGTGTATGACATTCTTCCTAAACGGATGGACCGAATTTTTTTTGAGTGAATTTCAACTGCCGAGGCCAATATAAAACATCCACGGTTCCAGCGTTCGGAATCCACGATCAATTTAAAAAATATATATATCTAATAACTCCTGGGAAATCTATGTAGGTACCTAATCTTGTTATGAGTATTGATGTACTAATGATTTACCTAATAGTTAACAAAGCAGTATACTCATAGTTGTTTTTACGATGAGGTGGAAAATAGATACTTATAAAGATCGAAACATATTTTTTTATATTATCATGTCTGCTAGTATTACGACGAATATTTGATCGAACCTTAACATAAAATTAAAAAAAAAACACCAATTTTAACATAAAACAAAACTACTACGCGGTAGATAGCCCTGTAATATTTTGTTTGTTCATACCCAATGTTTGAACCCAGAACCTCGATATATGCAGCCTTAAGAGTCACTAGACCAACGAGGCTGTCAGTCGATACGATGTAACACAGTAATGTATCCCGTCTGTCAAAATGATGTACGCTAATCTATCATCTATTACATGAGGCTAAAGATGCAATTAGATTACGCAATTCTAACAGAAGGTTTCAGAGGCGTCTCGCATCGTTCGTATGTACCGGAACACGCACAAAAATCATTACTCATTAATATCCGGCACTTAAACGACTGCCCGGTTTTTGTATGTAATTTTTGTAATTGCTTTAATTGTTCGTTACAAACAACATTTTTATACAATCAAGGATAAATGATAGACGGCCGAATTGAGCAACATCCTATAGAGTGTTCAAACCTTAGCAATGTTGAAGTTGAAATTTACGAACTTGTAGAATTATGCTATCAGGATTTTCCTATACAAAGTTTTACAACTAATTCTTGCTAAGTTTCCTTTATGGTGTTTTAACATGTCTAAATATAGCCAGAAATCTAGTCCGAATAAGTTTGAAACAATTTAATAAACATTTTTTTTGGAAATGATCAGTATTATATTAAATGATATGTGTAGTAAAAATGTTGACACAGGAATTGAATACTCAGTGTTGCAATTGTTAAAATTTAAATAACTTATCCTTTACAAAGTATCTATTTGCTTAGGCATATTCATAGATACTTAGGTATATTACTATGATTTATTTTATTTTTTTAATCAATGCAATATCAAACAATTAAATTATTTAATAAATGAAAACCTTATTTTATGTAAGCAAATAGGTGAGGATTATGGTAGTCTTAACCGTTATTGCTAAAATAGCAATCTCTTCCGAGCAAACTTTGGGCATAGTCTTGACTTATGACATATCGCGGTATGGAAGTGTAAACACAGTAAGTATATTAATTAAATATAATGTAGTAGGTACAAATAAATAAAATATCTATATTTTACCCGAATGCAAACAATGTTAGCCTGTCAGCTTAACACTGCTTGCACTCGGGCACGAGCAGTATTCTGGCGAAGTATCTTTTATTACTATTACTAAAATAAGACGACTTGGTGGGACGCCTCACCGAGGGTTTGTGCACCTCCTGCGCCACGGATTAAGTCTGTATTTTTATAATAAAAATATATTTGAATAGTGAAAGTAATCGCGATTGAAATTACGGCAACTATTCACCGATAATTTCGTAGTTGCTATACACTGGCATGTAACCGGAGCGATAATCGCCCATCCGAATCGTTGTTTGTCAAAGCCGTCATTGAGTCAATGCAATCAAATTTGGAACGCGTCCATTAGACGCGTGCCAAGATGGCGGCGGACGGCCGTGTTAGCACATCGCCGTATACCTAATACATTGAGCAAATGTCTGCTGCTAAACTGATTGGCGGCCAATGAGTGCCATTAGCGTGGAAATGCTATATTCGGGCCACAATGACTCAACGTGACATGAGTGCGACCAGCCGATCTTGAACCGTTACAGTGAACGACCGTCTTGTATATCGATACAAATAGGGGATCTTTTCAAATTGACAGCTCTAAGGTTGCAAAAACGCAATTAAAATTCATTAGCGTTGTGTATTGAGCGCTTGGTAGAGCGGTAAATTGTATGTCTGTTTTGTTTTTTCTTTTTAATGAATTTGATTCTTGTTTTCTTTTGGTTTCTTAAACCTTGAAATGACGATTACGTTAAAAGCGTTTCCGTCAATATAAATTAGAAAGAAATAAATTAATTAATTTAATATAATTAATAAAACATAGTATCTTCATTAAATTTTCATATTACCAGATAATGAGATGAGTATAATTAATGCATAAATAACAATCCTACCATCCAACCATCATTATTTACAAAATTTACATTCTGAACCTGTACTTACTTTACCTGCTTTACTTTTGATATAGTTCTGTAAAATGACGATTCAAAAGTGCTTGTAAAAACCTACTCAAATAAATGCAGTATACCTATTATGGTTTAGGTTTTGATTTGACGAAAAAAATAAAACATATTTATTAAATGAAACTCGTGAACGGATATAATACTTACTATATACAAGTAGGTAATTTAGTTTTGAAAATAATGTCTTTATAATTAATTTTAAGTAAGTATAAGTATAACACAAGAATCATATTAAGATGATAATGATGAGGAATAAAGGGTATGTTCGTCTATTGGATGGATTCGTATGCGCTGTGTTAGTTGTTGTTAGAATACTTAGGTATACCTAAAAGCGTTACGTTTTAAATCAGATAACAAGGTTATTTATTTTATTTTGAATTGACACTTCTTAATCGTTGTGATTTGAAATTTAATGAAACGAAAATGCCCCACGGCAAATAGACAAACAAAAAAAAATTAGTTTCACCTTTACCGTGTGTGATAAAGTGTGAATACACACACACAGAGACACACACAATTTTATTTTTTTATCTATAAAATGACACTGTTACAATATGATATATTTTAAATAATTTATAAAAAAAATATACTTAATTATGCAAATATCATTTAAATATATTTATTATCAATAAATCTTTACACGATTTATGTTTATTTGATGTGTGCATGCACAAAGATAGGAAAAGAAATAGCCATACAAGATAAAATACAAGAAAGTACAATAGTAGGTATCTATATGTGATCTACAATTATGAGGATTTACAACATACCCGACCTCAATTATCTAATCACTATTAATTACCTTCACTTCTCTAAATCCGCAAGTCTCACAGAGCCTACAATGGTACATTACCTACCTCTGCACCTACAAAGCCCGACGATTCCCATCCCATACACTAGTCACAGCAGTTTCCTGCTCACGTGCTAATTGGTAATAATTGATCTAGCGAGGGCCACCCGCGTCGTATGTATTTTTAGAAGTAAGTACAGAAACCACTGTTGTCGGTTTTAGGATTACGGAAAAGAATGCCATAAAACGTACATATTGTATTTGTGCATTCTTTTTTGAGTGTTCTGTTTCACTTTTATGAACTTTAAAGTTGTAAATAACTAACTTATTTGTATATTAATTTGTTTAGCTTTATAATTGTAGCTTTGATTGAAAGTAGATACTTATATAACTATTTCTAGTGTGGATTTCTTTTCTATGTCAGAAATGTTATACGTGAAGACATTTTAAATACCTAGTCTTATTTTAGTACTGAAATTTTTAAAGCCCAGATTTGATAATAAAACCTATACCTACCTACTTACTTTAAAAAGTCCATCAAATGAATACCTACTTGTTATGAACATGTGTGTTAACTAAATTACGTATTGTTTGTTCAGTGGTATGAATGCTTTAAATTGTCACTGGTATCCAATAAAATGTATAGAACACTTATCCACAACGCCGTAATGACAAAACATTCTTCATTCAAAAGCCGGGTTCTCAACGACATCGACAGCTTAACAATAACTCATGACATTGCCGCCTCCCTCGTTAGTGTTCTGTTCCGAGTTCAAATTTTAAATTCATCGCGAGTCATTTGCTTTTGCCGTTTGCGATTGCGCTGCGCGGGACACATGACGTCATTAGTCAAGGCGGTATTGTGCGAACGTTACATTTTGATACAGAGAAATACAATTTTTATTCCTTGATATTCTTATATTAAAAACAACTTAAGCAATTATTCTACACAGTACAATTATTAAGCTCTTACGCTACGAAATAAACATAAAATAATAAAAATAATCCAAGTAAAAATATATATATATATTAAATTTGGACTAAGCTACTATCAAATACTGTTTCGTAAGATTGGATTATGTGCATGGTTATTGCTCTATTGTTTAAGATCTTAACATGAATTTATACAGCATAAAACCGTTCTTTCACGTTTCCAGCATCACAATGTTTGTGTACTTGTATGTATTACAGAACGGTATTTCCTATTACGAAATACCACTGACTGACTCATCACCAAGACTTCGAAACTATTGGTCTGATTGACTAGCAATTTAGCATAGTTATCCCTTTTGAGAAGTCGACGCTCACAGAGAAATATTTAAGAAAACTTCAAGGTTAATTTTGTATGAATTTTATTCGCACAAAGTTGGGACAACTGGTAATAAAATAAAACAGTAAGGCTAAATGCTGTAATCATCTATTTCTATATAATTTTAAAATTTGCAAAAATATCAAAACTTTTTTTTCACGCTATACCACAAAGTATCGGCGGCTGAATGTCGCGGGCGCGGCGGCGACATGACGAATGGCCGCCGAACGTTCCAAATTTAAAATCTGCCGCGTAACGCTTGTGTTAATGGCATTGTTTATGGAAGCGTTCCTGCGCAAACCTGCCAGTGACTTACAAATTTACAAGGCTGAACGACCGTATTCCTTTGCCTTGAGACTTATTTAAAAACAAGCGGCAGAACTATTTAAGTTAGATTGCTTGCCCTTAATCTGAAAACGATACAGATTCCCAATTTTTGGTTGCATTAAATTGGGTAGAATTTAAAGCAGAAAGGATTCATAGAATGCCTAGCTATATTTAATAGTACGATTGCTTAGATCTGTTTGGTAGTTGGAGTATCCTGACCCTTTCAAAGTCACTTTAAAATAGCAACAAGGTTATCTCGTTCACAGCGGGAAGCGTGTTAGATACGCAGCACAACCGACGGACAGGCAAATTAGGTAAGATAACTAGAAACTTAGATTAACTCGTTGAGAACTGTTATTTGTAATATAAACTGGTTTTAAATCGGTTTAATTAAGACATTCACTGAACATTTAACTAGCAGAAGTTTTGTTTCTGGTAAGTACCTAACCTATTTTGTACATATTCGATGGTTCAGGTTCTATTTCTTACAAAACAGGTACCGTTATACCTGGTTATTCGTTAGTCTAGTGGCCAGATAGGTATATAGCCGTAGATCTCGGCCGATAAAAAGTTATTGGGTTTTCTATCGATATATCGCGCCCCCGGTGCGAGGCCTTCACTTTTGCAAAAATTGAAATGATGAGTTAAATGCGCGATAAGTGTCCTAAAGCAACCCTTTACTCGGTGCAATAACCGTAAGAGTTACATAGTTTCCGTAAGATGGCGTGAGTGTCATTATGGTTTTGGCGCGAATCACGGCGACGCTTGGAGAATGTCAAAGTTTTAAATGCTTCTCCTGAAAAATTGCACTTTCGCAAAAACACGGTCTCGCACCCGGGGTGCGATATTCTCAATAACAGCCCAGGGTCTGGAATTTAGAAGTAGGTACACATTCCCGTGCCTCGGAAAGCACGTTAAGCAGTTGGTTGCGTGACTAAACCCTTTCTGGCTGTGTCTGATTTGCCGTCCCATCCCATGAGGGTGAGCGAATAGAAAGCGTCTCTGTGTTTGCACACACAATTGCGCACTATAATATGTCCTACGTAGCCTAGTCTCACTTGAGATTGTCCAGTCAGGACGAAATCATCACCAGTTTTTTTTTTTTTATACCTTATAACCTTTTAGCGATTATTGACACTTAAATGTTTTAATATACCTAGTTACTTACGTAGGTACATATGATACATTCTCTATAAATAATAATTTTTTTCGTATTTGTTAAAATACATAGGTATTTTAATTACATCTCATAAAATGGAAAAAGTATTTTTTCTCATATAAATTATTTTCATGCATACGTTCTGATCGCATACTACCTTTAACGTATGTTTTATAAATCGATGACACAGATTTAAAGGCTGTCGTTGAGAATAAAAAAATGCAAGATTTACTTAAAAAAAAATAAGCAAAACTTATCTCATTTAAATCGAAAGTTAGAACGAAAAAAATCTTTATTCCTCTTTTTATAACACCACTGTTATCCCGAGCTCATAAACCCCAAAAAACAAACTGAGCAACCCTTACCAAAGTTAACCCTCGACATAATAAAAATAAAACGACAATAAAAAGAGGTATAAAAGTGTCCGGGAGTCGAAATGAAATGGAATGCAAATGTGAACGAAATAAATAAACCGGGTAGGTGAAGTAGCCACTTCGGTTAGTTACGATGGTAGGGGTCTAAGATTTGTTGCCTAAGGACCAATCGCTTAACCAGTACAACGGCTTACAGCACGTGTCAGTCGAGTGCCTTGTATTCAAACATACATAGTTAAATTACATCTAAACGATTTTTTATATTAAAAATATTAAATGATACTCACATACTATTTACATTTAAATCGCTGTTAATTTGGCCGGTTGAATAAATTGAACTATTATTATGTGAAATCTCGTGTAAAACTTATCGTTTAGGTCCATTGAAAATTAAATCGATTTATAGATATCACCAGGTGATAGGGCTTCTTGGTCTGCCTGGGTTGGTACTACCCACTCAAAGTATATTATACAGTAATATTTAGTAATGTTGTGTTCGGTTTTAAGGGCGAATGAGTTAGACTAACTACAGGCTTAAAGGATATGCCATCCTTAGTTACCAACGTTGGCGTATTGGCATTGTAAAGGATGGTCAATATTACACAGCCAATGTATATATATAGTCCGTCTTATAGAAAAGAACAACTATGTTAGCTAGTATGAAGTTTAGTTCATACTAGCTAACGTAAGTATAGTCTTTTCTAATCGAAGAATTAATAAAGTTAAACAAACCTTATTTTCACATAAATACTTATATCCACTTTAATTTTACTTCCAAAGTTCTGATAACAGTATCGTGGACTTTCCAAACGCCATTTTTTTGCAAATCCATAATGAATATAAGTAGATTATTCAAGCTCTTTACCAATGATATCGTGTTAATTCGATTTTAAATGTTGTTTATTTGGCTTTTGTCCTCTTGCGGTTTGAATAGACTATAGTTGTTATTTTTGTTGTTATCTGTACCCTAGGTACGTACCTATATTGATTTTTTTAGGGTTTTCTTCAAAGCCTTAAAAATATAACATAACCTTTTAATTAAATTTAAGTAAATTATCCACGTATTCTTTAACTGTATACAATAAACACGTTCAATTCAAATGAAAATAAACTGAAAGAGGGTTCATTGATGTACTTAAGAAATAGTGTTCAGTATAAAATTTTATGCGCCAATAAGGACGGGCTATAAGTACATTAGGTTTAAATGTATTACTGCATGCGTTAATGCAACATTCTAGAAAATTAATTTGATTAGATAAACAAATCAATTTTCTGGAAAATTACATTAAAAAATATGAGACACCTTTTGAAGGAGGAAAACTCTATACTCGTATGCTTTCTTAAGAAAACAGGGCTTGGACTAGGTAGTCTGAATATTTACTATCCGCTCGTTACTATTAGGTATTCCAACAGCATTTTTTTGCTATAGTTGCTACGGTTTGGAATGGTAAGTGAGTCAGTGTAATTTTAATGGTTTGCGAACTGAATATGGAATGTATACTTCTAAAAGTAACAATGTTTATGTGGGGCACGTGCTTTTAACGGACAAGAATTCATTTTACTATTTATACTGTATGACCTTAGGATATTTTCTATAGATATAATACTGAGGTTAAATATTATAATTTTGTAGCTATATTTTATATTTAGACGAAGGTCCATGCTGTAAAGTCAAACATCAACGTTAAATGTAACAAGGTGTAAAATTATATCATCTATGTACCTACCTATCTAGATAGAGATATTTATATATCACACACGTTTTATATGTCATAAGATGCTGGTAATAGGTATATATATGTATATATATTAGTTGGCTTACTACTTCTTATGTAAATAGGTAAATAATAAACGATATTTACCTAAAGAGGTAACTCTTTATAATCTAAGGATGATTTAGTCATAATGAATTGAACCGAACTCACCGGTCACAAAGCAATGCACATTTATCTCAAAGTGCCTTAAAAGCCAAACTCACACACACAGATTAAAGCTTTTATAGGTATTTAACATGTCTTTATTTAATTTATAATATAATTACTAACTGTGTCGATTATTTTAATTGTCTCCACTCAATTTTATATTCCCGAAAATAAAAATCACATTAAATTAAGCGTTTCTTATTTTATTTTAGTAAAATGAATGACATTGACCTTTTCTCTTTTTTGCCAAACAATAAACCATTCATTCATTCAATTGGTTTAATTAAAGTCGAATTTTGTAAATAAAAATAGTGAGCTAAAGTTTGAAGTATCGATTCGAGTTGGAAAATTTTCGTTGGCTATTAATAAGCGGTGATTTTTTGCACTCGTTCCCTCCGAAGTTAATGTTTGTTGGTTAATTGGAGTTGCGCTGAGTTACGACAATTTGTTTCGGGTGCTTCAAATGTAAGTACGAAATTAGTTCTGCCGGATTCAGAAATTCCTTGAAGAGGTTAGTCTAGTACCTACCTACATTTATGTTATTATTTATACCTAACGTGTTCTGTGATTTAGTCTGAACTGTTTTATTTAGGTATACATACTATAACTGAACATATTGAAACTATACCGATGTAGATCGTATTTACTGGACTGGATTGATCAGTCGCGGCGCCTAGGCAAATCACTTCTCGGGGCCTCTTTATATAGGTTATTAGGTTAATCAAACTATGACAAAGGCTGATACTTGGTTTAGGAAAATGAACTGTTATTGTTTAAATAATTTTATTTATTTATTTCTTCACTGCTTTTGATGGGATAATTCCTCGCTTCCAGACGGAATGTAAAAGCACTTACTTACTACACTTAGTCTAACAAAAACCTCATAGTTGGCTATTAATATACCTACTATGCCTTCATGTTGAGCTGAGGTGGCTCTATACTATTCTGGTGCAACTATAGCGCTCTATTATAAGTAGGTATTAGGTATAATAACAAATAACAATAACCTTACTAGGTACCTAAGTATCCTATCGTTACTGTCACTAGGAACCTAGGTACCTAGATAGGTACGTACCTACTTACCTACTTAGGTTGCACTTATAACAAAAAACGTTTTTGTTATGTTAAGATAAGAATTTTTCTGTCCCTACTTAGGTAGTTACCTAGGCACCTACCTTCTTAATTTTCTAGATAGGTTCTCTTACCTATATAGGTAAGTAATACCTGCTTAGTTGTTTTGTACTAAGTTCAAAAGCCTTTTTAATAATTAAATATAAATTTTATTTATTCAATGTAGGTAATTAAGTGTTAGAAGTTAAAATAAATCAATATGAATATTATAAATTGGTATAAGGTATAAACAGTATTATTATAAATAGGTTCTAAAATCGAGATAATGGCATTACGAAGGTTTTCAGTGTCGCAGTGAGCAGTGTGCGCGGCGTGCGCGAAACTATTGATTGGACGCGGCACGCCCGCACTCGGTGACAAATGTCCCGGCTAATTCGCGTTATTAGGTCATCCAGTGCTATACTAAACTAGACTAGATTAAGCAAATGTAACTAAAATTAATTCAATTAAGTACCTACGCAGGTATATCTTTGAATACTTTCCTTTTTTTAAAACAAAGAATTCTCTATTTGAAAAAAATACGATTAACACTCCAAATCGAAATATCGTTGTAACTTAAAATAATTTAAAAAAGAAATCTTTTATTTTACAATCATAGTTTTAGATACCTCTAGATACATAGGTTACTTATGTAAAACTATGTATTATATTTATAAACATTGTTTTTGATACGCCTAGTAGCCTTTACTTTTACCAGGTTATTAGAGTTTATATTTGAATACGGTATGGTATTCTATCTAAGATAACGACACAGCTTCCCAATGACCGATAAGAGATTCTTAAATTTAAAATTAGAACACGCGTATGGGCGTGGCCGGACCAATCGGGATTGTCACGCACTGCGACACGGTGACATTTACGACCAATGGCGTAAGCGCGGGAAGTTGGCGGTGACATTTCCAACCAACCGACGGTCGCCCGCCCACGACATTTGAATTAGAATGAGCATTCGTGAATAGAATACGGAAAGTGGGAGTTTTTCAGACGTGACGTGACGAAATATATAATATGAAAATCATCCTCGAAAGATTCTATGAAAACTTGGAGAGATGTCTACATATTCGTTTTTTAAGTTATTAAATTAAACACAAAGGTAAGCAACCTATTTAGGTGCTTAGTGAGGTATATCATTACCTAAATGACCTACTAACACATTTAAGAGCTAAAAAACAAGTTTCAAAAACTATGCATATTGAATACCTATAGATACCACGGTAGGTACTCTTAAAGAAACTCTTATTTTTTATAAAAATGTTTCCCATATTTAGATTGGGTGATGAGGAAAAAATGGAATAAATGTTTACACTATTAGGTACCTAGGTAGGTACCTACCTAGTGTATGTCTTATTAAAGTCAATACCTACTTAGTTTATACCTAATAAGATTCTTATTATTCACACGACTATTCAAAATTAAGTTTACCTTTTTATGAAATGCCAACTCAAATCAGTTAAATATTTTGGAATTTTAATACCGTCTGTTGCTCGTTAATGAATATAAAAAAGTAATTAGTTTAACACGAAACATATAAATGTCAGTGTGACACTTTTAACCAATGGAAGCTAGCTCTACTGTCATTGGCTAGACGCAACAATGTCAACTAGATGACATTGTTTGTCACATGTCACAATCCATGACAACAATCCTTTTGTTTCCGAACACTGAATCAAATAGTCGATGTAAAATAGCATTCATCAATGTGTAAGGAAAACGTATACCTACCTAGGTACATAGGTATAGGTACGTATTCATAATTTTTTAGCAATTATTCGTATTATTAATTATTTGTTTAGGTAGGTACATAAGAATTATTAACATGCCGAACATGCCGAACATGCCGCACCAATCATATGCTGTTATTATTAAGAATTTTTATATTACCTAATATCTGCAGACAAATATCTGGTTACCTACATATTTTAAGAATGTCAAAAATATATTATTTAACTTGTCTTTTTTACTGAAATAACGATACATTAAATTTAAATTAAACGTGAATGTCAAGAAAAATTAAAAAATAAATAAATTATTAGATTCCTATCTAAATATTAGGGACAAACATTGATTACCTTTAGCTTCGAAATAAAACATTTAAATAAAAAAACCTACAAAGTCCGGACCGATAACATAATTTAAAAATGGAACACATCAATTTGAACACTGAAACGATTGATGTTTAAATGTTAAAAAATATTTTACGAGAAAAAAATATATAAAATTGCGTGAATAGGGGAGCGTGTTCAGAAATTTATCAAATTGAGATCAATTTGACTATCTGGGCTCGTGCTTCTGATTAAAATCGATATCGATTGGACTGAATTTACAATTCGGCTTCCGTGTGGGAATTTTTGCGTGCAAGTTGATTAGGCAGGATCGATGTTTCATTATAATGTGTTGAACTGTTCGCATGATCAAAACATTTTGATATATATAACTATAGTACATTATATATCTACCTACTACAAAATAATTTATTTGCATAGCTGAGTATCATACCGACAAGTCTATGGAATGCACTCCCCTTACAATGCGTAACCTACATTTTACTCATAAGTATTTTCTTGGAATGAAAACAGTCACGATGAATACAAGTCACTGAATAGTGAATAAAATATATGATATTTTTTTTAACAAACAAAACACAGATAATAGGCATTATTGCGAAATCACGAAGACCCTCAAGGGTTCGTGTCGATGGTGAATATTTTGAAAGTTCGGTGCTTTTGGTAACCTTACAGGAATAATACTGCGCAGATATTTTTAAATATTATGTCAAGAATAAATTTAAACTTATTTAAAAAAAAAAAAAAACTATACTTATAGGTAGATATTGTCAAATGTAACATATATTTTTTTTATATAGATAATACGTAAGTCTGGTAGAAGGGATTTGTTTTTTACATTCTGGATATAAAAACTTTACTAAATCTAAAAAAACTAACTGATTAGGAAAAACAATAACGACTGAAGACTCTTTCGTCGTCCATTTCGTATTTTTACATTTAATTAAATCTATGACAAAAATCTATTTTATACCTAATCCCCAGGTAGGTATATCTTATCACAATTCCACAGACTAGGTACTCGAAAGCTAAGAACATCTTGGTATGTAGGTTACCTTCCTATCATTGGTAATAGGTATCTATTTGATAGAGTTAAATTAAATGTACAGGTACCTATATAAAATCCCTACTCATGTGTAGCAAATAAAATAATCATTTACTAACATAAGAATACTTTTTACGAATTATTGGATGATCTGAAATAAACTAAAAAATACTGTATTTAATTTTAATTTAAATATTGGAACACGACAACAGATTCTCACGGTTTGTCAAGCGCTTTAGGCACGTTCCTACTTGATGCGAATAATTTGAATATTTTTATTGAATTATTTAAATTTTTGGAACAAAATTTCAAATATTTTTTTAAATTGTAGCCGAGAGCATTAGTGGATAGCTGACTGGCGCACTTCAGTTGCGATTATATCACGTAAATCGATTTGAATTCGTTTTTAATAGGATAATGATAGTAAATGACAAGGGATTTTAAATATGTTTTTGCATATATTTAAATTGCTTATTTTAATATTTTAGAATTACAAATGATCGGAATTCGGTAGGATTTTAAAAATCGTTCTGTATTTAAATTTCTTCTTAAAATCGTCGAATTCTTTTCTCACAGCTTGTCACTTAAGAATTTTGATTTCAAATTCGAACTAAGTATCCATTTTCTTTAACTGAATTTAATTAAAGACATGCTTTGTTTTTCGCACGTAGGGAATCCGTTTTTTAGGCCTTTATGGGAGAACTTTTGTTTTATCTCATATTCCAAATTTTATAACTTTATATTTGTTTTTTTTTTTATCAACCTTAATCCCTTTTGCGCGAGAACGACCCGCTGCTTCCTAGGCAGGTGTCGCTTTCACTGTAAGTACTTAACAGTCGTCAACTTTAACTACTTTATATGAAAGTTGGTAATTATTATGTAGGTAACCTACACATAATTACGTTACCATATTTTTATTGAATTAATTATATATATCATTTTTTTAATGTATTTTGTTTTAAGAATTTAATTACGATTATATTTATATATAGGTATCTACCTAAACTATTGTATTCATTCATTATTTTTTACACCTGACAGTTGTACTATCAAGCGGGGTAGATGCCAATTTAATTCAACTGAATAAAAACCGTATAATAAATATCACAAATAGCGCAGTAGATACAAAAAAATAGTAAACTAAAGACATACAAAAAGTCATCCAATGAATTCGTCATGAAGTTTTCGGAAAAAACAACATAGGTAACAAAATATTATTTAAAACTTATCTTATATATTAATTTTCATTTTTATAATGTCATGAAGTCGCGTGCGATATGAACGCAGCTCGAACATGCTTCCAAATTCAAAATAAGAATTGCCAGAATTCGATTGTTTCGTGCCTTCCCTGCGGCTAACTATTGCGTGATCGTTTTGAAACAATGCTAAAAAAATGTGCTTTATGGTTCTTATTAGGGTCTCATATTGTTAAGTGGACCTCGATTTGAAACATATGATAAAAAGCCATAAATTTATTTCAAAACCCTACAATTATATTGTCTATGATAAATAACAAATATTTTAGTTTTTTATTTTGTATCTGTATGGCATCAATACGCAACTGTAAATGTATCTGTATCGACTAAAATGTAATAAAGTTGATAATTCAAGCTGTTATTTTATATACTTTGCTTACATATAATAGTCGAGTAATTTATGAAATTAATTAATATACTTATAAGTAGATAACTACAATGAATTTAATGAATATAATCTCGGTAATATTTGTGCTGCCAAACAGGTATCGAAAAACAAGATGAGAATGGGCTGGTTAATATTAACTACGATAATTATGTGAAATCAATAGTGATTAGTGATGTTTTTAATGAGGTGAATCTGATTCATTACCTACAGTTGAATATCATTTTGCACTAATTATTGCTATATCATCGGTCAGTTCGGTATCGACTAAAATTTTACGTTTCAAATAAGGCATTGGATAAATACATATGTACTTATTTTGGTTGTGTTATTTTTTTTTTTGTGTAATGCCTCTCGCGCTCGGCAATAAAGACAACCCGTGCGGAAACCTGTCTATGTCAGAATAATTCGGTTTGGACAAATTCGCTACGAAGCAGCTTCTCGTCATATGGAGAGTAGGCCTTAGTCCAGCAGTGGGATGTTTATAGACTGATGTCTAATTAAAATAAAAGCTCGATTTAATGGTAAGTGGTCATCTGACATTGTCAGAAGGAGAAACCATCCTTACCCGAACTCACACTAAGCGAGTCAGTCAATGAAACAGAAACAGCTAAACAGCAATACAAAGTATTAGGTATTGTTAAGCGGTAGAAATTAGTTGGTAGAATTACTGATGACTGGATGATACCCACCCTGACGTTCTGTAAGCAAAGCTCTACAAAATCTTAAAACCAGTGTTTACGTCTTTCAATAAAGTGTTATATATGAAGTATATATTTTACTTTTGCTTATTATATGGCGGATATACAGAGAACAAATACAGAACGACGATATCAAACTCACGACTTAACCGTTTGTCCGTTTTGTCCATAAATGTAGATCTAACTAAGAACCTATTAATTAGAAATTAAGGAATGTGCAGAAAGGTTGCTTTATAATTTGTCAATTTATTTAGATACTGTTGTATAACACTAAGGCATAATATATTATAATAAAAATCAAATACTTTACCGTCTCATTTTTTTCTATACTTTGATCTTTGAAATCAAAATATGCTTTAATCAAGTAGGCTTTTACAAGCACTTTTGAATCGTCATTTAACAAACTATAAATAAAGTACTTCTCTTAAAAGATACTTAGTATGATCATGAAGATATAAGCTAACTATTTATCGCGAGAACCATTTTTATACAAAGTTAGGTACGGCCTGTTTAAAAGTTAACACATTCAGGGACTAGTTACAGTTCTAGTATATAGATATACTAGAATCAAATCATTAATTGTTATAACGTCTATACGCGTTTACTATATCAAAGTCTTATAGAATATATTGAAACGATTTAGCATGACCATACATACCCACCTTTCGACATTACCATTTAAACAATAGGTACCTGTAACAAAATCTTTCTCGAATAAGAAATCATCAATAGCCGTGCAATCATTAGTAAAACTTAAACTCTAACATTAAAAAGATTCGATTCTACAAAATTTCAAAACAAAATTACCTATGGAAATAACCCTGCTCCCTAAGAAGCCACACTCATTAACGTTGCCTAAAAAAAAGTAAAAACGTCTAGAAAGCCCCATTCTTAACTTTTCATATTCAAATTTCGAATTCGTAAAGACACGTTCACATTTGTGTTAAAATTAAAACGCACGCTGACTATTTCTTTTCTAAAAATATATTTTTTATTTAAGTAGATATGTGTCATTTATGAATATCTTGTAATTTTCTGTTATAGAGACAATTATATTAACATAATTTCATTATTGTAATTGAATGTAAAATGTGTATTTTTGACTCTCGGTGTATGGATAAGGAAAATCTTTATAAGCATAAATTAATTTTATATTTACAACACCTTTATTTAAAATATTATTTTATATTGCGGATCAACGGATCTCGGATAACGGAAAAGTGTATATTTAAAATGTCCTTAAAATTATCTATTCAGTGTGATCGCAACCTATAGACTTCGCGTGACGATACAAGTACTTTTTAAACATAGGAACGTTCTTTTTGCGAATTAGAAGTGTTCTCTCTTCAAAACAAATTGCTGACAAGCGAGACGTTCTGATTCTTATTTTGAATGCGCCAACCGCATATCCCGCCATTTAATAAACGTTGGACTTTAAATGCTATGACGTTGTTCTAAAGTTTATTTTCGATTAACAGTAATTATAAGATCTGTCGGATCTAGTGAAAAATAAAAGATATAAGTTTTTGTGATAGCTGTTTAATGTAACTTTGGTTTTGAAGTAAACATATTTAAAGATATTTCAATAAATGCTTTTCTAATTTAAATTTTAGCTTTTTCTTATGCGATATAACGGTTAACAATTATGAAGTGATAAAATTGTCTGTGTGTAAGACACATAACACAGACATTCTAAAATCGATCTAAAGATTGTATATCGTTTTAAGTCATATCGGAAACTTTTTGTGTTCGAAATACAAACTTGTAAGATGATTTTTTTTTTAAATATGTGGAGATATTATTTGTGACGTTATTGCTGCTAGCATGTAGAAATGTTTCAAATTCAAATTTGCTATTTGTGTATCTACATACACATCGTTACGTCAAATTGTTGATGCTTGAAGACGCGGTGATTTCCATGAAGTATTTGTTTGCGTGACTCTTATAAGCTGACTTGAAAAGTGGAAAGGCGTACTTTATTTAGACGCCTGTTGCTTGCGACATCTGGTAAGATCATAGTAAATGTCAATACCTATATTAATAAATATGATAGCGCAGTTATTCCAGACTTTTCAAAATAATGGTGCTTTCTAGACGCTTTAATTTTGTAGACACATGTTGACGAATATTTTCGCGATACTTGAGTCAAAGTTAGGTATCCAGAATGTTACGTGTTAGTGTTGTTTTCAAAACATTCTAATGTTATAAGGGCGTAAGTAAGGTTTGCTTTTTTTCTGTACCTATTTGCATAAAATTTTCTAATTTTTGTAAGTATTAATATATTCCTATTTAATTTTTAATTTCAGGGTGGACAGACATTTTGTCGATGGCCATTTATTTATTTTGTTCAACTGAGCGGGACGTCAACATCACCAGTAGCTTAAAAATTCTAAATTGCCATTTCATGAAGGCCCTGAATTAATACGTTTTTCTTTTAAGACCTTTTTTAATTTCTGACATTGGGAACATGTTGACGGAAAAAGATTTTGAAATGTTTTTAATGTAAAATTGCCATGTATGATTTGTTTTTGAAGACAGTGAGATCGGGTTGAATGTCAAAAGTTGAGTTGTCCCACTAAACACGAGACATATGGTCACATTCGTCATATAGTAGATACCTATTAATCAACCAATCATGTCAACGTAATCGGAGACAACATGGCCGATCCATGAGATTTACATGCGAATGTTGTCGAAACTTCAATAGAGACATTAACATTTTGTGGAGTAATTTATAGACCTAAATGCCTAGTTAGAGAAAAGCATTATGTAAAAAAACATAGGTATAAAGGTAGGTATTTTCTTCATAGAAGACTGCTATGGGCTATTTGATTGATGAGGTTTTACTTTAAGTTGCGATTTCGTATTCATTCATATTAGGTTTTCATAAATAATCCATTTTTTTAGATTCCTTAAATGAAAAAAATATATCCTTTAGTGATAAACTTATTTCTTAGCGAAGAGAGTGTTGTAGTGTGAATAATCTGTAAAGGTTGGTCACACATACACAAACTGTTGAGCCATAGGTAAATGACCTTTAATAAAAAAAACTTTTAATAGCATAGTTGACCATAAAATACAATAATCCCTGTAATCACTTTAATTTTTAAATCAATGTTTAGTTTAAAAACAGGCCACAGCAATTATTCCTTATTACCAAGAAGTCCTATTACTGATTCAATTTAAAGGCGATAGAATGTCGTTCAATAATAGGACGTTTAAATATTAACGATCAAGGCACGTCACGCGATGTCACGCGTGACACGTGACAGTGAAATGTCGCGTGTGACGGAAATGTCACGGGAGTTGAACTGTTGATACTTCAATGTTTACAATCAATAATGTGTCATCAAATGTCATCGTTATTGAGCACAGATAAACAATAGTTTGTTGTGCGAATGATAAAATTGCTTTCGAATTATAATTATTTTTTATTATTTTATTTTCGAAAGCACATTTATCCCTAATTTTATGCTATGAATTTAGACATTTTGTTATATTAATTTATAAATAAAAGTAATTTTAATAATGTATCTAATATTTGCAGTATTGCAGTTTACAATAAGATTATTATAAATATTTCTTTCATTTGTGTATTATATTTTATTTTCGGCAAAATTATAACATTTATTTGTTGGTAAAAATACGTGGTTTTAATAGTTTTTACATTTTTTTAAATATAATTACGATAAATGTTTTATTTCATTTTACCTAACTTGTTTTTCTTTTTACTACTAGCAACTTAGTGAAACAGATTTAGTTTATTGAATATCTGAGCATGGGAGTACTAAAGGATGTCATAGGAGTTTACACAAATTAAATAAAAAAAAGAAATTGCTTTAAACTTTTTATTTTATACTTATTAATGTTTGGCAAAAGGAAGAATAACATGCTTCTCAGAGGGCAGCTGTAACTAACCCTGTCTTAATAATTAATACTTTTTGGTTCCTATAATTTAAATTATGTAACAAAATTCACACTAACCATACGATATCTATTTGAAATAATATGATATTAATTAGATACGATAGAATATACAGAGAACAAATTAAAATTTTGTTTAGCACCAAAATAGCTAGATAAGACTTAGGATATGCAATAAATACTTATAATACAAATGATCCATTACAGTTTGAGCCATTTTACATTAATATCTGATGACAATACAATATGATAGGATAGTATCAGTAAAAGTATTTGTATGATTTGAAATATAGATACGTAATTAAATACATCGTATTTAAATTTAATTTATGAAATAATATATGACGCTATATATAATTGACGTCACGTCAACAAATTTTGTGTAAATGCCAAATGTTCATGTTATGTATCTATACAATATTTTTACATTTAAAATGAAAAAGATCTCTACTTAAAATTCTGCCATAATTTTGTACATCATTACGCTATTATATACAGTTATATTGCACATTATTACTATGGAATGTTGTTTTTTAACAAGTTATTAATACCAATTAATTACAATTAACATTATTAATATTTGAAATACGCTTAAATACATAATGAATTAAAGTTCAAAGATATAATTTTTCAAATATATACAAAGCTATTTAAACGAAATTACAAATTACGTATTATTGAATAGTTTACACCAGGTACCCCTCCACTGTTGTATAATGGGTTGAGAATTTGAAGGTACTGGGTATACAGATAACTATACTATTTATAAGTACTATTACTAAATTTAAATGAAATCACAAATGCACTGAATAATCTGTAATTAACAGTCTGTAAACACTGGTTACGAGAAGTGGGGTCACGATAGACTCGTTTGGACCCTACCATTTTGACGTCGATTAACATGTGCCTCGCTGTGAATATTTCTCTTAGTCCTTGAGAAGAATGCAGCGTTGCATCCACTAACTGAACACCGATGCAATAATTGTACATGAACACTTTCACAATGCATCTTCAGACTAGACAAGTCCTTGAAACACTCCCTACAACCTCGGCACGAATAGAAACCATCTTTGTTTGGTCTTGGCGCCTCATCTTCTACGCAGTAGTTGACTTTTTGAGCCAAAGGCGGTGAGTAATTTTGATTTTGACAACCAAAACTATTAAGACTAGGTGGCAGAAATCCGAATGGTAAAGGAGGAAAATTTGGGAGCATACCAAACGGAGTAAATAGGAAAGGATGCTGACTAAACATGTCACGTCCGTTTAAATAGGATTCTGGCAAAGGAAGAGGTGGATATGGAGCACTGAAAGGCACTTGCCCTAAATGACTTTTTAATTTTTCACTATCTCTGGCACGATAATACTTTTGTGACTCGATATAGGGAACGGCTCGTTCGTCTTCGTTCAGTTTTGAAATCTGCTCTATTTGTTCTTTTATTTTATCTAACAAACGCAGATCGTTATATATTCTCATGTCTTCAACTAGTATTCGCCTATGCAAGTTAGTGTTTGCACTGTGACGATCCCTGCTGCGTCGAGTATTGAAAGCTGCTCTACAACCATCGGTGTTACATTTGTACATCACTTTTAAATGTGCATTTTGGTAATGTGTCTTTAAAATATACATGTTTTGAAAAAACTTATCACAAACTTTACATTTAAGAGGATTGTCCATATCTACGGGAACATCTGTAGTTACTATAAAAAAGCCATTGTCAAAGTGGCCATAGATTTGACCTTGGTTGTCATCTGATGCGTATTCATAGCTTGAAACTGACGACGAAGGAGATCTATCAGAATAATCAATACCTTCGTTTATGCTTGGATTATAAGGACCCGATGAATGGTGTGTTTCAACTTTCTTTGGAATGTGGGGAAAGTCGCCTTTCGATAAGCTTTCTAGTCTTTTTAAAGAATTTTCAGAAGAAAAGTGGTTACTGCTCTGGTTAAATATTTCATTTGATTTGTTAGTTTCCAATTTATCCGTGGGTTCTTCCTTAACTCGTAAATCTTGGGCACAATGATTTATGTCAGTTGCCTCTTGTTTTATTGGTTGAGGTTCTTGTTTTATCTTAAGATTTTCAACTTTCTCATAAGGAACCGAATATTTACTATTGTCGACGTCAGTTTCCTCACACTTGACTCTTTTCAAATTTAAAGCTCTGTCTTCGTCTTGGTTTTGATCATCGTTCTTGTTTTCAAAATCATTGCTGTCAATTACATAATTATTTTTGAGTCTAGTAGGATTAAGATTTTTACGTTTTCGTTTTATTACTTCAGGACTTGCAACATCTTTAACAGTGTCTGAATTTTCATTATTATCACTTACACTTCTTTGGTCATATTCTGTTTCTGATTCATCTGCAGACCCAGTTGACTTATTGAGATTGGAATAGTAATCACTAGTCTCGACCTGATCATTATCGTCATCGTCATCGTCACCAGCGACAACAACAATTCCATCATCTTCATCAGAGTCCCCTTGTCCTTCATGATCTTTATTTTCTACGGAACTAGATTCACGTCGTAAATGATGACCCTGATCAATTGTAGGTGAGAAATTAAGACCATTTTTATAATCTAAGGGTATGTTTGAAGCATATGATCTCATGTTTTGTGATGGATTTAGCAGTGGGTATGATCCAAATGGATGCATAGAACTTATTACTGGTGGCATATTCAAGCCTGCTCCAGGTGGTGGAATTAATACAGGATGTGACTGAGCACTTCTTCCATCGTGTGGTGAGATCTTCCTTCTTAAATGAGGGGAATGCAATTTTGGATTTGGGTTGGCACTGTGTCTGTTCCTTGACCTTCTAGAACTAAACATCATACTACAACCTTCAACTGTGCATTTGTGCATTTCCCTTAGATGTACCGCCGAAAAATGAATTTTTAAAGCACCTTTATCACAAAAAGTTTTAAGGCACACGTTGCATTGAACTCGTTTCTTACCGGTAGCGGGATTTATAAAATGTGTGCCTAAATTTAATGGCATCTGAGATGCACCCCATTGTCTCTTCGGTGGGCTTATGCATTTACCCAACATCATGTCTCTTGTTTTTTGTGCAGCTTCCACATAAGCATCTTTACTTAAGTTAAGAACATTGTCATCTTCACTTCGTAAGCTTTCAGATCTTGTCTTACTCATCGCATTGTTCATTCTATTATCTGTTGCTTCTGAAGGCTTACCTGATATTTGTGGAAGGAGTGCTTGTAATGATGCCAACCCCATTGGATTTTGGCTTAAAGCAGCAACCATTGCTGCAGGATGTGAAAATGAAGAAGGTAAAGAAATAGGAGGAATAGGCATATTGTTTGGTAACTGGAAATTAAAAAATTGATTTCGCATCGCATCCATAGCCGCTTTCTCTGCTGAAGTCATATCATAACCACGCTTTCTATTTTCATCTTTAGTAAGATTTTCGCTGATTTTGTGTTTTCTAAAATCGAAGGGTTGCATATTTTGTAAATAATTTAAGGGTGATGAATTAACAGGACTAGTAGTTGAGAGAGGACTAGATGAGGTAGATAGATGGACACTATGATTTGGAGAAGCTTCCGCAGATGAGGTTCTTTGCGGTGAGTGCGTTTGTTCGGGTGAATATCGGTTATAGTTGGGTGATAGTTTTTCTGTCTTAACACTCAAATCCTTATTAAAGTAATGACTTCTAGCTTCTTTCTCCTGCGCAGCTTTTAAATAATCAAAACTGTTTTTAGCGTCCATAATATGTTGAAAATATTTGAAAGATTCATCATTTCTGACATCTTTGCCTGAACTTTCCATGAGCCTTTTAAATTCAGCTTCGAGTTTTAATTGATCGATCGCTTTTAGTTCCTCGTTGTTTTCCATATTTTTATCTTTGATTTGTTCGTACTCGTGGCTGACTTTCGGAGGTGATGGAAGACCGTTTTTCTTGTAGATCGGTAGAAGAGAAGTTTTGTGAAGAGCTCTGGCCTCCTGTAGTTTGAGAATTTGTTGGAGTGCCAGGTTGTGCTCTGGACCACATCCACTCCATCTTTCCGCGCTGCCCGATTGCGTTTCCTGTAACAATTATAAGAAATTTTATTAATAAAGGTGCCAAGCAATCAAAAATAATTACAAAACGAAATCCAAAAGCTCGGATTATTGCATAATATATTTAACGGAGTGATGTTTGTATCATACTTATGCTAAATCAGTTAAAATCATAGCCTTATAAATAAAGCGAAGCTCGATTCGATTAAATTAATTTCAACGTATCCGCCTATTCATATGAGATACAGTCTAGAGCTATTTTAAAGACAGGTTGTTCTAATGTATCTTCAAACTAACTATCGGGTCGACACAAAACCACACCTTGCGTTTTCAAAGACTAATATCGAATTAATTCCGAGAACGGAGAGCAATTGGGTAAAATTGTGTAAAATGACGGTTTCGAGTCGACTCGAGAATAGAAAAGTGGTTTCTGTCGCGTGTTCGGAACGATTTAATCCGAAAACTAAATTACTATTCATTTGGTAAGTATTCGGGGCCGGTTCACGTTGTCAAACTCGAGTTTCAGTTAATATAGCCACTCCTTAAGCTGAGTTTAATTTGGCTATTATTGTCAAAATTAACTTTCAAAATATAATGTTAATAATAGTCAACAATATGATAACTTTAAGAAAATACAATGTATTTACAACAATACTTTTGAAATGAGTTACGTATTTTTCTATTAAAGCACTTGAGGGTATTATGTAATATTATATATTGAATATGCATTGAAACTCATTTATGAGGTTTCAAAAACTGTATTACATAAATGAATATAAAAACAAAATTAAGCTTTGTTTAAGCAAAATGTCGCTTCAGGCCTTTCCGTGTGTAAAAAGAGTTGATTATCGTTTTAAAAATCGTTTGTCACTCGATTATACCGTGTAACTCGTGTAAGCGATGGGGCGGCCATATCATTATACATTTCTGGGGAAAATTATATTGTCATTTGCCGCGCCAGCGCGTCGGCAATTTAGTATAATCCACACTCAAAAAAAAAGTCTCCGTGAATTATTTTCTAATGCCACAAAACGGATAAATGCAGGATAATAAAGTGTCGTTTAAGTAAAGTATACGTTTCGTGTTCGAATGTAATTGAGGGCGGTTTTAAAGTAATTTCATGATTTGTGTAAAGATTAAAATTTCATTTTTTGTGATTTCGATGTCGTTGTTAAGATAAACGATTCGGGGCAGATGTCTGATGACTGTGCTGTGTCCGTTTACAATATTAACGTAGTATTTACAGCGGTAAATAAGTTTAGCGTATGTATTAAAATTCCCACACGTAGTAAGCAAAACAAAACAAAAAGTGACTAAAGTCGCGATGGTAAGCCGAGGTGATTGACCGACCAAATAAACAACAAACTATATTTAAACCTTATTACGTACTATTAAATACCATTTTTAAATAAAAACAACGCAGTATTAAATATGCCTCGTATTTGACCCACGCCTACCGTCAGAGCAATGGACAAGCGGACATATTTCACAGGATTTTTCATAACTTACATCGAATGATATTAAGCTATAATTCAATGTTTTAAGGTATATTTTACTTTGACGACTGCCTCGTTTTTTATATGGTCATTTCGCGATGATCGCTTTTGGCTCGCTGTCGTGACATGCCATATTGTTCAGTGTATGATACGTGCAGTGAGTAAACAGGTTCCATACTTTGAAGCGCATTGTTTTACCTTTTTTCTTAATAATCTTTGAATATAAGTCATTGGGAATTTTATGATGGGAGAAGAGAACGACGAGATTGGCTTGGTCTGTTTTTATGGAACATTTAAACTACGTACCAATCAACCGGTCATCACGCAACGGTTATTTTTTTTATTTTACTTTACATTACACTAATTTTTAGAAATTATATGTCCATTTATGAGCTAAATTAAAAAAAAAATAAAGATTTATACGAAAAAAATTTAAATAAGAACATAGCTTGGCTGTTTATGTATACAATTTTTTTTATTTTTTAATTGATTCATGACTTAAATTCAGTCTGTAGAGCGAACAATTTTTTATCTAAAATTGATTTATACTAAAATTTTCTTATGGGTTCCTATTTCAAATAACAATTTCCAATCTAGTGACATAAGTATAAGTTATGGAGTCTATACCTCTCATATAATTAGTGGGGGCCGTAACTAGATAAATACTACGACGGCTATGCAGGATAATTCCTCTATTACTAATCATTACTAGAATATAATTGTTCGGAAATTAAGGTGTGCTTGTACGTTGTATAAATGTAGTAGATATCTACTTATACCTAGGTATATAAAATTGCTGTTTATTTCATATCGATAACTTTTTATAAATTTCCATAATAAGAACGAAAAATGCGAGAGAACTGATAATTAAAGAAAAATATTTTTTTTTTTTAAATAATTTTGTTAATACTATTACTCTTAGAATGTTTCTTTAATAATGAAAAAATATAATATCATTAATTATATCTCTCAACCATTCACTTTCATTCATTCAAAAAGTATCTACATTAATTCGAGGTAATGTCGAAATCAGGGACAGTTTATCAATATTTGTCGTTCGTTCAACAACGACATGATGGCGTGGGTGGGCGCTGTTTATTAATATGATTAACATATTACTATCGCCAGGAATGAATCAAATGAGCAAATACAGAGAACAAAAAAACTTGCGTATTTTTTCATTCGACATTACAAAGCTCGGATTCCAAAACATAATAGTTAATTATTTTAATAATATGTTATATTATTTTAAAATGTATAATATGCCGACCCACTAGCCGAGTAATGTTAAAAATTCTAAATACATTCTTATATTGAGTTATTAATTTTGTTTTTTCATATTGAAAACTCTAGTTCGTTTTAAGATATTTTGGCTTCAAGACGAATTTCAAACCACTTTGTTTATTTTTATATTTGCCGCTCAGATTATTAAAATAAGGATTAGCGCCACGCTTGGATATTTATTTAGCTTATTAGATAAACCGGATGCAGTCGTAAATGTCTCTCAGCATATAAACATATCCTATGTAAGTATGGTCTATCATTACAACGACACGGCATATCATTCCATCCCATTATAACTTTTTGATACAATTTAGATTCTATATAAAATTATCTCCGCGGTCGTTTAAGTTAATACGCGTAATGATATACCGTGGACAAGTATGGAGAGCTTATCTTAATCTGGGCTTAAGGCGCCTCGTAGCGTTTATGGGTATTAATAATAATTGGATTACGAGCAGAGGTCAAATATCGATTTGACTTTAGTTAGTCTCCTTAAGATGTTTGGGTATTGGATAAGTAGGTACTGCGTGTAACTTCGGTTGTGATCTGTGTTAGTTTTGATTTATTATTACATAAATAGCTGCTACTTCAGAACAATTTTCAGAATATATTTGTATTTTCGAATTGTATATTGTGCAGTGATTTATCTTATATGACTTTATTTTATTCGGATTTTAATTTTAGTTTTTTTTTAATTACTCAAATTTACCTTATATTATGAAAAAAAACACATTTTAGTATTTTTACTGTAATATTAACAAAAAATAAATACATACTAGGTAGGCACACACTCCAAATTTGAAGAGATTGACGGCCGTTAGTTGATCTTGAAATTGAAATGAAATTTGGCAAAACTGTAGATTATACTCTGTAAAGCATATAGGTATGTTACTTTTTATCCTAGAATAAAAAGTATCCAACACCCAACCCACGACGGGTTGGGTTTTGACCAAACGAGGGGACGTATTATTTTGAATCAATTCGAAACCATTAATTTAGATCATTTCCGAAGTTTTAAAATACTAGCATTAAATAGGTAGGATACCTATGCCTCAGATTGAATTGAAGCGACCGAAAAACTATAAATATTGATGTTATACCTATATGCCTACATACCGTAATACGACATAATACATATACATACATACAAACAAACAAACTGTACTTCAGTTTCTTATTCTATTATAAATTAAACAAACCTTCTGGTAATCATCTTCCCACCAACGCTTCACGAACTGACTTAACTTACTCAAATTATCGTCAATATCATCACTCATTTTGTTAACTCAAAACTCAACACTCACACTTAACGCAAATATTAAACTATCACTAAATATTGCGAAACGTACGTCCAGATTAAAAGCTAAGCCGACTGTGACATGACCAACTAATCCTGTGACACCCGGAGATCAGACGCCACCGATGGAGGGGTAGGGTTGACCCCTGACTTCTACCTGATAACAATAGCCGTCTACCTGTCTAAGGTACAACTACTGATAAGAAATTGGTATGACCCGAACTTATAATAATGTCGTCACACGTGATTTAAGTGTAAATATAAGATCAAGTATTTAAGTTATATTCATTTGCCGTAGTAATTGTAGAGTAGGTAAATAAGAACTTACCGCTACTTACTTAGCGGTAGAGATACCTATAGGCATATTTAGTATCTTAAATAGTTATTTAAATTAATAAGATAATGATCGATGCTGAATTGGTCCCTTGCCATTATGTCTACAGTAAAGTTTAACGAATTTTAAAGTATATTGAACTATTATTTTTTTCTTAAATAGGTATATTTTAAAAAGATTAAACTTCTATTTTATACTGTATACATCTATTATTTGGAAGTTTGGTTGTTATGAGTTAGTATATAGTAATATTATAAATGACTTATGTAATTTAATTTTTCATAAGATTTAGTCTTCCCTATACATTTTTAACATATGAGGATGGAAAATTCACTGATTACGGTTTGAAGTAAGTTGTTATTCATGTTATTGTGTTATTATTATTAATTATAAAATATTGACATCCGTCAAGTACGAAGTAAATTGATAAAATAAAATAAAATTGCCTTGTTTTTTTTAAATTTTTCCTAAATATTTATGTACGGTTTTCGAAAAAATATTAGTCTATTTGTGACTTGTTAAGAGTTTATTCGATATTTCGCTTAGAAATACGTCACAAATTGCAAAACATTTCAAAGAGTTCCTTGAAAGTTCAGATAACAACGAAAAAAATGTTAAGTTGAAAATCCTGTTGTTTTTTGTGCGAATTTATAACACCTATACAATTTACACAATGTCGGCATTTCGTAAAGGGTGCCGACTTTGAAATAGACCGTATGTGAGACACATAGATAAGTATGGCACGCTGCCAACAATAAGGGTTGTTACCGATAACGGACAATGGATCCGGTTGAATAACCTTTGCCATCTTTAGACCATTTCGCAAAAACTTTTGCAAACTGAAGAAACATTGCTTGTTTTGTGTTTGGGTAATACCGAGATTTTAGTATAATTACTCATTTTTCATTAACAGTTATCTAGACTGAGCTCCATGTAGCTATTTTCTACTAGTCAAAAAGAGTATTTATTTGTTGTACAATCTACATTCCGACACGGTAAAATGACGCTTATAATATAAAGTATTTGTAAGAGCTTGAATAAAAGTTATCTTGTTGGTATTTGATTTGTTAATAATAACTGCCTTATTGATAATAACGGTAACAATTATTAAATCATTTCCCTCTGGAATCATCATGATTTATTACAGCGATTCAGGTGTGTTGTAGGGCTTTGTGCAACATCTACCTAATTAAATATTGTTGTGTTACAACATCAGTTAGTGCAATTACAGGCGTTGATGGTATGAGGAATTACATATAGTATTGTTGTCAAGTTGTAAGTATTGACGTACCATGGCCTTAAAAAAAAAGAAAGAACTGATACTGTATATACTTCTGTTATCAACAAAAGAAATGCATATATTACACTATTTACATTTTGGTGTATATTGTTCGTTATATATTATAAGAAGGAAGGCTAAGTATATCTATGTACATATTTTAAATAATAATAATTATTACATAAGAGCCGATATAGCGCAGTGGTTAGAATGCGTGCGTCTTAACCGATGATTGCGGGTCACGACCCAGGCAAGCACCGCTGAATTCATCTCGACATCGGCGGCGAAGGAAAACATCGTGAGGAAGCATGCATGTATCTAATTTCGATGAAATTCTGCCACATTTGTATCCACCAACTAGAACAAGCTCCATACCTTCCCCTCAAAGGGAAGCCTTAGCCCAGCAGTGGGATATTTAGGCGGTTACTTTTACTGTTTTTATTATTATTATTCGCCAATCTATTCATTTGTTTAAATAAGTCTACGTGCTAGTTAACACGACGTAATTTCCATAGAGAATATATCTTCCCCAGTTATGGCTAACATATTCATATATATCTTTATATCGTGTGTCTTAAATGTAATATAGCAAATCTAATAATATAATACAATAATTCATAGTAATTAATTTTGTGTTCGCCTTATGTCCGAATATTTTATTAATATTGTTTCGAATATATTTATCTGCTACGTTACGGTCTTATGAAGAATATAATACCTATCTAAGTATATAAGAATTTGACAAACTGCGATCCTTGTTTAATAAAGTAATATATATTTAATATGGTATATGTTTGTAGAAACATATACATAAGCTACATCACTAAGATATGTCTTTAAAACTATTCTTGATTTCCAAGTATGTACATTATAATGAATCCTACATAACATTAATTATAATTACTCTAGCTCCGATTTGAACCTGTGATATTTGAAATGTATCTGTTCTGCGTGTCACTTGACCTACCTCGGTCTCTAAGCCTTACGCCTCGCAATTCACACCTAATAATTCAACAAGTAATTAAAATTTCGTCTCACGATAAGAATTTATAACGCTTATTAGTTAATTGGGACTCAGGACTTGATGAATATTATAATAATTATGAATATTTATTTCGAATCGATTTCTATATGATAATTGTGATAATTTTTATAATTAACTTAAGTAATATTCATAATTAATTTAATTATTCATATTTTAAACATAGGAAACAGCTGTTTCCATGTTAGGCAATGAATAAAACTATTTTGCAATGTTTTTTTTATTGTCGTTACGCAATAGACATGATTATCAATTTTAAGTATTATATATATTATAATATTTCATATTTTGTAGCCCTGTATATTATAACAAATATATGTATGTCATTGTAGGTACATGTGTGGTCGTCGATCGCGAATAAAAAAATATATTATTAATAAGTATTGATAAGTTTTACAGACAAATTCCAAAACGGCCTAAGGCGTAATTGTTATCTGCTTTGGAATTATATATCTATAATAAGTTCCCAACATATAATCTAGCCTAAAAGGGCACGTAGGTATTATCAAATGCCTAGATAAATTATGTTTCGATGTGAACCGTGAACAATCTAAGAACGCGTGTACATACAGACAAAAATTCTTATAGGTTTTTGCAATACCTGAGTATTATCTAAAAAAGTAAATTAAAATTTATCATGGTGAATGGTTTTGGAGATTTATTACGCTTCACCAATGCGAGGTAGCTTGTACTGGTGACCGAGTATCATTTGAGATATGGTTTCCTCACATGGTTTCCTTCTACGTATATAACAAGATGATAAAGATAAATTATCGGTGCTTGTCTGGGTTCGGTAGTTGAAATATAGGTATTCTATCCACTGGATTATATTTTAAGAATATCATTTTTATTTCGTACACCTTACATTGTCGATATAACAGACGAAAATACGATCGTTCTCCATAGTTTCCCTAAGTAGTTTGGTTCGATATTTTTTACAACACCAAAATCAAAATATACATCACTCAAGAACTCTTACAGCCATTTCTAATCAACAGAAATCACTAAAATGTACTAAATAACTATGAGGTTTTATTAAAAGGCTTCATATGTACTACAAAGCTGATTGTAGACAAAGCCAAGCTAAAATAACAACTATACGACTAAAAATTGCTTTGTATAAACAACGTAAATTTTATTAATAACGAATATAATTTTTAATTGAATATTAATAATGAGAGCTTGAGAGTGACGGGATGGCTTAAAATGCTTAAAAATATTCAACACCTTTACATATTTTGTGGCTTCATAAGTCGGGTTTGTTTATTTTTTATTAAATCTTTATCAATATTTAGTAATGGCATTAAAGAGATTATTATAGTTCTTAGAGATGTATTTCAACCGTAATATTATCAAGTGTCAAAAATGACAATTTTAGTTAGCTTGCCCATTCTAAAGTAGATATGTGTATTTATTTATTTATAAGTTAACGCGTATATTAGTGTAGTAAAAACTAGAAAAAGCGTTGCAATTTTTAATTTTTGATCAAAAAATAAAAATAGTAAATCTTCGAGCTTAGACAGTACATTCTATATTGAAGGACGAATGTATAGAAAACACCAAAATAGGTATAGAAGTATAGAAGTGACATACTTAAGTGTAGGTATCTACGATTTGTCATCAAAGATTTACGAAAGAAAGACTAAGTATTCGAAATGAACGCAAAAGCCCGCTCAGACTAAACAGTGACACGCGATCGGCGTCGTTTTAAACTATTATAAATATAGTCAAATACAGAGTTTCACATTTCAACTACTGAAGCTTAAATATGGAACCGGTTCATCAAACATCGTTCAACGATTCCATATCGGAAACCAGTCGAAGCCGCAGGCATTAACTAGTCTATTCATTATTTATAACATGTATACTGCTTATTTATAATTTATAGCTCACACTTAGCTCGAGTCGCGTTACGAAATATATATAGTATAGTTTATGATAGAATCAGTAGGCGTTGTTAGTGTCACTGGGGGTATAAATAAAGGAATTAGTTACGGCTATTATTTGTTAGCTCGATAATATTGATACATTGCAACAAATGCGTTTTACTTGTTCTGTACCTGTTTGGATTTATCACTGATTTCAGAAATGTGAGGGCAGTAGAAAGTTTTTCGACGTGGAACAGATTAAATTAAACTTAGGTTCTATATGATAATTACAATATATTATGACCATCAATAATAATAAATATTTAAATGGAATACACAATAATAATAAATATTTAAATAGTGATACATATTCGAAGACACGAAAATGTAGAGCTTTTTTTAGTTGGAGCAACTTTCAAGAGATGGCGCTGTGTGTATCTAAGATTATAAAAAACATGTTAAAATTAGTTATGGAAAACATAAACCTTATGAATGATATAAATATATAAGTCGTGACCTTAACCTTGTTTTGAAGTTGTAAAATTTTCTGTTTTTTTTTTAATTTAAATATTTTTTTTACGATATTATTCGACAACAGTGACAAGTGTTAGTTAATCTTATTTTTAATTATAAGTTTAAATTTTGCGTCAGATTTATATAAATTTTAATATTGCGTCAAAATCCGAAGGCTATCAGCAAAAGGTTTAAGAAGCTTCGTATATAATAAAGTAAGCCCGGCTCTTGGAGCAAGGGAAAAATAATTTGTCTAATGGAGCGCCGCGGAAACTATGCGTTTCTGACGAGCATCGATTTATTTCAATAAGCCTGTACCTCGGTGTAGATAAAACTGTATTTTTATGAAAACTGTGAAGATAGGGAAATAACTTATCTGGTAATAGTTTAGTTTTTTTATTGTAGATAAGCATACCCGATGGTAAGTACATACTGATGTAGATGACAGAGTTTGCAATGTACTTAATAGATATGGAAATTTAAAATTTTGTTGCTTCAATTTGATTATTATGTCTGCTTAGACGGTTAAAATCACCTTCAATGCAGCAATTGTTCGACGAAAATATATTCGTCTAAGCGTGTAAAAACAAAAAATTCTAATAACTTATATTTTGACGATGAAAATATGTATGAGTAAGTTAGCTTGATTTTGAAGTTCTTACAACGATAGTAATTTTATTATAAATAGTAAAATAACAAATATTTTTAAACGAATAAATCAGAGAACATAACAAATAGCTACTACAACCGAAATATAATCGAATATATAATAATATATGAATATTTCGTATATATGTAAAACTCCGAGATCCTGTACTATAATGGTAATAATTGTAAGTAAGTAAGGTGGGTGGACCATGGAAGGCCACGCTTCTTTGAAGGCCAACTATTGAAAATTCGTAATTGACATGTAAAGACATATTCCTTATGCTATACACTAAGATGTATCAAAATCAAGGACACAGATGCAGCGGCAAGTCGCATGCGCTGTTATTGTGGCTGTGCGATCTCATGCTTCGTAGACTTTGTCGTCGATGTTACAATTGTTAAGAGCGCGCATAGCAAAACAAAAGCTTTCAGTTTAATGACGTATTATTATCTCATATTTACTGTAAATTATCGTATAAGGATATGTTTATGGTATTTCAGAAAAATAAAATAGTTTTGCCTCGATATAACTTAAAATATTGGTAGTATTCTTAGGAAAGTCGTTGGTTCCTTATAAGGCCAATCGAAAATTTGACGGTTGGCCTTGCTAGGATACATGGGCCTTACAAGGAACTTCTACAAACCATATAACATATGAACAGTTACTTTTTAGTTATAAATACGTACCGTTACAGTTAAAACAATGTTTTATATTTATAAGGTTTATTTAATTTTTTTAAGTCATATTGAATACTCTTTTTCAAAATTATTTTGACAAAACTTATTTATTTATTAGAAGAGGATTTATCACAGCGAATCAAACCTTTTGCAAAACTGGGTGTACCGCTTACGCTTAAATTTATCAGGAAACAAACCTTTTTATTTTGTAAGAGGTTAAAAATCAAAAACACTTTTAATATGTATGCACAAGAATGGCCGGACACAAATGGTTCAATATGTTTTTGGCTCGAAACCCATCTATTTCAAAAAGAAAACCCCAGCTAATGAATCCAGCTAGAGCTCAAAAAATGAATAAGCCCACTGTAAAACACCATTTTGAAGAATCTCACTTCTTAAAAAAAGTAATTGATAATAATTGTTAGTTTGGCCTTCTTAGGAACATTTTGACCTTACAAAGAACGGACCCAAAAGAAGGCCATTTTAGGTAAAAAAAAAGTTTTAAATTTTATTATAAAACGCGTTAGCAAATTATTTGTAGTCAATATAATACTCATTAATACAATTTTTAAATAATTCCCAATAATATATTCTTAGTTATAGGATGGTGTTCAAGTAATGTTCCTTGAGTTTTTTATAGATGATAAAAACATATTGAATATTTAATGTTTCGCTTAAATGAAAGAGCTTATTATGTAATTTTAGTAAAACAGATATATGAATTGTTACAATTTTATTTTTAAGTCAAACGACTGATGTATAATATTGGCCTTGTTTGGAGCCGTGTTCCTTGCAAGGTCATTTGGAAGAGCTTAATAAAACTTAATTTTAATAAAAAGTGATTAAAGCTAGCTTAAAAAAAAGTGATTTATATGGTACACAATAAAACAAAGTATTACTTAAAAATTTGATTCCTTCATTTATCCAGTTAATTAACGAATAAAAAGTGTTTACTCGTTAAGGTGGCCTTCCATGGTCCACCCACCTTATATGAAATGATTTAACTTTAAAAATATTTAACTTTTATGAATTATTTATATTTGTGTGAACGATAGATATTATTTAAATTTTAAGATAAAATTAATTTCTAAAAAGAATGACCTAACTTCAGGATTTTTCAATTTGTATTTGTAATTTTTACATGTCATAGTTATAAAGTGTTGAGATTTGTAAAGGTTTCGTGTTGTAATGAAAGGCGAGGAGCCGGCGGCTCGCAGTGGATCACGACACACTTGGGATGTCTCGCTTTTCCGCATCCTAATAAAATTACCTGAATATCTAATATACTTTTGCAATAATAATAAATCAAAGACGTAACGAAGATATTAAATTATTATGGAGAATTGTTGACATACGATTTAAGTATGTCTATAACGTCACATTTCGTATTCTATTTGGAAATTTAAATAAAAAACTTGAAGCTAAAATGTTCGGTCTCACGCATTCGTATATCCATATTAGAACCACGGCGTTGCATAGTGTTATAAACTCAGACACACCTATTACATAAATATAAATAGTGAAACAACTTTTAACAAAGATAAAAACGTAAAAATTTGGACTGTCTATAAATTTGTAATACTTTTTGTCATATATGTATTTTTAATTGTTTCTTAGTGTTTCAATATTTGAATACAATTCGTCGAAATTATACCATTTTTATGACTCAATTTATTGTTACCAAAATTTTTTCTTTGATTGATTTTAATAAAACAAATATAAATTAAGCTAATATAAAGTATATTAAACATATATTTATATATTTTATAACAAACAATAACTTATTTTAAAACAACGACGAGACGCAAGTGGGTAGCATTAACAACACCGGACTGAACCTCACACGAAATTAAATATTCGTAATATCTTAACCGAACATCACAGATTAAAATCCGGCTAGGCTTTACTGAGTTATTATCGTGCTATACTTATTTGCCTTTATAATACATCTCTTGCTCAAAATCATCATGAAAAGTTTTCATGAGTTTTGACGAAAGCTTGGAAATGAGTTCCCGTGAACTCTACAAGATATTAGTATAGAGTTGATACTTGTTTATAGTTTAACCGCATTACATTATTATCTTAAAATCGATTAATTATCAATTAAGTATATCTAATTGATGTTATAGTTCGCAATAATATTTTTGAACATGAATATGGGAACAGAAATTCGGAATTCGGTTTCTGTTACATTTTCCTGTGACATAAAAAACCAATTCATACTCAATGACTTCAGCTGATAATCGGGAACCTAATCTTTCAAACATTTCATACATTACAGAACAATGAGTACAATATACCGAAGAAATATTGTTGAACGTATTATTGTTAGCGCAACAACCGATCTGTTCAAAACACATTATTCAAATAGGCTTTTACAAGCACTTATAAATCGTCATTTTACAGACATTATAAAGTAAAACTACCAACGATTCGAAATGTAGAGTCTACCGAGAAGAACCGGCAAGAACTCAGTAGTTACTCATTTCCAACATTTAATATACAAAGATATATTAGTTAAATACAATGATATATATATCCTATTTTTTATTACATAGGTACTATCATTAAATTTACTATGATGAATAACTTCTTTAAAAATGTTTTAATTTAGGGGTCATTTTGAAATAGAAATAAAAAAAACCATTTGCAATAATAACGTGAGAAGTAAAATAAAAACTTGTAAAACATCTATAATGAGCGCTCTCTGAGCCTCGAATTTATATAACGTCAATTTGTTTACAATTCACAAATCAATCTCAATTGGGTTCTGTTTTATTTCAATCTGCGAAACACCGAAACCCCTTTGTATATGATATCGTAACAAATAAGTACCTAAATATCTACGTGTAAAATATATTACAGACTATTAAGAACTTAAAAGGTATAAATGAGTTGTGAAAGAAGAAATCAAAAAGGCTAGTTCTAATTAATTTCGATTTTTAAAAACCGCTGTTAAAGAGACACTTATGGCAATAAAGTGTTATAGATCGTAAGTTCTATTATAAGTATATGTGCTAATTTATTTATATGTATATATATGCAGATTGATGCAGATAGCATAATATGCCATGAAAACGCTCCGAACTTGGCTAGAATTATTGGTTACTCTCGTCCAAAATCATTGATGCTGTCAACGATAGTGCTAAACAGATTATATATAAATTGAAATGTCACAACTAAAAGTTATGAATTGAATAAATAGAAAGTTAATTGTAAATTGTGTCGAAAAATAAATCTCCATTCTATAAACAGAATACGTTGTGCATTTACAAAAATATATATATATTTTTAAATTAAACAAGCACAGATTAAATTAAAAATAAATACAAAGGCCCGCCTACACGTCCTTTTACAATAGCACATGCAGAAACAATTATCGCGATTAATTACTTTCGCAATATTAACGTCAGTTAATGAAGTCATTCATTAATAATTTTAATTAAAACAACATTTGAGAGTCCATTATGACACCTACCTACTTTATCATTGCGATTTGCAATCGAGAGTCCTCCAACTTTTTCTATCTGAATTTTGTTAAATTTCATTTAATAATAAAGTATTTTTAAATCTATTTAAAATATTTTTTTTATTTAGAAGCTTATATTAAATATGGCAAATAATGTGACTATTCAAACTTTGTCCATTTGTTAGTTATCCAGTAACAAAAGAAACATATCCCTTTATCTTCTTTTGTTTAAAACAATAGGACGACAATGAAAACGCAATGCCAAAACCGAAGGCAGTAAAAATAAAGCAGATCACTTCTTATCAATTTACAAACAAAGGTTTAAACGAATAGAAGTTCAATTCAATTTTTATCAATCGCACTTTTCTTATCCGTAATTTAAAAAAAATAAACTGACCTGAATCATGAATGCTTCTTTCAGTTCACAAACACCATACACTCCACTACACAGTACATTTCACATCTAATCCTCCAACATGTAGTACGTGATACAAATATAATCGGAATTATATCGTGACTATACACGGCACACACGACCGTCTAACAGTCTGAGAGACCGGCCACTGGCCTGTGAAGAGCGGGATGAAAGATGTGCGGGGCAACATGCACGCTGAAGGATGCCAAAGGAGCCGGGCAGATGCGACAGGACCTCGAAGAAAAGAGACGACTACACTGCGTGACATTTAAAAACTGTGTCTTTACAGCGCCACTAGTATAAACACGACGTTTTCCTACTTACGACTATGTTAATAGCGGTGAATTTTGCGTGCATTTCAATGTGGATCGGACGTTTCGGTTTTGTAGACGAGTTGTCCTCTAATGTGTCGCACAATATAGAGCACTAGCTCTAAAACTAGGACGGTAGAGGTGATATTAGCGCGTGCGGCTAATGTCGCTTCTGTCGTCTTCGGCGGCACACCCTGTGTCGCGCTGTGTCGCTTTCGGTGCGAAGGTGTGGGAGTGCGAGCGGGACGGGTGCAGGGTGGGAGGGAGGTGTCACCAGCTTTTTAGGGAGCCGGTGGATGAGGCGCGGGGCCGCGGATGAGAATTTTGCGACGCGGTAATACTAATGCGAATGTTTTAGATAATATAGCGGGTGTGTCGACTGCCGGCTGTTTTAAGTTCATCCTTTGAATATACTCGTTTTATTGTCGAATACTTTCAGCATTTTGTACGTTGTCGGCGGGTTGTAACGTAAAGCTCGTTTCATAATTACATTCTGGCAAAAGGGAGAAGCGCGTTTGTCTGAAATACTTGTCTGGGATACAGTATTGCAGCTTCAGCTTTAGGTATCTCCTTAACATAGTAAAAAAAATATAGAGTTAAGTTATTTACGTCATGAATAATTACGATTATTTGTGGTATGTTAATACACATGTGAACATATGATAATAAATTAATATTAGATGATTATGATTTAAGTAGATGGCGTCATTGGCTTTACATATATATATATATATATATATATATAGGTATAAGTGATTTAAAGATAGTAGACGCGAAAGCTATGACAGCTGTTTATGTACATTTGTCCGTCTGTTTACGACAATTTAACTTTTAATTAAGTGGTAGATAATTAAAAAACGGGTTCAAACTCGAGCGAGCAACTCTAGTTCACGTGCTTAATACGTAATAATAATACTTTCGTGTTCTACGCTGAAGGAAAACACCGAGAAAATATGCATTTATCTCATGAAATTGTGTTTCATTGCCACCACACCGCGTAGGGAATGATGGACTAAATTTCAAGAAAAGAAAACTCTACATAGCAGTTAGACTTTTATAGGTTACCTTAATGGATTAATTAAAGGAGATTGACATCAATTTTATGTAGGTATTGTATCCCTTGTAATGATTATGTAAACCATCAATACAATTGACACTTGAAACGTATGTAGGGGACTATAAATGAATCGATTCTACTTCTGAATGCTCTTAGTATCCGTATTAGTTTTTTATTGATCTACATTGAACAAGGAAAACGTATTCATAGAAACTATGTAACGTTGAGCTAATGAATTGGTATCTTTGGTAAGAAAACTTGCGTTTAGCACACGTGTTCGTCTGCGTTATGTTTATGATGAGCATGAATACATTTCAAGGTTAGTTAGTTTTAAGAATAAAAAGTTTTAGTTTTAGTTAGTTTTAAGTTTAAAATAATACAAAATTATATTTGTAATTCACTTGGTGGTAGGGCTTTGTGCAAGGTCAGATCAGATATTCTAGAAACAGCATTATCCAGTATTGTTACGTTCCGGTTTGAAGGGTGAGTGAGCCAGTGTAACTACAGGCACAAGGTACATAACATATTAGTTTCCAAGGTTGGTGGCGCATTGGCAATGAAAGGAATGGTTAATATTTCTTACAGCGCCATAGACTATGGGCGATGGTGACCACTTACCATCAGGTGGCCCATTTGCTCGTCCGCCAACATATATCACAATTTTCATGATAGTTTTTTTAATTTTCCACTTGGAATTATAAAACATATATTCCGATTAAGGCATATAATCCTCAGTGCTATAAATGTACTTATACAAAGATCAACTATATTATATTCGTATTCTGTAATTTAATCTAAAAACGTCACGACTATAATGCTAGTAATCAAATAAACATTTCATCATATGGCAAGACCTGCTATATCGTTTTAATTTAAATAAGGTTTTATCTAACTTCATATTTATTTTTTAAAAATTAAAAGATTTTTTTTGACTGTGCTAAAAATGGTTAAGGAGTCAGCAAAGATCCAACCGAACGAGCTTCCTTTCGTTTCAACAAACAATACGATACCACAAATATCGTTAATATTTGTGATATTGTATTGTTTTCGATGGTCATTTATTTTCTTTTGTTGTCTGTTAATATCCAGCTATGACGATGCAAACAAATAATACCACTAATAAAAATTGGGTTTAAACGGCACCTTCTTTAATTGTTGCCGTTTTTAATCAATATCGTAATGTTTACTGTAACCAATTTACAGAAACAACATTTCAATTTATAAATAGCACGATGAAGTTAGAAGAACTGTTCCACAGTTTAGGAATTAAGTACTTTAGATTCAAAGCATTAGTGGAATTCTAATTTGTAATCCCTTACTTCGGCATACTCGATACGGGAAATTAGATAACAAACTAACTGTGATGCCTATAGGTCGATTAGGGTTTTAGAGTCTTGTATTTTACAGTTTTACATTTAGGTGTATTTATTATTTTACACATGCACATTTAAATTAATAATGTATAATGATTCAGACGTTGATGTAAAACCTCCTTTTAAATATATTTTTTATCACGTATGACAAATAAGTTTTTAAGAAGTAGGTATTATATATGAAACGTCTAAAAACCATTATATCAAATCTTGAATATATTTAGAGATAAATAAGTGAATAATTACGAGTAGTAGTTTATCTTGAATATCGAAATACCTTATTGTAATTATTTCTTTATATTCATAGAATAGACACATGAAATTATAAATTTGATTAGTTCTTAATTAAAAAGTATTTTTAAAAGGTCAATAATATTTAAAAAATTAAGACATTAAAATATTTTAAAACTAGTTTTGATTATAATAATTAAATAGTCTTACCAATAATAATTTTATTGATTGACCGACAGACGATTGATGAATATATAAAAATAGATATTGATGATGAATATGTACTTATCTACTACCCGCAGGTAACTACCTAATTTATAGTGCTACCGTTCGTTAAAATATGCGTCATTTATAAGAAATATCGTAACATAAATCTATTAACTGCTCGCATTTGTAAAATATTACATTCTGTGTGTTAGGTTTTATTAGTTTTATTGTCAGCATTATTTATCTGTGCAACTAGATACTAGACTTTATATATGTACAATCGATTTTTAAACGTAATTACTTAGTTCGATTCTCTTGTCTTTTAATTAAAAAAAAAAACATGTAAAAACAAATGCAGCAACTTTCAGATCTTTTCTGATATAATTTAATCAATTTATATAATTAGAATCGTATGTTTCTTGTACCGATAGTGTCGATATGTAACCCCGTCTGGGTATGTATCACTCCATTTAAGAATTATTCTACCGCTAAATCAGAATCAAGAACTTTTTTTTACCTATTGCCTTTTTTTTGGTTTCGAATGTTACGCACAAGTAGTATTTAGCTACGGGCACAGGGTACATCTTGGACCTATGTTTGGCGAGGTAGGTACCTATATATGTAAAATTTGATTTATATGTCTTTCAGTATTGGTACTGTAGGCGGAGGTAATCACTTATCAGCTGGGCTATTCGTTGATTGATTATGGGTAATTAATTATGTCTTCGTGCAAGCAGTTGATTGTAATATACATTTATATATTTTTAATGACGTAGAATCGAATGGCAAGATTATAAATATTAATAGATATTTTTATTAATTTGCAGGTTTAATTTTAATTACAAATTTAACCAAAAATAAAAATCATTGCCAGACTAAATAAATGATAATTAAAAAAAAAAACTACTCTCTTACGCTCTATGAAATTATTTTACTCTAAGCCTGGATTAATCTGGTTACAGCCATAGTGACGGTGACTTTGACGGAACCCGAGTACGAAACGACAAAAAATGACTTTTTTCGCTCGAATACTCTTACCTAATCTCGTGACAATGTGGTAGCGCCACCGCAAAATTACAGGACAATGACTTGGTGACATTTCTTTTGTCCCTTTGAGTAAGGGACGGTCGGTGTACTTTAAATACAAATCCTTTTATGGCATTGTTGCATTGTGACCACCTACGTTGAGACGGGAGCGTGAAATGGATCTAGTGGAATACAATTATGTGCAAATACGTAATAGGCGCTGGCCTTTACAATAATAATAAATATAGATAATCGCTTCTAAATTCTCGCTGAGAATCGAACTTGTTATCTTCAAAGCCCAGATGTACTTATTTTTATCACATATTAAATATCTTGCCTTAGCTGTTTAATTAATGGTATTTAGATTAAAAAATATTATTATTCCAACATAATCGATTGTAATTGATACGAATGTCATAAAGTAATTTACTCGAGGTAACTAATATTTTTAATTATATTATTTTATTAAGCTCAGATTGAAATACACAATGATAGTCAATTTATTTTTTTATACCTTTCAATGGAAGTAAAGAATACAGCGTTAACATAAATTCAAATTAAGAAAATAAATAATTTTGTTTACATTCGAAATTCAAAAATTGTCATGACATTATAATATTAAATAACACGTAATTTGTATAAAGAGTTACAACATTTGATTTTTCACTATAATACAAGTGATGGTGGCTAATGGTACTTTAATAGCTGTGTAGCGGGCGGACCCCGTGCATTTAGGGACATGTTATTTATGACCGCGATTACTATTGTTTCAAGATTTGACTGATGTTCTCTGATGTCCATGTAAATAATCACTTAAATTTTTTTTTTTTTATAATTATATTTCCACAGTCGTTTTGTAGGTTGTGTATCTTATGTATTTATTTACTTTATATTTTTAGATAGAGTGTCGCACTACAAATGAACTAAAATAAACGAACCAACTTTATTGATATGTGTGTGTGTAATTTCAACAACAGGCTAACAGTTGTTCACTATTTTTTTCGACGCGATCTCAGCTTTGACCGTCTATATAGATATATTAATATGAGTGTTTACGTTTTTTAATGTGCCTTCAAGTCACTTACATAATCTTTGTTGTTCCAGATGAAATCTCGACAAAAAATAAAACAACTGTTTTAGGGCTTATGGCAATACAATCCGGTGTAGAAAATATTATTTATCAAAACGGCTAAATTCGGTTACCTATACAATTATGAACTTATATAACTAAAATTAAATATCTACATACAATAATTGATTCCTCGCACAGATAAAAATTTGGTTATTTGGTGATAGACATTTTTTTATGAATTTTTTTTTGGTTTCTTATATTAATTCTATTTTTTTTTTTATTTATTCTTACTCATGCATAATAGATTTTTAAATATAAAATACAAAATATATAAAATATATTTAAAAAATAATTAATTCAATTAATAATTTTAATGATTAAGAAATAAATATTCATAGGCAATGTGTATATACATAGCTATTATATACAGCAGTGTACATAACGAAGGGATAAGCATATCTAATAATAAATAATGTAATATAAATTGAATTTCAAGTATGATGTTAGCTTTTAGAACATTAATTATGATCTTTGTTCATAAAATATGTCCGTTTATTTACTCGGTGGTAGGACTTTGTGCAATTATGTCTGGTAGGTTACAGTGATATTATGTGTTGAATTGGTATAAGAACCACCAAATCATCACATATGTTATCGCCAACAATAATAGACAGTATTATGTTCCGATCTGACAGCTGAATCAGCCAGTGTAACTACAGGCACGAGGGACATAATATCTTAGGTCCCAAGGTTCTAGGCGTATTGGTATTGTAAGGAATGGTTAATATTTAGAATGCATCCAATGTCTATAGATGATGGTGACCACTTACCATCAGGTATCTTATTTGTTTGTCCACCAATCAATTTTTATTAAAAAACTTTATAGATGAACGATATAGATATGATTACTCTACAATTTAAAATTAATTTTGAGTTCAATAGTTTTATCTATTATATTTATCTAATCTAGACTTGAATAGAAATATTTAAGCCTGAGAAACGGTATATTTTAGATACCTAAGTTATAACTGAATCAAAATGTTTTACAACGCTTACCAGATTGATGGTTGGTTGAGTATTGCAGTCTAATATTATTGAAACTTAACAAGTATCAAAATAAAAAGGGCTACTAAGACCCTTATCTCCAACATCTGTTTTCAAAACTAAAACCCAGCAAATTGGCCGGCTATCATTCCCATCACGATACTAGCCGACACGCAATAAAATGTATAACGATTCTCTCCTGCCCGTGTATTGTAATAAAGCGAAAAAGAAAAAAAAAAACAGCGTCACCTGTCGTGTCATTTGGTTCCAATAAACATGCCGCCAAAGAAAAACACGAACTTAGAAAAAAAAATTGGAATCGCCGAAAAGTGACCGAACTTGTCTTATGACAGTTCGTCTCGGTCCCCTTATAAATGTTCGCCACATACAATAATGACCTTTATCTTGTATCGTTTAATGGTTATTTTGGTCTGATTGAACGTTTATTGTTTTATAGTTACCAAGGGACAGTTTTTTGGACTAATCGTTTTGACTGACGAGAATTTATTATGTGATACATTACTATGGACGAAATAAAACGCTGGTCGGACTTCATTAGGCGTGTTTTTGTTGCTACGGTTTCGCATTGTGAAACTTAATAATAGGTTTTTCAGACTGTCCTCCCTTTGACTTTGATGATGCCTTCCGAATTTTATTTACGGAATCGTTAAGGGCTCCCCTGTTCACGTCAACTTGTAATGAATGTGCGTAATTAAATTTGCGGTTGATTTATTTTAGTTTTTTTGCGTTCAATGGTATACCATTAAATATGAAGTTAAGAGCGATATTATTTGGCTTAGGTACTCATATTTATTGTTACCAATACCAAAACTACCCAACTAAACTAAGCCCAGCGGTAGGGTGCGTCAAATCAGGGTTGACAGGTATTATTAGAGTATCTAAAAATGGTAAACTTCATGCAATTTGTTGTATGCTCGTCTGTCAAGTGTCAAATTAAGTTGATATCGACATTGTATGCCAAATACAACTTCATTGACCTGTAGAGATCGAAGTTCCTCGTTCAAAGTGACAAAATACGGAAGTTCTATATTAAGTGGAATTGATGATATATCCTCAAGGTATACCATCCAATACGCAGGACATATTTTAGTGCAGAACTGTGTCTGCACTCTCATAACCTGACGGAATTGCAAATCTGACATGACCGGAACGATCTACGATTTTACGTACTAACCGAGGCTCGTATTCTAACTGTTAGTTATTTGACAAACAAACCCAATACTTATTATTTTATCGGCTCGACTCTGGGATCGAACTTAGTACCTCAGGTTAATACTTTTAAGTCAGTCACTGCAGTAACAAGTGAATTCGTTCAGATTAATTATTATCTAAACTAATTCATAAAACTTTACCGATGGAAATTTATAAAACTGTGTCTATTGCACACAAAGCATCACCCCCACCTTATTCCCTCTAGGGGTGTATTAAAGAAAGTAGCCGATGTCCTTCCTTGGGACTCAAACTATCTCCATACCATACCCCATTTCAACTCTTTTATGTTATAGGTAGGCGGACCGGCGAAGAGGTCACCACCGCCTATAGACATTGGCACTGTTAGAAACTTTAACCATCCCTTACTTGGCCAATGCGCTACCTTCCTTGGGAACTAAGATGTTATTTCTCTTGTGCCTGTAGGTACACTGGCTCACTCACTCTTCAAACCGGAACACAATATCAAGTATTGCTGGTTGGCGGTAGAATATCCGATGAATGGATCGGACCTACCCAGGCTGCACAAAGCCCTACCACCAAGTAAATCATCTAAACCAGTTCATCGGTTAGTCACGAAGAGGTAACAGACAGAGTTACTATAATAATAAAATAAATAAAAGAATAATTCCAGAATAAATTAACTTTTGCCGATACATGCCGATACTATACATGCGATTACAGGACGTGCCGTGCGCGAATTATACTTGCACTTGACCGGTTCCTTCGTATTAATTTCCATATTCAATTGTTTTAAAACATATTCAGTAAGTTGATGATTAACACAATTGTTGTTTGTGTATAAACGCTGATGAATAAACGCATACATTTACAACAGTAATTTTAGATTGCCTAAAAATGAAATGTGACGATTGCGTCATTCAGCCGTATGTGTAGGCCTTCCAAATGTATTCTAAGAATCGGACTATTAATTCCAAGTTGTGGTGTTGATTTTATCATGTTAATATGGATGAGATTACGTTAGCCTTATATATTAATCCAACTATTTACTTATAATGCTATTGTGTGTTATAATTTTGTATATTAATAATAATAGTAAATAGATATTAAAAGTAAATATCTACAATCTTTTTTTTGTTTAATAAAAAAATAGAATCGAATAGACACTTTAGCTATTGTTCTGTGATCAGACGAAAGAACACAAAAGTTTCGTGTCTCGGATAGCACGTAAAGCCGTTTAACCTGCGGCTGCGCGTTTCCGATCATATCGGATTTGCCGTGACGTATTCTAAGAGTGTACATGTGTTCGCGTACACACTTGAGCGATATAATATATCTTACGAAGGTATCTAGTATCCATTTTGAATCGCCGCTTGGAGGAAAATTCTCCAGGAAAACTTTATCATCACTGACATCAGCAATAATACGTATAAGCTTTCCCTTATAAATTGCACAGCCATCCAGGAGTTCAGAGTTTACAAGACATGTCAATGTGTCTCGTACCTGTTATAACACTGAATAATCGGAACAAAACGGTAGAAGATTTTGTTGTAAGTATCCATTGCACTGTACCCTACCGCCGAAACGAATAAAGCACCACAACCATATATTTATTATCTTATCTCAGAGAAACTTTAAAGCTCTTAAGACAATCAGCATTAATTACCAAAAGTGTTATTTAATTGATAGTTCAGTTCGATTCAATTGTTAATTTATCTCATAGTTAATTGTGACCTTATCGACATAAATGACGCGTGTTACGAAGACAAGTGTTACTTAGTACGATAGTCCACTTAACAGAGAGAAACTGTGTGAGATGGTCGAGTATATATGAACAAATTAAGTACTGGATTGGTATGTGCGTGTGTCGCGTACTAATATAAAAACAAAATCGAAATACTTTTTATTAGAGTACAATATTACTAATGTGTATATATTATTTTATTATTATCTTAAGCCCGCGTCGCGTTGTATTTTTTTTTATTACGTTAACAGCCTGTAAATTTCCCACTGCTGGGCTAAGGCCTCCTCTCCCTTTGAGAAAGTTTTGGAGCATATTCCTTGGATTCCTATATATTATTTGGAGGTTGATGGAATACAAATGTGGCAGAATTTCGTTGAAATTAGACACATGCAGGTTTCCTCACGATGTTTTCCTTCACCGCCGAGCACGAGATGAATTATAAACACAAATTAAGCATATGAAAATTCAGTGGTGCTTGCCTGGGTTTGAACCCGAATTCATCGGTTAAGATGCACGCGTTCTAACCACTGGGCCATCTCGGCTCGCGTTGTAATGACTCTTTAAAATACATGATGTTATTCACGCGCCACCTATTGTTTTTTGATCGTATTCTATCAGAAACAATTGACGCAAGCGCCTAAACTGTACCAAATTTAAATTCACTCGAATAAGCTTGTGCGCATAGAATAGATACAAAAGTAATTAAAAAAAGAATAATAACTACAATTCAACGTGACGCTCCCATTATTACGGAATATACCTATAACAACTGTCATGGAATTTTAGAAAATCATTTTTATACGAAACAATATACCTTAACGCGTCGAGAAGGCCAATAGCGAAAATACGTAAATCTCATTAATTAATTAATATACTTTATTGTACACGACAAACATAATATACTATATAACTTAAGACAAAAAACTGAAAAAAAATGTATTGTACAGCGGGCGCACTTATGGCTAATTAGACATCTCTTACCGACAATCCAAATCTGAAGATTGCGGGTTTAACCTAGGCAAGGCTAAGGCTAGGCAAACATCATTGATTTCATTAATTAATGTTTATAATTCATCTCGTTCTGTATGGTTTACGAAATCATCGTTCGGACATTTTGTCAATTCTATCCACCAACTCCTATTGAAGGAGCATGGTGCCACAAGTACCAAGCCTTTGCAAGCGAAGAGAATTATAGAGTTTTAATTTTACTTTACTAATGTAAATGTGTATAAAAATATGTATATTATTAATTACGACTTAAAAGTGTCAGAACTACTTGTACGAAGTATATTTTTATTTTAATTGGTCTTAGAATTGGTTACACGACCCCCTAGGTAGGTATACGTGCAAGTATCTTAGTAGTTATTCTACGATTGATCTAACGCTAAGCGTTGTAAAGTTATGGATATAAATTAGAAAGATAAGTTATAATTAGATATTGAATATCAGGATTAGTGAGGGTCAGGATTAGAGTGTGTCTAATGTTATGTACATTTTTATAATATGTTAAATAAATAAATCAATATTGGATAACATCACATACATTACTCTGATCCCTATGTGAGTAACTAAAGCACTTGTGGTATGGAAAATCAGAAGTAACGATGGTGCCACAAACACCCAGACCCAAAACAACATAGAAAATTAATGAACCCTTTCTACATCGACTCTTCCGGGAATCGAACCCGGGACCTCAGAGTAGCGTACCCATGAAAACCGGTGTACACACTACTCGACCGTAAGGTCGTCAAATGTTCTATTAATCCGATCTGCCAATAGTCCATTGATCAGTATCGAACTCAAAACTTCCACATCACTAGCGTACGAATCCATTGAGCTATCGAAACAAATATTCATACCCTAATTATAAGTCGTAATATTTAATTTATTATTGTATTTATGTCGTCACGTGACAGTAAATTATCGGGACACCCGATTGGTCGGTGTCGTGACAAAAGGTTATAAAATACTGTTTCGGTTTTATGGATAAACTAACATATCGGCTCGACGCACCTTGCTCGATCAACTTTACTACTTACTTATTAACAATTATGTCGGTCTATATCTACATATTGAACTACAATACCTTTTGTATGTAAGTCATTATTAGTTAAGTATATACTCATATATAATTACTGATGATTTAGTTTAGGTGATCTGTAATTATTTACATGTATTTTTATTGATTTGAATTCACTCAATATAATAATTGACTTAATATATACACAGGTATTTAGACAAAGTTGCAAATAAATTAAAATAATTTAACATATACTAATATTTTTTAAAACTTAGCCACAAATATATCTACGTCACACACAACGTATACTCAGTTTTAGCTAAAGATATTTTTAATAACTAACAAATATTCTCAAACCAGTAAAGACACGTTACAATACTAGTTTTCTCCATGGAGTTCGTGCTTAAAAAGGTCCACCTCGATCTTTCGTCACAGTGGTTGTCACCATACCGTGTACCGCCCCGGGAGGTAATGGATCCAATGATCGTTCAAACGGCGCCGTCTTCAGTCGAGGAACAAGAGATTTTATTATCATCCGATCGATATTATGATTTTTAATACGCTATTTTATTGTGACAAAGTGATACGTATTATATGTTCATAAATGTAGCGTCTACTTCTTAGTTACGATATACACGTGACAAAGACTTAACGCACACTCTCGTTCTCGAGAACCGTATTACAGTGTGTTGTCGAGAACATAGTTCGCATACTTTTATAAATAACTTGCTCTTAAAGCCATGATTAGTATATGATAATTTAAATTTCTAATTATTTGTATGTGAAGAACTACTTTATAAAAAAGCAACAAATATTCGTTACAATACATCTTTAATTTTTTTGTAAGCAAAATGGTATACAACTCGTCTGCTACCATTTCGTTTGTGGTGCTATACCAGAAACCTTCACGCGAGTACTAACAACAATATCAACAGTACAATGTAATTATAATTAATTACATTACAATATACTTAAAATAGTTGTATTAAATAATTCTTAAAATATCTATTAGTATAATATATAATAAGGATGCTATTCGCATCTCACCCATACAATATATTTTGAACGTATTAATCAATATAATCAATATCGTATCTCATTTTCTAATTTTTCGTGTTCGTGTTCATGTTTTTACAGAATATCTTTACGGTGTAAACATTTTAATGATCGGCAACAAAATGAATAATAAGATTTTTTTTTATAATTCCCGTACAAATCATGATAAAGACAAGTATTAAACTGTCAATCAATAAAAGTATACATTATTCAAGTATTTTTGCAAACACTTTTGAATCGACATTTTACAAAACTATATTAAGGTAACTTACGGGTCGGAATATAGATTCTACCGAGAAAAACCGGCACGATACTCAGTAGTTATTCTTTTCCAACATTTGAGATACAAAGTTAAGTCACAAGTGTTAAGTTAAAAAGCCAAAATCTTGTACTATTTATTACACTATAAACGTCTTCAGAAATGAGATTTGTTTTAGTCAATGGCGCCGTTCAACCAGCGCAGCAGCCTGAATGATATTCAGTCAGACTAGGCTGTTAATTGAAGGACTAATTAAGGCAGTAATAAGATTATGACAACCTTCAAATCATGGATATATACTTAGTTATGATGGCTTTTTTTGGTTGGAAAATTATAATGTATCTGTATATACGTACATTATTATAACTGTTTGTTAGCACTAGCTCCATACGACAATTTTAAGACGTTTTTGACGCTGAGCTACATCCTGTGAATATCCAGATTATGTCTCTGTTCATAATACATTTAACAGGATAATCTTTAACAAGGGCTATCATTAAGGAACTCAATTTACGATAAAGATATTTTTATATATCCCGTCATCTTGTTCGCATTGCGAATTTTTCAATAAATATCACGCCGACACCAAACATTTCAGTTAACAGTACTTATAAAGCGATTTCGTATATCACTGGCCTACATGTATGCGTTTCAATGCCTTTACGATATCGGCTGCGCATACGCCGGCGTTCAACACATCCCGTGTTGGTTTAATACCGATGTTCTCCTCCCTGCGGGGTATCTTCGTTCCTTTTAGCCCTTTTTTATCTCCCCTTCCTTTTTTATACTGACAGGCTACAAAGGACGGCGACGTTTGTTCCCTTGTCTCGGTCGTTAATGATTTTTACGAATTATTAATTGTGCCATGATAAAAAGCGATTGAATAATGATGAATGTTAGACGATTTGTACCTTTGGTTACTTGATATTCGATTCGAACATATGCTATTGTTATAGCGAATAGACTCACGATATACATCCTGTTAGATATAAGTTAGTCTTATATATTAATGTTCGTTCGCGTATCGCTCATCCGCTTGAGTTGAGATTTACTTAGTGTTTATCGTTGTTGATATTTGCGTAATTTTATGTCAGATATCACCAGCCGTCAATAGATGGCATGAGAGCTATTGGTTTTTTTTTTTTTAAAGTAATCGCAACGTAACGAGCCAACACTTATAATAATTTTTAAAGCACATAATAACTTAGTTTATAGTTTAATCGTAATGAATGTCTATCGTCGCGGATAATTAATTATTTTAGAAAATTTAAATTTAATTATTTAAGGAAGGATTTTAGATAATCATTTCTATTACGTTTATATATTACGTTAAATTATTTGTTAAGGGACTAGAATTATAACGAAGTAACCAAATAGCGTCAATAATATAATATTTGATTTAAATACTAAAACAATATTATATATTATTAACATATCTGTCGCCGGAAAATCACGTATTTAAGAAAAACACGTGCCCTGAAATTATGGTTTTAATTACTTTTAATAATTAAAACAATGATTTGAAATATTTCAAACTAATTTCACATCTCAAAATTCACTAAATATTATTAATTTAATAATCAAACAGTTTTCAATTATAATCAAACAGTTATCTAAAAAATTTTTAATCATTCCTTACACAACCAATGTGCCTCCAACTATGGAAACTGAGATGTTACGTCTCTTCAGCAACAGTTACACTGGCTCATTGGCCCTTCAAATAAAAACACAACAATACTAAATATGTTTGGCATTGGTATGATGGGTGGGTGGTACCTACCCAGACGGGCTTGAACTAAGCTAATTACTATAAGATATTTTTATAATACTTGTCTGCTTCGTAGACACGTTAGATACCCATATTGCTAAGTGAATCTTATTATCTCAATATATACCGTTTGCCAGTTGGTTGACGTTTATGGTTACTGGTCCACTCTGTAGAGTCATATCATAGAGTTATATAGGAACTCAAGGAACGGGCTATCTAACATATACATATATATTTAATCTTTCTCATTAGTTCTCGAGATTAGCGCATACAAAATTTCCAGCATAATAATCTTGATGTTAAATTTATGTTAGAATTAAACACATTTTAATCATAGCTAGTATTTCAAAAAGTCATTATTATACGGTTTAACAAACGTACATACTTACGAACTATTTTTACCTTCATTACCTTTAAAATATTTAAATTTATATTTCCGATTCAGATCAGCTGACTCCTCACTAATGTCTGCTTTTGTTAAGCGCGTAATAAGAGCCGTAGTAATTTCGTCCACAAGATATACGGCTGCGACCCGTCCGCTGTAATGGCTGGGCGTAACATCGATATTTAGGGACGTCCCCCGACTTATTCCACGGTGAAATAAATTAAATAAACTCCTGTCTAATAATTAACTTTGGTTAGTTTTGATTAATAGTGTTGTACGAAAATAATTTGATTGGATTTTTATTTTAGTTGGATAGCGTTTTAGTTCATCTATAAAATAAAAATATTTTGTTAATATGTTGAGATTTTATAGGTTTCTTTTTTATTCAATAAATTTATTAAATAGATATTATTTAGACAGCTGACATAAAAAAAAATAGCTACATGGTTCCTTTTATAAGTAAAGTTATATAATATATAATTGTTTAAAAAACGCCCTTTACTTTTTATACAAATAATAAATACAATACTTGTTGCACTGTGCAACAACCAAAACGTATTTTTCTACTTACCTAAGTTCAAAGTTCGAAATTAAGATTCGTTTTAAGATAGAATGTTTCAATTAACTCTATATAATTAATATACTTAGTGTATATATATTAGACGGCTGTGCGAGATGGCGCCGTGACCACATATTGCACGAGGTGAGACCATCGTCCGAACGGTTTATCGTTCACCATCATCTATAACAATACGCGATACCACAGGTAAAGTAACACATAGACACGGCAATATAACATTCCCTTTTTATTTCACATGCTTCGACCTATAAACTTTACAAACTTGAAACTCAAATGGATTCTTTGATGATGTCAAAGGTTACGATAAATTTACGTACTGTTTTGTTTTTTTTTGTAACCGCAATGACAAGTCAACTGATATGATATACTAGAAAATAAATATTTTGCAAGATATTTTGTGTTTCTATTTTTTATACGAATAGATCACGCAAAACCGCTCAAAAATATTTAGAGTATATACCATCTTATTTAATATGAGATTTTACATAATTAATTTGTTGCTATACCAGTTATAAACACAGTCACCTCTGTATGTATGTAAGACTGTGTAAAGGATAAGGACGCTGGCCGCGGCGGGCAGGGCGAAACATCAACCATTTTAATTATGTTCGGGACACCATTAACAATAAATCTGTTGTTCGTACACGCACACAGATAACACACTCACACAATAATCGATATATAATCGAGAAGTATCGAGAATCGATCGACGGTCGCCACGGTCCGATTTATGGCTAATTATAATTTCGTTTTAGCCATTCCCACTCGTAAACTACTCTGTGACCAATTAGTTAATTATTACGTTATTGCTATTCAGTATTTTGATGACATTTACATTTGATCGTAAAATTAAACATATATTTAGTAAAGAAATATTTACCTATGTGTGCGAATTCATTTTTTTTCTACGATCGTTAGTAATTAATTTAACAATTGTGTTGAATACGATCCGTGAAAAATTGTTCAAATACAAACACAATACGTTTAATTCGATTGCGTAATAAAACGACAATCGATTTTCTCAAATCTTAAAATTAAATCGGATAGTTTCAGACATCGAAGACAATGTTGCCAACTCTTTCCCTTAAATATTCCTGGTTTTAGGTGTACGGAAAATTATTTTAACTGATGACCTTAAAGCTGTTTTGATGTCGAACTGCAGGAATCATTTAAATGGTTGAATAAAAACTAATCTTTTACCATTACAATCAAAAAGTTACACCTGTAACTCGAAGTTTTAATAAATACGTCATGTCGTATTATGTCTTCCTTGTTGTTGCTTAAAAACCGACATGGACCAGTGGCTAGAACATGTGATTCGTAATCGGTGCTCGTGGGTTAAAATCTGAAAAAAAATAATCATGAAGACAATAATGTAATTTTGTTATTAGTTTTTCCTTGTTTCATTTGATTATGCCAATTCCATTCTTTAAAAAAAATACACACTAGTTATTATTGTTTGTCCAACGCTGTAAGCTGTAATTATGCTTCAGGCGGTATCGTATCTTAAAACATCAGGCGCAGAATCTTATATCAGATCAAACTTCGCCGTTAATTACTTGACAACTTAAGGTTTAAGGCGAATATCAACCTTGTGCTGTTTTTATGTCGAAGGTATTTATTAAAAAAAAAAAAAAAATTCTAAACCATATAGCGACGAGTTGTTAGAAGTTTAGAACCGGCAATTTTTTTTTGTCCATGTGACGTAAGTTTTTATTCAAAGATCTTACAAAAAATACAATTATCATCTGCAATAAACCTTTACCGTTTAGGTTAAATTAAATCAATGTTCATTTTATAATGGTTTTGAAAATTCAGCTTAAATTTATAAATATTTTATATGAGAAACGAGGTTTTTGATATTTGTATTTATTGTTACAAGTACCTATCAAAAGCACATGCACGACACTAATATTTTATCACACGTAAAATCTGCGTTCGAAGCCAGAAGCCAAATACATGATTAAGAATAACCCGCTTCAGAATCAAGATATTGTCCACGATCCGGGAATCACAATTGACGCTAAATTAAGATTTAACCTTCGAATCGAAAATATCTTTAGATCTGCGCGTAAAACTCTCAGCTTCGTATTGAGGAATGGTAAAATATTTAAAAAACTTTAAGCAAGTTTTTTTCTCGAAAGTAATTAAATTTAAAGAAAAACTTACCTACACGCTATAGGGTCGTTAGAAGTACTACTAGAGTACGGTCATAGGGAATCAGAGACAGTTCATAATGAATGTTCGACAGTTGGGCAAACTCTCCATTTAGGAAGATTTGGAGAATATATGGAACAATCTACATCTTTGATTATGAGAAACGTTTAATTCTGAAACACAAACACAAGTAGAAATTAAATTCGACCTTGAAATTTAAATTAAAAAAAAGTTTGATTTCCAACAAATAATAACAAGTCATGAATACGTCAATGTGGTGTCTGATAAGTATCAAAAGTCACAAGTCGATGTCGTCATGAACTGCGACGGCGTCCCGATAACCCTGTCTCGCTGATCTAGAAATGTTAACCTAGGTCCTAGAGACACACTGAGGACCAACAAACAAGTCTTTTATCTACACCGATTGTGTTATCACGTTCTGAGAACTAGACAATTGTAACACAGATCCGTCAATCAGGTTTGCCCTTTGTCGGCTTAAAAGAAAGTGAACTGTATAAACATTTGTATATTTGTTTGTGTGACTATTAAAAATGATCTTAGTTACGTTATTCTAAGTAACTATAGCCCCTGGACTATATGTGAAGAATTGTTACGTAGATAATGAATTTTCATGTGCTCAATTTATGATTCTGTCGTGCTCGATGGTAAAGGAAAACGTCCTGACAAAACTGCTACGTGTCTGATGAAAAGTCTGTTACTTGTGTATTTATTGGTGGTCTGATGTAATATGACCTCAAAAGAGAGGAGAGCCAAGCGGTGTGACAATTGCAGACTGTTATTATAAATTTTTACTTTGAGCCAATATTCATTGTTTATTTTATCTATTAAAAATCCTTTACAAATTATTTAAAAATTTATCCACAAAAGAAATACATTATGTGGATCACGATGTATTTTGTACAATTCATTGAATTACAAATAAACGCTTCAAAGTATAATACTATCTCGGCATAGTTAACCGTGTAATTATGATCTACCGGCTATGCACATAACGACACAAAGGACAGACATCCCTTCGTACATAGACACATATCACATAAACATGGTGGCTCAATAGAAACATAATCCACATCCTACATTTGACAAAGAACATGTAATTGGATTACGCAGCACTTAATATCTCCTTTCCACTTCTAGCTAAAATATTAAACCTTATAACGTGATGAAAAATGAACTTTATAGAATTATAATAAGGTTAAATTTTATTTGAGAAAAGTGTTATAGTTCGAATGTTGTAGATACGGCTTAGTTTGTGCGACAAAAAAATATCACCGCTCGAAGAGATGTCATATTAAGAAACATGTCAATCATATTTTTATGACACACAATAGGGCCCTTGTTCACTTGCGCAGTCCATTTTTTTTCCATATTTCACGCTCAGTTTGAGTGGTCCCAAATTATTGTTTGCTCCGTTTTCGAGGGCTGTTTGGAAAATTGCTGGAAGTTTCGAGTTTTTTTTTTTTTTCAATTATTTCTTACAATATCGATGCTTTATCGAGTTCTCGAACATCGCAAACATTATTCGCATCCTGTTAGCAAATTAGATTTGTTAGGAATTGTGTAATATTTTTTTCTCTTACTTGAAAGTGAATTGTTTTGTTGTGGAGTTGCTGAATATTGCGTGTAATTGTTGTTATTTTGCTCTTAACAGACCGCAACTTGTAATTATTGATCTAAGTATATCCGTTTTCCTTTTTTTTTGGTTATAGTTTTTTATTAGTAGTAGACTAGAAATAAAAGCAGTTTGATATCATACCGTTTGTTGTTTGAGACATTTATACTGTACTCAAACTTCAAAACAAGCACATGTTAAGAAATCGCTCCCGATTTGGTGTGAATGAATAATATACGATTGAACGCACAGTGACCTCGTTGTATACCTTCACAATGGCGCGTCAAACGCTCATGACTCGTAACGCTTTGTCTTGTAATTACGACGGTTTCACAAAATTTGGCACTACGCAACGACCGGTCAATGTAGAGCCGTCTTTACAGCTGACCTCGCGTTCTAATAGAGGACGAGCAGACATAAGATAACAATATTTAAAATTATAACAATCTTAAATTGATAACAAATTTATTTAAAACGATAAATGTTCTTTAACTTTTTTTTTATATTGCGTACCAAAAAGTTAAAAATTATTATATTAAGTACTTCTTTTCGTTTTTTCGTTGCATATATTTGCAAATTAACGTTTTCAATTTTTAAAACTGAATGTGTAGGTAAGCTTGGAAAAGCTACGAGAGAACCTAAACTCGATTCAAAACAAATAGATACATCACAGGCAAATAAAGTTTAATCGAGGCTTAAGAAGAGTATTTTCATTGTTGACGCTCATGGCCGAGGTGCCACTTACTACCATGTAAGCATGTAGGCCAGTTGTGAAAAAAAAAACAGAATAGGAATTTTATAATCTGTCTGGGTATGATATTGCTAAGAAAACAATACAATACATTAAAATGTTTAAAAATCATTCTAAAACATTCAATCCAAAATTACAGATGTTAAGTAAGCTCTGGATCATACAGTTTTAGGTATAGTTGTGTACGGGTTCTAATTCAAACAATTAACCAGAGTTCAGCAGTAAAGGTTGCCGCGTGTAATTAGCAGTGTTTGTCGGATTGCATCGCGAAGTGCTGCTAACACGTTATGCTTTTTGTTCCAACTGCTGTTTATGTGCAGACAAGGGGTCCTTGTGGGAGGTGAAATCTGATCGCGCGCGACATCGCCCTGTCAAGGGGAGCTTGGGCACTATTGGATCTATTTAAAAATAATATATTTTTTAACTTTCATCTTTTCACATTTCTCGTAATATTTTATTTTTGTTTTTTCGTTCAGTTATCAGCTAAGAATACAGTTTAGTTCGTCAGTTTATATAACAATGGAGATGAAACAGCGGCGAAACACTAACCTAAGAGACTAGCTCAAAATGTAGGCGAACACAATAATTGTAGACTTTATGTATAAATGTCCTACTGCTAGGCTAAAACCTCCTTTCCTTATGAGAAGGCCTAGAGCTTATTCTACCACGTCTACCATCACGTGTATACCCATGATACCCTACGTTTTTTCCTTCAACGAGCACGAGATCAATTATAAACACAAAGTATACACATGCAAATTCAGTGATGCTTGCTTGCTTGTTAGTCCTAATCATCGGTTAAGGTTAACGTAACCAATGACTCATCTCGACTATTTATATTATTATTAATAAGTATTTCGGTTTCAATAAGGTTATATATCGAGGAATGATTGATGTGTCGGTTAACATGATATTACCAAAACATTTTGTTACATGCATGTACGGGAAGTTATACGAAGTGCGTAGCCGGTGTGTTACGAAGTACGGCCATTATATTTCGCATTTAGGTCGAGTTGCTTCAACGCAATGACAACGAATCCTTGTAAATGAAATTCGATAGCACGCGACATCGTCCTGCTTAGGGGAGAGACGGCGTTAATGATCGAAAATATAACAAACTGCATATTAACAAAGTTTAAAGTGGAATGACCACGTTTTCTGTCAAAACATAGTATCTATTATTCATTTTGTGCATATTCAAGTACAGCTACGGCTAATTATAGTATTTTTACTTTATCCTCATGTAATGCTATTAGACCCCAATGTGCCAACAATCGACTTCCTTTTTTTAGAGTACCTACATTAGTTCGACGCTCATTCGCGACAAATATTCGCGTGGGACCTAAAGAAACTTCTGTGCGTAGGCGAACTCCCGACATACGTTTTTATTTGTTACTTATTCTGAGAAACGTTTATTTTCTGATTCTAAAACTAAACCATATTCTATTAATGTACATATAACATTAATTTAATTAATTGCATCATGAATATTCCGTTCGAGCCCAGCCTCCCCATCCAACTCAGTACAAGGGTTCGTTGTGTGCGACAACGCAGCTCTGTGCCGCTAATCACTTTCACGTGCCACTGTCCTTTGCGCCATTCGACCTGCACTTCCTCACTATCAGATCGTAATGTATTGCACACATATTTACACCAAGTATACGACGTGTTATTTGGTTTCATAGCAATTATAACTATAACTAGTTAGAATTTATATCAGTCTAGCTACCCGTCTCACACACGGGTATAGGGTTGCCAGGCGTCCGGATAAAGCCGAACATAGTTAGGCTTTTTGATTGCGTGTCCGGCCAAAATAAACGGTATCCGGCTTGTCCTGCTTTTGTTAGGCTTTTTACATTTTATTTACTGTTGTATATGTATGTTATTTATATTTCAATAAAAAATAACAAGATTCATGGGAATAATCAGAAAAGCTTGATTTTACGTACAATTTTTTTACCGAATCTTTTAATACTGACATGTCCGGCCTTTTTTCCCAAATATCCGGCCAAACTAGCTAGTCTGTCCGGCTATTAGGTTTGACGACCCAGAAACCTTACACGGGTACAGTAACACAATTTCTAGATTGAAGAACAAACAAAAAATGGAAGTCGTTGCGTTTTCCGGCCTGGAATGTTGAATACATACAATCTTCCTCTTGAATCACTCTGTTTATTGATGAAAACCTCATTATATTCCGTTGCGTAGTTAAAAAGATCTAAGCTTACCGACGACAGGAAGCTTTGTTCTATAATATGTAAATGTAATTATGATCTTGATATATTTCTAAATCGCTCTTAGTGATAACGTCGCCTTTGGATACAATTTTTCTTTCAATTTTTCCAAAAAACTTATTTTTTTTTTTTTTTTTTTTATCTTTATTTATTATAGAGGGTTTTTTCACTAAGTGAATATGTCACCCTCGTCATTATATACAGTTAAATACATTTCTCACATCACATATTAGTACACTACAGTTATAGATAAGGCTTTCTAATTTCTATTTTTGAGAGCTAAATTTACAAATTTATATACACATTTAGCTTCGTTAGACAATGGAGAAGCTAAAATGCTATTATAAACACCAATATTATAACCACGACTAGCGATAACAGCTCCCTTTAGCGCCCTAACACGAACACATTCTTCTAAAATATGATAGACATCCTCTACCACACCGCACACAGTACAATTAGGAGAATTCACTTTTCTCATCATATATCCGAAACTATTCAGTGGAATGTGACCAGAGCGCAGTCTTAAGGCAGTTGTAATATCTTTGCGCTTTAATTTGGAATTTAGGAACCAGAGAGATCCAAAAAGTCTAGGTTGTATAGTTTTATACCAGATTCCTTTGGTAAGCGATCTTTCATTAAAATATTCAGACCACATCTCACGACATATTCGTTTAATATCCTCTAAAAGATCGGTGGGACTAGGTAAACACTTAAATTCAATACCGTCGGATATAGCTTCTTTAGCTAGTCGGTCAACTTCCTCATTTCCCACTAACCCGACATGAGATGGTATCCATTGCAAGATTATTGTTTTATTATTAGATTTAAATTTTAATAAACATTTTAAAATAGTGAAAGCAATAGGAAGACCTCTGTGGGGTGCTGTACATTTTAAGATATGTAAAAGAGCACTTTTCGAGTCGGTAAATATAACAAATTTATGAAAATCAATCGATTCAATGTAGGACAAGGCTTCAGCGATTGCCACAAGCTCAACAAACATAATCGAGACTCTTGCTTTAATTTGAAATTTTGAATATATTCCCGTATTATAATCTAAAAAAGCAGCGCCACTGCAGCTAATGTCTTTGGAACCATCTGTGTATATTTTATAAAATCCAGAATACTCTTGACTCAGTTTCTGATAACAAAGAGCTTTTAAATGATCGGAATCAAAACAATGTTTCGGTTTGCTAATACCTTCAATAACAGGCTTTACGATATTAGATAAATTAAAGTTGTTTAACCACATATCCAAAGAAAACATTTCGTTTGAATCACTACTAGACATTTCTTTTACTTTCAAATTATTATGTAAAATATATAACAATGGTTTCTTTTTACGTCGCCAATAAAAATTATTCATGAAGTTAGAAAGGGTCTCTAATAGATATATAGTATCATTATTTTTAAATGACTTACACTTTAACCAGAACTTACCGGCCAGAAAATGTCTTCGGAAAAATAAAGGACACAAACATAACTCGGATTCCATTACGTGTATAGGCGTGCTTTTTATAAAGCCCCCTATTAAACGCAAACAAATATTTTGAATTCGATCTAATTTCTTCAAATTACTCGCGCAACTATTATCATATAAAAAACTCCCATAGTCAATTCGACTACGAATAAGAGCTAAGTATAAATGTCTTAAATGTGTTGGATGTACACCCCAATCTGTACCAACTAATACTTTAAAAATTTTGATGTAATTAAGCACTTTTTCACGGACTTCATTAATATGTTTACCCCACCTTAGATTTCGATCTAACCAAAGACCCAAATATTTCACGCTATTGACTAATTCTATTTGGTGTCCCTTAACTCTAACGTCAATAGATTCTGTATGATAACCTCTTTTAAAAACACATATTTTGCTCTTCATATATGAAATATCTAAGCCAATTCTTGATAACATGCTGTGAATAGAGTCTAGAGCAGTTTGAATTTTAATTTGACCCTCATAACTCGATTGACAATGAGTATAAATAACAAAATCATCAGCATATTGAGATATAAATAGGATTTTTTCAATATTACTACATATATCTATTGTTGCTACGTTAAATAACAAAGGGGATAAAGGATCTCCCTGAGCGAATCCGCGAGCCGTAGATCTACTTATTGATTTATTATCAACTTCAATATGTAAAATTCTTTCTTGTAAAAAACTGAACAAATATCTACAAATTTTTGAACCCACATTTAATCTATCTAAAATATTAATTAATGAAACATTGTCAACGTTATTATATGCATCCTCAATATCTATGAAACATCCTATTGTAGAATAACCTTTCGAAAAACCTATTTGAATTCTAGTTGTAAGGCTACTTAAACTATCTAAACATGATTTACCTTTTCTAAATCCCACAGTATTAACAGAGAAGACATTTTTTCTTTCTAGGTACCATTCAAGTCTTCTGTATAAAATATAGTGAAAAATTTTACACAAACATGACAATAAAGAAATAGGACGGAACGACTTGTTATTGTCATGATCTCGACCGGGTTTGGGAATAGGTACAACCTTAATTTCTCTCCATTGTTTTGGAACATAATTGTTAGCTAAAAAGCTATTATATAATGTCAAAAGGGCCAATTTTCCTGACTTATGTAAATTTTTAACCATAGAATAAGTTATACCGTCTAATCCAGGAGATGTATCCTTTGATTTAATACACGATTCTAGCTCCTGCAGCGAGATAGAACATTCTATTTTAGGGTTGAAACTCAAAAAATCAGGACATGGCGGGGACACAAAGTCAGGGGTTAACGAACGAAGGAGTAATTTAGCACATGTAGGATCAACATTACGTTTTATAGTCCTATATCCTTTTAACCAAGCCATTTTACGCCACATTTCATTACTACTTACATTTTCATCCACTGAAGTCCAAGTATTCTGGAAGTTATTGTCTTTAGCACGTCGAATGGCTCTTTGAGCTAAACCGATATAATCTTTTAATTTATTAAAATTTTGTGGCATCGGATTTCGTCTAAACTCTGCCAGTGCCAATCTACGTTGAGCAACTGAAAGAGATAAATTTGGAGACCAAAAAGAACGTGGAGCAAAATTCGATTCTGGATTCTGGCTATACTTTATTATCGGTATAGATTTATCAGCAGCGTCATTAATAATTGAAACAAATTCATCATATCCCTTCTGCAGATCTGAAGTTAACGAATAGTTAGCAAACTTTTCACCCGAAACCATTTTATACATGTCCCAATTGGATTTTCGAAAATTTCTACGTAATAAAGGAGGATAGGATTGAGTGTTATGAGTGGATAATTTAATTATTAAATGGTCACTACCTAAAGATTCATTTAAAACTTTCCAATCAAACTTTAGAGATACATCTAAAGACCCTAATGTAACATCTGGGGCTGACTGCTGAAGTATACCGTCAACTAGCCTCATTCTGGTCGCCTGTCCATCATTAAGAACTACATATTGACTATCTATTAATGAATCAAATATTAGAGATCCTCTTGTATCTGTTTTCGAAGACCAAGTGGAGTGATGAGCATTAAGATCACCTAAAATCAATGTTTTTGACGTAAACAACGAAAAGATTCTATCCCAGTCAAATGAGGAAATAGTAATACGTGGAGGACAATAAATTGATATAATATTTTCTACTGGTGAAAAGTTAGTCAACTTGACACATACAACTTCAATATTAGTATTTTCTATGTGTATACGTTGAGCAAAGGATTTAACAGTTTTGTGAACCAATACTGCTACTCCCCCATAAGAGTCATGTCTGTCCTGTCTATAAATATTATAATTGTTAATTTTTAAATCACTACCAGGTTCAAGCCAAGTCTCGCTGATAGCGGCAACGTGAATTTTTTCTTGGTTTAAAAGTTCTGTAAATGATAATAATTTCGGTCTAATGCTCTGGGCATTCCACTGAATAATGTTTAATTTATTAATTACTTTAGAATTCATTTTGTATGAAAAACTAGTAAGTCTACAATATTTTTTAGGTAAGGCCAATCAGATATATACTCTACAACGAACAAAATCATCCATTCAACACACAACTTAATAGCACGATGCACCTTATCTCCAAAAGTTATTCCTTTTAAAATTATGACTTCCCTTAATCGCACAAGCAATTCATGAAAAGATGACCTATTTTTCTCTTCCAACACCTCTTGAATATTATCTTCTTTACTTTCTTGTTCTTGTTCTATATTATTTTCAAAGTCATTGTTAGTACCATATGTTCTTCTTTTCTTTACGCGCTGAGCACCTTTATTATTACTTGTATTCTTATTATTTAAGCTTTTAACAGGGGTTTGATTTTCGCACGACGCTGTAACTACCTCTGCAAATGTAAGATTTTTACTTCCCCTTGTATTTTCAATATTTTCGGAATGTACCACTGGGGTTGTTTCAATAATTTGTTCGTTAGCATGACAAGGAGAAGTCGGCGGGACATAAAGAGTTAGTGCCTTCCTATACGTACATCCAAACTCCGCCATGAGTTCTCTGATTCTTCTTTCTTTCAAAAAAACAGGACAAAGACGGGAAAGAGCCATGTGGTTTCCACTACAATTTACACATTTAAATACTTGAGTCTCGCAGTTTTCATGATTATTGCTGCACTTAGGGCAAACAGTTTTCTTAAACGAACACATTTTACGAGTGTGACCAAACCTCCAACATTGAGAACATTGTGAAACTTGATAAATAAAAGGCTCCACTCTTATCTTAAGACCATAAATGTATACAAATGATGGAACCGAAGCACCTTTGAAACATAGGCGAATCGATTCACTAGGACACCATCCTCCTTTATCCCTATCCCGGCGGTTTAGACGTTTTAGTGACAACAATTCCACGGAAGAAGAGCAAGAAATATTTTTTAAGATATCCTCATCAGATAAATCGAGATCAACATCTTTGATAACTCCATAACAATATGATACTTCCATAGCCTTGAATATTCTCCATCCTTTATCCAATAAAGCTTCACAATTAAAAAGAGTATTCATGGCAGACTCATTTTCAAATTGTAACCTTATTTTGTACGGGGATAAGTATTTTACTTGAATAATATTTTTAATATTATTTTCAATAAATGTTCGTGCTAACGCAAAATGTTTAGGAAGTTTATCTTTACAGGAAATATATACTTCAAAATTATTTGTTTTATTTTCATCTATCGTAATATCATTATTGCGGATGCAAGACTTTTTTTTTCCTTTGCCACGTATTTTTGTCCATCCTTCCTCCATCTCCCCTATCTCACTTGATTCACTGCTATTATGTTGTCTTTTCGACTCTCTTATTATGTTATTACTCTCTTCAACTACCATAACTTGATCCATTTCAACATTCAAAGCCTCATTATAATCATTTATTATGTTGCTGTTTCTATTATTACACAATATAGGCGATAAATCGCCCATCGCGGTGTTGTTATTACTCATATGAATAGATTACAACCGACCGCATTGATAACGCACACCGGCGTGTGAGCATAGCCGGTACCGATGCACCGAACAACGCGCGAATCCTAGCCGTATTATCGCAGTTGCTAAGTAAACACGCAGTTAATTAAGACGACCGACTCGCACGCGTGCCGATACGAAACTCAAAAAAAAAAAACTTATTACTTTTTGTAATTGAGCGTAATATGTTAGTATCTATCTATCTATATGTCCCTTTAGATCATATTTTTGTTTGTTTCTTTTTCTTCTCTTGTTTTGTTTCACTTTAGCAATAACTATGAAATATCTTAAATTTAATTATGTAAGATAAATTAAATTGTTGTTATATAACGCCGAGTTTGATTTTTAAAGTGTTTTGCAATTAATGTGATATGTTTTTTTATATTTTAACTTTTTTTATGTTTTATGAGGTAGGTATATATTACTGTAATTTTCTTATCTTAATTAATCTAACAAAGGCAAACTCTGGGTCAATAAAGAAGCCGTTGTCGTAGATTACAATGCAAACTTTTGGACGTCAAATTGCAACCCAAAAAATCAGATTGTGATGCTGTCTGATAACAGAATGGAGGCACATTAAAATAACATATTTAAACATATTTAATAAATAAAATTATAACGAAATTATAATTGTATTAAAAAAAATAATGTTTATCTATCATTGCATTTCTCCGTGAATGTACTATTTAAATAAATATTTAACCTGTTATTAGATATGTAAACTGCACGTCCCGACTTCGTTTGGATGAAATAAGAAATAATATTTTAATTTGCTTATCGACCACTTTTCCGCCGCTTATTGGGTTAAATCTTAAGTATATAAAAAATATTGGCCAAAAGTGCTACAAAGAAGGCGCACACTGAGGTTTGGCAAGTAGCTGACACGCACACCAAGATAATAAAGTTGTCGCGTTTATTTTAGGCATTTTGTACTAGAGTAGTAGACACTCTATTTAGATAAACAAATAATCTTACCCCCCAAGACTAGATATGATGTTCTAAAGAAAACAAAACTAGTAAAATAGCATAAAGTTCGGTTTTTCTGTTATATTTTACTGTTTAAATTTAAAAACGTGTGATTATATATTATATAAAAAATAAATAACACGTTTAAAGGTCCGAATTATGTTGATTTAGTAATTTAAAACTAGGCATACAGGAATGACGGCATAGCATCAGCGTTACGACCGAGTGTAATTGGCTAATGGTGACGTGCGCCTCAATAATCCCGCACAATATCCCGGCACCCGTTCCCATGGCATTCCGCGGACCAGGGACAAGACCTTATTACTGACATAGATAAACGAGCAGATGTGCCCAGGCTATCTTAATCTTGGAAAAATTTTCAGAGGCTTCTGACTCGATAACTAAAATAACTTTAATACTCCAATAATTCAGAGTTAAGTTAATATATTTAAGACTAAATTATAACAATGCTCTCGCTTCCAGCGTATCCCGAAGAGACTCTTAATTTACTCGTCATAGTTTTTTTTCTTTCTATAAGGTTCAAAAAGGATAAAGGACAACTATATTGTTTCATTACATTAATCATATTGTAGTATGAAAAAGTATAAATATAGAACAACATCACATACATTACTCTGATCCCAATGTAAGTTAGCTAAAGCACTTGTGTTACGGAAAATCTGAAGTAACGACGGTACCACAACCACCCAGACCCAAGACAACATAGAAAACTAATGAACTTTTTGAACCTAATCGAATTGAAATTGAATCGAACCAGGGACCTCGGAGTAGCGTACCCATGAAAACCGGTGTAAACACTACTCGACCACGGAGGTCTGCCGTATATAGTTTCGGTATAGAGGTCGGAGTATAGTTTTAAAGGAAGTATATTCCCTATACTAACAAATATAACATTTAAAACAGGTGACAAAAATATGAATCTTTTCTGTCCAATAAATAAATTTTAATTATTAAATGTCATTAGTATCAAGTTTAATTGTCAATTAGAAATATTTAAAAAATATGTTATTATTAAAATTACTTTGATACCTAACTGCACATCTGTTTTTTATATTAAAACTGAGCTTCATTCCCGCGAAATAGGGACGTAAATGCGAGTAGACAAAGAGAGCACGCAAGCAAGAAGGCAGGCATAAAAAGTAGCTGTCAGTGCGGTCACGACGTGCTCTATGAAGTAAATGTATATGAACGTTATTACGTGCGCGCGCGGATACTTTCGTGGGAGACCTGTGCTGAACAGTTTTACTAAAAATATATACAATTTATGAACAATGTTTGCTATAAATATGTTGTTATGAAATAAATACATTTTGAGTGATAAAAATTTATGTTATGATTAAGTTTTATTTAAACCAAATGGAATATGGTCATACTTATAAACGACTATGTATTTATATCGTGTCTTTGTACTTATTTATCCGTACAAATAAGTTTAATCTTCTAAATAAAAAAAAATATCTCGGCCTTTGTTAGGGTTGTTATTATAATTTATACACGATACATTTTTTTCATAAGAACTGATTCGATTCCTCAATTGTCTCTTGCACTCAACAACAAAACAGTCTCGAGTTGTCGTTTTTGCAGTCTTGAGATTTATTTGGTTTTACCTAGTTTTTTCGATATGTGTACCTACAAACAACCAAAACAATATTTTGCAATTATTCTGCGGTCTGTCATTATACATATATCAAATATTGTTTTAGGCAGAATCTTTTTTAAACAGTTTTATTATATATTGTTGAAACATAATGGCCGCAATTAGAAATATTTCAACTCTGCAGCAATAGGAAACCACTTTAGGTTGGTAAGATTGTGTGAGTTCTACCTATATGTAGTCTATCCTAATAATATAAATGCAAAAGTGACTCTTTTACGTTTTCACGGTCCAAACTATGAACAGATTTTGATGAAATTTGGTGTGCAGCAAGCTTTAACCCTAAGGAAAAACATAGCTTTTTTAACCTAACACTTGCCGACCAACCCCTAAATAAAGCGAACCGCGTTTGTCTACTAGTATTATCACAATTTTGCCTAATAGTTTTGACGCGAAACGATGATTTTTAATGCTTGTAATATAACTTTTAGCTTTGTTTGCTGTCCCGATATTGTTATTAAAATATATTCAAACATTTTAATCACTTTCATTTTAAATTAATCGCTTGTTGTTATATACAATACAGACAGACAAATTATCTTTGAAGAGTGATGCAGGAAGTCGCGTACGGGCTTATTACCGAATGTATATATCACAAGAAAGTACCATAATTGTTAGGAAACTATGCATCCAACCGTATATTTAAAACAGTCTCAAATGTAAGGTTCTGTACTCACATTGAGGTTACATTAAACAAGTAGACGTCAGGTGGCGGGGCCGGGCCGGTCACGATTCTTTGACCGATGTCGACTTGAAATGCTAGCTCCATTCCGACGCTCCACAATCAAAATTACACTCTATTACTAAGACAATTAAGTTTTTATACCTGTAACCAAATTGCTAGGATTTTAATCTCGTTTTCATTTATATTTAAACTTAATTTTTAAGGTGATAGGGTTGCTTTTTGTTTGACGAGGGTTAAGGATTGGAACACAACGCGTTAGTTAATGCTCGGCCTATGATCGTAATAAGTAGATGGTGTGTTGAAAAATTATCGGTGCGATCGGAGGCGCAATGGACGCGTCACTTTTTTGCCTATTTATATTGAGTTTGAAATTGATGATATAATGATACTGGGTGTGGCATTCCTATTTGTTATATTTAATTTTCATTTTACCTTCGACTTTTGAAGAAATTGTATTTTACGAAATTATCTCCAATTTCTTAGTTTAAAACAAACCATTCGAAATATTTAGTTCAATATTTGTTTGATGATTATACTAATTTTAATCTTGGTTGAACGACACGGGAATAAGTGTATTTTATAACTACTACTTCCCACTGCATTGTTAACTATTATAACGTCACTCGTATCTTTGAATTATGATTATCATAATTAGAAATGTGTATTGATGACGTCATAATAACAAAATTATTTATGTAATTAGATTAGATATTTTTTTTATATATAATTCTATTGTGCGTGAAATGCTGGACTAATATTGATATATTTCTTGCAACCTCCTTGGTTGAATAGTATATATTAGACCCGGTAGGTGGTGCTGCGATCGGGTTTAAGTGTTTTTTTTTTTGTAACAAAAATAATAAATCTTAGTATGACCCGGATGAAGTCATGTTGAGCAGGTACTTAGATTATTTGTATTATTATTTAATTATTTTTTTTCTAAAATTGCTTGCGATAAATCAATTTTACAGGGGAGAATTAGCTATTGAACCTGATTTTAATGTGTCCATAAATGCATATATTTTTGAGCTATAATAAACGTCACTTCTAGTCAATTTATATCATTGATAAACAAAATAGAGACCTGCTGCGTCGTAATAACTGAACAGCAAGTTCGGTCCGCATCGAAATGTCATCAATGTTTTCGGTAAATACTTAAGGCAATACACAAGTAATCTTTTACAATACAATGGTAATTATACTAAAATAATAAAGTATATCAGCTTGGACGAATTTCGGTCTTCAATCTCAAAGAAGTGCCATCTGCACAGGAGATGTCATCGTCCACAAGTGTATGTCCAAATCTAGGTGCGTTCTTCATTTCCACAATACCATATTATGAAACGGCAGTCCAATATATCCGACCTTCTGAGTTTCTCTAACTCTATCAAGTTCCTAAGTCCGTTTAAAATTCTTTGACAAAAAAATTGTAATGTTATGTTATTTGAAACCAGAACCAAACATACAGAACCAAACAGAAACAGATATGCAGCCTATAAGATAGATACTAAATCAATGAGACATTTTAATAAATTGAAATCAAATAAAACTTAGAACACGTTTTCTCAAATATAATATTTTACCTACTGAAAACAGTCAAAGAGAAGTTTGTCAAGTGCTTTTTATTTCTGTCTTAAAAACGCACGACATCGACCCGTAATAAATAAGATGAGGTCAAACATAATTGCGAATGTTAAAATATTATATATTTAAATTAAAAGCAAGACTAATAAATTTGTATTGTCTCTCTCCAACCAAAAAATGTAACTTGTAATATTATCGATATCGATATATCTTTTAATAAACAAATATGTCTTATTTCAAAATTATAAGTCGTCAAGAAGAACGTCAAAAATTCTTTGCGCTTGTTATATTACAGGTAAATGTAGATTTAAATACACAACGCCTTGTAATAAATGATACCCATTTGATAAATTAAATGTTATTGTTAATAGCACTTATAACAATTATTGTTTTTTGTCTCTGTGATCTTAGTGATGATAAAATGTTAACAAATATGGTGTTACCTCGGGCGTCGATTAGCATAATGTAATGATTACGTCACTTACTTCATGACGTTTAAGATCAGCCATTTCGAGTCATAATATTATAATAAATACGAATTGTTTGATTAATAAACTATATTTTATTTTACTCGCGTTGATATGACAAGCTAATTAGAATATTTAAGTCAAGCGCTGTAGCTTACATATTGTTAATGGGTTCCTTATGATTCATTTTTGTCGACTGTAGAATTAAGAACAGAATAATCCAATAAACGCACCACATATAATTATTACCAGATTTATAGTTGAAATTGTCATCAAAGTTTTAATATTGGAATTCAGGCCTGTTCTAAGGTGGGCACCTTAGCGCCGGCACACAAAACTCGTGATCATTCATGTTGTACAAAAAATAATCTTTTAAAAATAAGTACGCAATTTCAATTTGACACTATGTGGCCTTCACTATGTTTTTAAAGTGCAGTCTTGACTTATCAGTACCGATTGCAATGTATGGAATTAGTAATTAATTTTCACTAAACAATTCAAATACATAATAAATATTGTAGTTTAAGCACCGTCTTTTTTATAGAAGTATATTGACTTAAGTTATTATTAAGATAGAAAAGTACAGTAACAGTCAGCAAATGTTCTACTGCTGGTCGAATGCCTTCTTTTTTTTTTAACTTTTTAAGAACTTCATCTTAAAGTTTGGAGATTATTCCACAACATTGTTCCAGTGCAGGTTGATGAACATGCATGGCAGAATTTTATCCGACACATGCCGGTTGCCTCAGCGTTGTTTACCCGGGCATAAAGCCATGCTCTTCGTTTAAAACCCATTGGACTGTCTCAATTTGAAAAAACAACATTAAGTATTTGTTTAAAAATTCCCATTCAAAGTAACAAAGGTTGATAAAATTTAGAACCGTTTTATCATAGATAAACGAATATTACGGAGCCCTAAATGTAAAACAAAAATTACTAGAAATATTTTGACTTGTGATTTATATACTACGGTAAATAAATGATTATATATTGAAATTGATCGATGATATTATCTTACATAACATTAGTTTTTGCCGCGCTAACGAATCAATGTCACTGTTGTATAACTGTTTTTTTTTAAAATGTTTATCATATAAACAGATAGGTACAAATATGTTGTTATTAAATAAAAACCAAAATTATTTGGTTTGAATTGAACTTTAATCTTTCAAGGTATTAATTTTGGTATTTATATTATACATACTGGTAGAATTGTGAATGGTGTTATGTGTGCACATATAAAATATGTATATAATATGCTGTTAGGCTATACTTAAGTTATTTAGGTACTACACACAGATTGGAACCCTCTTAGAGAACAAAACAAAGATGTGTGCACTCATGTACGCGCGTGAGAAGTTTCACTTCTTCGGCGTAATCAAGTATAGTTTTTAATTGCAAATAATTATTTACAATAAAATAATAAGAATCTACTTATTAATAATAAATTATTATTATGAGATACGGTGTGAAGTTTTCTATTTCGAGCGACTTGACACTTGTAGTTTTAACGAGCAACTTCACTACGAGTATGAAGCCTTCGTGTCACGCTTTTCAAGCGCATCACGCACGAACGTTTTGTGTTTCAGCAGTTCATTCCTTCATCAGGCCGGTCATGGACTATTTGTTATGGAAGAGGATACTAAAACACACACACTAATTCCATATAAGATCCTTTTCCCTTAGTTTAAAATGACCTAGGATGTAACAGAACTGTAACGTAAAACATTTGGACGCAAGTATTTCTTGATAATATTACAGAACATTACAAAAGTAATGTAGAACTGTATATATAATGTAGATGTATATATTGTTTTTATAATAATCAATAAAAATGATTAATCACAAATATTTATAAGAAATAAATACACCAAAATTAATAAAAAAGGTCATTTATGTACAATGGAAACCATTTAGTATTGCTTGATAGCTGTTCTCCACTAAACGTAATTAATATATAAAAAAACTTTAAAAAAAATAGACATTGATAAATTTAGTGACATATTAGACATATAAATTTAAATATATTATATGCGACGCCATAGCAGTCTGTCGTCAACTATTATTTACTGTCGTTTTTTTTTATTAATTTGTTTTTTTTTTTATATATAACTTGAGTTTGCACTCGGGCAAATAGGTGGTACCTAACTGGTCATAACTTCTCTAAGATATTGGCGCCGTAAGAAATTTTAACCCTTCCTTCGACAATGCACCACCAACGTTGGGAGGTAAGATGTTATGTCCTCTGTGTTTGTAGTTATACTGGTTCACTCACCCTTCAGAACGGAACACAAAAATACTAAGCAAAGTATTGCTTGCGAATATAAATATGATGGGTGGGTGGTAGACAGACGGGCTTGAATAAAGCCCTACCACCAATCACCGTATTAAATTTGTTAATTGTTAAATTTATATCGTTGTTTATAGATACTCTGTTGATTTTATAAATATGGTCACTTATAAACATCAACTTATATCTATAGTGTTCCAACTACAAAAGGTCAAAAGCGAAATAAACAACATTTGGCGTCGAATTGACGCGATATTATTGGTCGAGAGCTTATTATTATGATATTCAGTATGGATTTGTGAAAAAATGGTTGAAGCTATGGGAACTTTGGAAGTAAAATTAAAGTGTATTTAAGTTGTTAAGTGTTAAATATAATAAGTAAATAATATTGTATTGTAAATAAAGAACCGTTAGAAGTGCACATTATAGCAGATGTATTAGTAAATCACATGGAATACGTAAATCTGACGTTTGTTTATTTTCTTTCCTTATGACGTTGGAATAGGCTATACGTCTATTTTTTTTTTTTACAAAAAAGGGCTTAGGCTCTAAACCTCTTATGAAACAATTATATAAGCATCCTCTTCGATTTTGTAAGAAACATTAGGTATATGTGATCGTGAACAGCAAATCCCGTATGAAGAATATTGATTTTAAAATTACCAGCCAGATATTGTAGTTATATTTCTTAACCAACTTGTGTAATCACGAAACTGTACTGTCGTACCTTGACAGGCTTGAACCAATCTTCATGTAATTTTCTTGTTCAAACTCACCTCTATTAACTCGAAAATGTCCAATAAACGAATCACCGATATAATGTGTATGTTGTACTCAATTCTTAAAACGACCTATGCGATTATGATCGCTATTGTGAAGTTCTTGCGGATTAAATTCGTGTGATTTATTATGTCCAAGGATGACGAACCTGTTTGATTTCTCAGAGGATCACGTACTTCTCGCCTTGTTTTGTACTATTCGATTGGGACGGTTTCTTAAATCACCGGTGATTGATGGTTGAAGTGTTGACTTCGGTTAAATAGGTTTTGTAGGTATCGACTTTGATTTGAACACACTAAGCTGACTGTTCCGACCAATAACAAAAGGTTTTTATCATAAAAATGTAAAACTGTCAAGAATAATAGATTTCTAGATATTAAGTGATTATTTATGTTTTTATAATATTGTGGCAATTTTATAATTAAAGGTATGTATATAATATATTACTAAAGCATAATAATATATACATATTTTAAGCTTATAAAGATCGGATGACGTTGATACGTATGGCTAGTTCCTCTTGCAAAATAAAAAATCCTTTTAACGAAGTATTTGTTTTAGTTTTTCATACTAAGATAAGTAGGTATTCTCATTTTTGGTTTTAGGTTCAAAAGGACTTAAGATCATAATTAAATTATATGTAGATATATCATATTAATAATACATCAAATGGGTATATACTTACTATAATTTCTCATTTTTGCTTTTAAACAAATTTTATAGTAAAATTAAAAAAAAAAATGGTTCGAGTATTATTTAAGTTTAAGCTTCAAGTTTAGATGTGAGTATCAAAATCCACGTCACACTTGTCTGTTACGAGAAAGAACTGTGAGCTGTGCTGTCAAAAATAGTGAAATTTTGACTCAGCACGATATATTCAAATTTACTCATGTGTCATTCGATATCAAGTGACGGCTGACATCTTCATTGCTACATCATTAAAACTAGAACATCATAACGGCATGAAATCGCCACAATCGAAAACAAATCCAATTGAATTATCTTAAAATCCAATTTCATATGGCAAATTTTATCAGCGATAGCACAAAGGAATTCGTCAAGTGACTATCCGTCATACGTTTCATAAAGACCGCCAACCTACCAACATATATTTGCATTCTTTTCGGACTCTATTTTAAGGACATAAGGGTGGTAATTGAATGGTGTTCGGGATTTAACCCTTGCATGTCGGGGGGTCTGAAGGCGCTTCGTGGAAGTGACGGCGTCAAAACGGTCGGAGCGGTCAAGTGTGGTGACTTCTTGTTAGCAAGTATGTTTGTGCGTTGCAATGACAAGATAATGTTAGTCGCATTCATTTTGTTGATAGATGATTGAGCTTGACTTTAAAATAACTTTGTGAGTAAAATTAAAAAAAAAAAAAACTAATTTGAAATTAGAATTTTTTTTAAATCAAATTTGACTATTACGTAACTCCCCAGTAAACCCTCGTTAAATGAACAGTTGATGATCTTTTCCTGTTAAACAGTAATGTACTAGTACATCACTACATTGAGGGTGGGTATACTTACATTTTGCGGAAATTCATCCGACACAAGCAGATGTACAACGAACGTAAAGGTAATACATTTGATTGTCAGATTATTAATTAATCTTACTAATAATATGGATTGGTATCCTTCATAATATTGTACCAAAGTGTTTTTCGTTTATTTTAAAATGGTTCGGATAATATTAATTTGCCAATTAATTATTCAAATAACAAAACGATAAAAACTCTAAAATTTGGAGTTACTGGTTTATCTCGTTGAATTCGATATTACGAACTACACTAAATGAAGATTCAATATTGCTTGTAAGAGCTTTCTTAAACGAACTTTATTTTTGATTTTTCCTAAATCAAACACGCGACATAGGACGTAGGTACGAGCGGTCACGTAGCAGTAAAACTAGCGTAGTTACGTGGTTACCCAACATTTGACATTCGCTTCAAATTGCAGGTTCGATTCCTCGGTAACGTTTTTCTCACACGATCCGGAGAGCAAATAACTGGGTGCCGATGATATGGCCATATCGTTACGAATCGTGCCGTAACAATTGTGATACACAGCCGGACGAACGGTGAACAAATTTATAAATATTTTATTAAAACATTTACTAAGGAAATTCAGTGAAATTCATACAGTTATATATATATATTTTATATTTCGATATTATTGCAATTGAAAATATACTTTTATTCATGTGTGTCAAGTACGACCATCCCTGACTCATATGTTACTTTAAAAAGTGATTTAATTTTAATGTTTTTTTATTTTAATTTTAGATTATACTATTAGATTTTAAATATTAGTAAATGCGGAAGTTACTCTGTCTATCTGTCTGTCTGTATGTCAGTTACTTAGTGACGGCCAAACTACTGAACCGAATTTGATAAAATTTTATTTGAACGCTGCTTAAACCTCAGGGAAGAACATAGACTACTTTTGTTAACACTGGACGCCCAATCTCTATAATGGGAGCCAAGCCGCTGGTAACAAATATTTTATCTATAAAGGAGTTTGTTACATTTTTGAATGCTTTAAATAAGACAATGGCCTTAAAACTAGCTGCTACTTGTAGCTTGTAACAGACCTACAAAAACTAATACGTTTGTTTTCGTTTTTATTATAGTTTCTTTTCATGAGATTTATGATGAGCTGTGAGTATCATACAAAGACCCTATAAGGCTAAGTTTCACCTCATTGGTAGCATGTAAGCACTCGATTGTACCATCATTTTGATTTCAATTCTGTCCTGATTCCCTGCACGAACTATACACATCCCTTTCCACACAATACAACCAGACAAAGACAAAGGACCCGAAGCTATACAACTCTGAATGGAGTTGTTCAGTCGTGACTCCCGCAGAATGGTCTTATGTGTCAATTTTCCCTTCGGCGGTGGCTTATTATTGTTGAAAATTCTTTATAAACGCGCCTCCTTTGTAACATTCCTGCGGAGATTGTCTGAACGCAATCGCGGGATTGTTTCACGATATAGATTTCTTAGTCCGCGGATGAAAAGTGCCTTATTATTACATAGATTGACCATCATTGACGCCTCGTTGGCAATTCTGACAGATTGCTACAAATATCTCTTCGTTAAAAATTACTAGAGTGAAAACTATTGAATGTTAAATAAATCGAATTCGTCTTATTGAATCTGAGTTTGGAGTTAATGATTTTTTTTTTTTTATTAAATAACGACCATATTAAAATCCCTGATTATATTCATCCCTTTCCTATTGAAACTCATCAGTTCTTTACTCATTGTGATTGAATTTAATCCTAAGGTTCCACAATGTATATTATTCTCAGTGGATTTTTTTGAAATTATTACGTGTATAATTTTAATAAAAATATGTCTTAATAAAATAAAATTTAATGTTAAATCTTAGCTAAAATGCCTTTAAGTAGCTCACTTCATGTTAAGCGAAAGAAAATTCCATATAATACGACTACGATGCAATATAATTTGTTTTCACAAAATGTTGCAAAAGCTTAAGAAATTATAATAAAATCTGGAAGCTGAGACATTCGAACCTTTTGATTAAGAAGAGAGTCCTTAGAGCCTCAGCAGTAGAACAGCAGATCGCTATTTACATTTGTTCGAATATATACATATTACGAAATGAAATCATCACGTGACAGATACTTTCCCAGCAGTGCATACGCATCCGCACAGTAATGACATTGCGTACGTGCTCAATCGCGCCCGGTACTGCGGTACGTCACCGACGCGCCGTGCGCAAACACACCTTGCGCCACCGCCACTTTTCTACGCGATTGTACATTAATGACACGCGTTGATTCGCGTCCAAGATACGTGAGCAAATCTCCGGGAATCATTACCATGTCTGAACGCTACTGGGCCTACGGAATGGATTCTGAATTGACGTATTACTCTGGCATTTATCGTTGGAGTGTGATGCTATCAGATTCATATTATATTGCACGGGTTTTTTATTGAATTAAATAAAAAACAATTTATCATTTTTTTTTTTTAATTTAAAATTGAAATAAAATGTAATAATATCATAACCGATTTTCGTAACCGCTAAGCCGCCCTGATACACAGATATCGTGTAACAGTAAATTTTCCGCTATGAAAACTCCTTACAAAAAGTGCTATACAGCTATTTTGAAGGTTTTAAAAAGATAATGTTTGACTATTTCCCTAATACAAGGATGTCTGTAATAAATAAGTGAAATTGTAGGGATGGAAAAACAAATCGAAAATAGATTTACAATAAAAAAAAACATAAAAGTAAGGTAAACATGTTTTTTTGACCGGGTTGTCATGAGCATTGACGAACCCGGCCAACTTTGGAGAGCTGTAACAGCGTTTTAAATTAACGAAATTAAAAAAAAAAAAACACAAGAAGAGATCCTCTGTAACATTGTTGACATAATTTTTTGGTAAAATCCATAGAAAAAGGTTATTTCGAAAAAAGGGATTTTTTTTTCACGTTTTTGCTCATAACTTTTTACATTTTGGATTTATGACAGAAAATTACATAGACATAATTGTAGGCAAAGCGATTTGCTACAAAATATGTCTTTACAAATTTTTTGTAAGGTTGATAGTTTCCGAGATATCGCGAAAAACGCTTGGCCCTCAAATTGTAACATTTCAAATAAACAAATAAATTGATGAATAGTATCTTTTGGTTTGACTGTCCGAGGTAATTATCAACACGGTTTAAAGTTAAAAGTTTTAACAATTGGACAATTAATGGTCATTCTAAGGTTCGAAACCGAGATCAATCGATCGAAGTTATCAAACGTTATAACGACATACAGTTTTTTTTAACGAACCAAACACCCCAATATCCATTCAAACTATTTCAAATAAATATTACAAGAATTTAAAATGTGTTCGTCAAAAACAAAATAAAATATATAGCAAAACCAATGAACATAAACGATATTGATATATTGATGTAGGTATTTTTTTTTACAATATGTCAATATTGCTAACGTACTTGTGTGCACGATCATACTTACTCCATTTGACGGTAATGACAAATCCGGATGACGTACGTGGATCAATCAGTCGGACGTGGACAAATACGAGTCGGGACGAATGGTCCCGCGTCCCGACAAATTGCTGTCCCGATGCAATTTCAAGTCTCGCTTGTACGATTTAAATGCAGGAAATTGGATTCATTGCTAATATATATTGTATTGTACATATACTTACTTATTACGAAAGGGAAACCATTAGTAAGATTTAATTTAGGTATAGCTCTTTATATTTTTAGCGTTATCTTAAATATCCTGTCATAGTCCCTTATTTTTCCAAAAGTTTAAAGAATTTGAATTTGAATTCTATGACAATTCCGAATTTTAGCTTCACTAAGATAACGGCGGCTTTGAATACAATAGAACTTTATTTTATGACACACTTTGTTTGTCAAAATAACTTTTAAAGTATATATACACATCTATAGTGATATTATAAATGCCACTAAACTCTGTCTATCTGCCTGACGAAAGATAGACTAATAATATTTTATAACTATATCTATAAGTACTTTAAATATGCATTATTATTAGTATCTAAATAGATTAAACATTAAAATAGCACGATAGCAATAGATTTTCTTGACGTGGAGTCATATAGTTATACTAGTTTTTGCCCACGACTTATGGTTGACGCGACGATAGTAACTTAAGTTCATATAAAATTTCATCAAAATCGGTTTAGTGGTTCAGCCGCAAAAAAGAAACATACAGACAAACAGAGTTACTTTTGCATTTATAATATTAATACAGATAACAACTTTGTACTATTATAAGAAAAGACTAAACAGCCAAATAATATGAAATTACCAGTTAGTCGAAATAAAATAAATATAATGAAACATAATGTCATTAATTTTCCTGTGCTCTTTCATGCGCTGTGTGTACGTGTGTTTATAATTAAATTGACGAGTAATGTTGCCATATACCTATATGATCTACTTCCCCGAGCCCAGCAGTGGGACGTGACAACAAGTTACTAGAGTAAGTATGCAAATGAAAATTACACACATTACAATATATTAATAAGAAGACCGCAAATCTTTAATAGCAATTTCTTCCAGGTAAAAAGTTTTTATTATGCAAAACAATTTATGTGTATAACGTGTACTACGGGCACTTGCCGCGACATAGCCGAAACGCGGCCAACCGTTTCCAATCCTGTGCTCACTGACGCGAGATTTAACCCTCTAATACAATTACACAAGCCTCCTCGATATGCATAGCCCAAATATTTGCTAGCTGATTAAAAGTCAAAGCTGTCGTGCCCGGGGCCACCGCACCGAAACAATTGTCTGCTCTGAATAATATTATTCGAGAATTTTCCAACCGAAAGATCACAGGCGGCGACCGTTTAAATTACGCGACAGTAACGTTTCGTTTGCTTATTGGATATTTGATTAAAGTTGCGATGGTCGCGTAGAATTTGCTAGAATAATTTTTTTGTTCAGAGGGCACTGATCTGTTAGGACATTTCGGTAATCTATTAACGGAAATTATGATTTTTTTTTCTAAGATTGAGTTGACATATCGGTTTAAATATGTAATCCTGTAAAATAAAGATTCAAGAATCTTCGTAACGTGTAACATTAAGTATTTATAACATTTTACTGATATAAAGTAAATATCGATTTCATTTCATTCAATTACGAACCCGGAAAATATCAAGAAATGTGAAAATCTCTTGAAATAATAAAGTTACAAGTAGAACTATGTAAATAGGTATTGTGCAATCGAAAAAAAACAAACGAAGAAAAGTTTATTACAAAAAAAATGTAGTTTAATCAAATCGTTTGAAACATCGCATTTGAGTCATATTATGACACATGGAATTGCGTGAAATGAAATCGTTCATTTATATCATTAAAAAATAAAAACATGGTTTTATCCGATCACATTTCAAGAGTAGCGAGATCAATTTCTGCCGCGCTGTCGTTTAAAAAATTAAGCCGCTGTAAGCTTCTTATTACTTTACAACATATCAAAAAGCATAAACTATACATGTGAAATTAATCCTTATTGCTATCATTTTTAATATTAAATTTCCATAACAGTTTTACGTTAAAAAAACTTATTAATGATACTATATTTATTAATTCGTCTTTTAAACGTATATTTTTATACACAGATAATATTAAATTTAGACAATTTCTTGTAAGTAATTGGGCATGCTTCGCTCATTTATTTATTATACGAGGACAATTTGAAAAAAAAATTAAAATTATAGCAACAAATTTGTGATTAGAACATATGTATCTTAAACAAGATTGCAGGTTCAAATCCAGGTAAGCAACACTGTTTTTTTTTAAGTATTTCATATCATAATCAGCGGAAAAGAAAATATCTTAAGGAGGACCATGTTTCGGATGAAAGTCTGATTCATTTGTATCCACTATCCTGCATTGAAGTAGCGTGGTGGAATAAGCTTCAAATTTTTTTCAAAAGGAGATGATTTTTTTCACAGTCCTAAACTAATCCAGTAAGGGGACATTCCCATTATTCTCAACTTAATTTAGCACAACAAATTAAGCACATGAAAATTCAGTGATACTTGCCTGGGTTTGAACCCGAAATCATCGGTTAAGATGCACGCGTTCTAACCACTGGGTCATCTCGGCTAGAATCAGAACTATTAAGAGATATCTTTAATCTACACATATTTATTCATAACAAGAGGATTGCGTATGTATCTACACACAGGTTCAGTCCGTTTTGTATAATACTAGTTGTCGGTTGCGGCTTCGCTCGCGTTTTAGGTGGTGGTTGCCACGTGTTAGTTCCTTGGGGTTCAGGCTTGCCTCATACCAAATTTTATCGAATTTGGGGCAGTGGTTTGGCCGTGAAAACGTAACAGACAGACAGTTAGATATACCACCTTACTTTCGCATTTACAGTATTAATATGTATAAATTAGGATCTCTTTGGTCTCGTGGCTGACTTATACGATTGCAGAGGTACAGATCATAGGTACGAATTAAAGTTCAATAACATTTCATTTTCAGGTCTGTAGTTGCCAGTGACACTCCGTGGTTCAGCAAATATTAAGAGTAATTGGTCATCAAGATTATATATCTCCAGTCATATTGGGTTACTAAAAAGCTTATAAGAGTTAGGGAATAGGTGTACCTGTGTTTTCGAATAGACTTTCGCACTAGAAAATCTCCTGTGCAGTCGAATCGTACTCATCGTAATCATTATCACACTATGATTCAATTCAGCGCGTACAAAGACACAGCTGTACTCATCTTTATTTATAGTAAAAAATCAGTTAAGATCAAAAGCGAAAAGCCGTCGTAAAGTCATCTGATACAAACCAAATAAAATTCCGTAACCGAAATCTTAATTTCTTCGAGAAAAACGTTTCGAATGGCAACAATCAAAACAGTGTGTTATTCCCATAAACAATTATGTTTATTTAATCGTCAGTTTATTTGTACGTCCCGCCAATATCCGTTGCTATTTAACATTTGGATTAGACTATCGATTTGTTACTGATTCACTTAAAACGGTCCCCGTATGTGATATTCATTGAGTTTACTAATGTTTGACTATTTTTTAATGTCGTCTGATATGAGCTTAGTATAATTGGACTCACTTGTTCTTAGAATAAGGTATTCTTTATCTAATATTAATCTAGTATCCACTGGTGACAGGACGGCTGGTTCATTTCTTGGTCAGGGGATCGAAATTACGATGCAACGGGGACATGCAGCTAGCATTCTTGCCACCATTCTACGCGGTCATGATTCGTACACTAATTATTTTTAATTCTTATTTGTATGTAGTTAAGGCCTTACTGTTATAAATATACAAATTACATGTGTAAATTACATGTGAAATTCTGTTTCATTATTTGTATTCACTAATCCGCAATAAGCATCAGCGAAGTAGTTCCTAGTAGTCGGACTTTTTTAGCATATATGTAGGTAATATTCAATTGCCAAAATCAAACTTTTAATAACATAGCACCATTTTGTATCGTAGTTATTTTATTATATTAATTGATGTCTCAGATTTTTACTAGAAAGATGCATAAATCAAGGTAAATCAGCCACCTGATATTAAGTGGGTAAATATAGTAGGTACAATATGTCCAGATCATATGTGCAAGAGTGCTGTCACCTCTATTTTGTTAAATAGCAATTCCATTCTGTTTTTCATTCAATAGTTTTGGAAAAAGATATTGACTCTGTCTCGACTACGATGACTAGGTCAGCAGTTAATTAAAGTTCTATCACTTAGTTTTAAGTATTACTTTTCGTAGTGTATGTTTTGTTGGTTGTACTAAATAAATAAATTTGACAAATATCTATGCAAAATGTCTAATCAATAACGGATTCAGTTAAGATTCGTCCCACACATATCAACCGAATATACTTAAATAAAAGCTCATAACAAAACATCGATAAAAGTGAGCATCGCAATCGTGTTCACGTAAAACAATGAACCAATTACGATATCCTCAAGCTCGGATCCCGTAATCCCGGGAAGGGAAGGGCAATAAAAAGAGCAGTCCCCCGGGATTGCCGTTAAAAGATTTTGGCGAGGGGAGAAGAATTAAGCGTGTGATACTTTGTTCTTTTAAACGGCTTGCTCTGTTTAATGCGGAAAAAGATCTTTTTTTAACATTCGTAGCCTTTATTCTTTATTCATCAGTATCTCTAACGAATTCATTCTCTGTGAATTTGCGTCTCTGTAATATTTTTTTTTTGTTGATTATTCGTGTTTTGTGAAAGACTACTGATAACATTTGAAGGAAAAATACTTTAGTCTCAATATACTTAATAGTTTTAATACATAGACTTCTTAAAATGTGTTCGTCGTTTATATTTTTAGTGGCTTACGTTATAACGTTCAAACAAATAAATAGGAGAACGATTGTATTGCATATTCTATGAGGGAAAAACATTTTATTCACATTTATATTATGTACTTATATAGAAAAAAAATCGTATTAAATTAAATTTCACGAAACGTTAACTATCCTACAAACTATATCTCGTAGAATGTTTTATTGCAAGTTGTTGTACACTTGTAAACCAGGAAATCGTTTTGTTCGCTAGTTGAAAAAAATCCAGGATTTTTTCGGGGAAATAAAACGAGGGAGATGGGTACTCTCCCCGGGCGTATTACGATGTGACAGATTAGCGCGTAATTTCCTCTAAATTGATATCTCAAGACGTTTTTATTTTTCCTTCCTCCTTAAATGTTAAGTCATCGCCCGTTTATGGGATAAGTTGGGGGGTTGATTTAATGTTGACATAAATAAGAATATTACTGTCTTGTTAATTGCAATTTAATCTTAAAAACTTCATTGTTTTTTTTAAGAGATCTTTTACCACTCGGTCTCTTTCGGATGTAGCGAACTGTGAAAATACTGAAGCTGCTCCTTTCTGCGCCAATGGAATGCTAGACATGGTCTCTAACATATTATATCCTTTGTAAACCCATGGCGGTAAGTACACAACGATTACAATTATGGCGAGAATGGCAGTTGGATTTAATTAGGATGTGTAAGAAAGATATGTCAAGTTATTATCAAATATTTAGTAAAAAGTAAAGCAGGGATGTTATGGATATGTCATATGGATACTGATATACGAATAATATTTAACAGGCAACAGATACATTTACGGATAAGAAATTAATTTGGATTAGGTACCACTTTTTCGGCTAATTTCTTTAAGTAAGTATATCATTATGCGAAAACAATATTGTAATAAATATTTTTTTATCGATTTCGGTTTTAGTTACGGATACATTTTTATTTCGAATTTCCGATAGTTTCGTTTAAAAAGTATGTATATTTATTTTCCGTAGTAAGTAAACATCTAAGCTTCACAATTAAAAAATTATATATATTTAGAAAATAAACTATTAAATTAAAGAATATTGCGTTTTTAAAGGTAGTTTATAAAGCGGTTCGTGAATATTTGGATTTAGCAACGTGTAATGACAAGACGTTAAGCTAAGTAACAAATGCTTTAAAGACATCCGCAGTTTCAACACCCAGGATACATTGGCCTCTCTGATAACCAGAGCGCATCAGCACTCATCGCGTATAAGCCGCCGTTCTATCAAGACCCTCCAAATATATAGTTACCATATACAAAAACACGAGGCTTGAATTTGTAGCGAAGCTCAGAAAACATTGGTTATGTGGTTGCGCAAATTGTTTTATAAGTGAACGTGTATTTTATTGCCTCGTTTGATACAGAATACAAATTAATGTAAGGCATGTAAGCCATGAATTAATATCGTTAAGTTTATTCATGCGATATTCGTTCTTATTTATAATAGTTATTGAAGCGAATACAGCGTATTAATTATAGTTTCCGCTGTTACTCCCGAGTGGTACAGCGTTAATGTTGAACGATGATTAATGTAATTTTCAAATGTCGATTCTGTTGATGCATGGTATGTAAGAAAGAGTTAAATTTCACACTGAACTTAATCAATTATAATAAGTGGCGGCCGAGTATTCCATATAATAAAAATCATAGTGTCCGTATTGTTTGTTACGATAGTATAAAGGATTTGGTTACAAGGGTGAGTTCCTGGACTGTTCGATAACGTATTTAATGATGAGTGATGAATATTATTCGTATTTCGGCGTTAAATTAGTTGTGGTGTTAAGTAGGTACATTTGTCCGGGATTAAAGTAACCTAAGTGATATCTGCCAAATATCATTCAGATCCGTTCAGCCGCTCTGGCGTGATTGAGTCACAAACATCCACCCATAAAAACTTTCGCACATGCAAATAATAACAAATTAAAAAAAATGTATTTACTTCGTTAAAAACAAACGAATGTTTATCACACCCACATAAGACTTCATTTCATTCATCATTCATTCACTCTATTTAGAAAGTCTCATAATATATTGTTCATTGTCAAATCTATGATTCAAAATCAATGTCAATTATTACTTAATCAATAATCATCCTAATGGTAAGTATTCAATGTATCAATTCTAAACCAAGATTGGAGGAATTTGGTGCTTCCCTGCCTGTGCCTGTATTTACACTGGCTTACTTACCCTTCAAAAAGCCCAACCACCAAGTAAAATAATTTACAAATCAATCAATCAAAATATACTTTATTTAAGTAGGCTTTTAGAAGCACTTTTGAATCGTCATTTTACAAACTACATTAAGTGAAGCTACCTCCGGTTCGGAATGTAGATTCTACCGAGAATAAACGGCAAATAAATCTCAGGAGTTACTCTTTATCAACATTTAAAATACAAGGTTATGTTAGCCAAATACAATTATACGTGTATATAGCATTATATCCTGCCTGGAAGTCAACAAGTCACAATCATTAACACCAAATGTATTGATTTAATTAACAAATGAATTATGAGAATTCTAACAACGATTTCACGATTACGTAAACAGTTCTCATGTATTTAATTGAACTATTTCAAATGATCTTTACCTAGTGATTATTAACATTTTCCCATTTGCTATCGAAACACTTGGCCCTCGGAGTAATGGTGCGAAAAACTTCATCAAAAGTAGGTATAACACCTCGCCTTATTGCCACCACTGGTGACAAGAGGGGTGGTTCGTTTTGAGCCCAGAGGATCGGAATTGCGATTCAACGGGGAAATGCTGCTAGCATTCTTGCCACCATTCCACGCGGTCAAGATTTATACAGTAACTATTTTTAATTCATATTTGTATATATTTAGGAACTTAACTGAGCCGAGATGGCCCAGTGGTTAGAACGCGTGCATCTTAACCGATGATTTCGGGTTCAAACCCAGACAGGCACCACTGAATTTTCATGTGCTTAATTTGTGTTTATAATTCATCTCGTGCTCGGCGGTGAAGGAAAACATCGTGAGGAAACCTGCATGTGTCTAATTTCAACGAAATTCTGCCACATGTGTATTCCACCAACCCGCATTGGAGCAGCGTGGTGGAATATGCTCCATACCTTCTCCTCAACGGGAGAGGAGGCCTTAGCCCAGCAGTGGGAAATTTACAGGCTGATTATGTTTATGTTATTATAGGAACTTAATGTTATCAATTCTTATGTTAGTGATTATTAGCTAGATACAATGTGAAAGAATTACTATTGTGGTATAATTGACGTGCCGTACTCTGTAGCGCCCCTTGACACGGGCGCCGCGGGCGACGGTCGCGCGTTTGATGTCCTGTCAGACACAATGTCTGTACCGGGCGTGATTGGTATGAATAATGATCTGTGATATTAAATGTTGATTTGTTATAATTTTAAATTGTAGGTAGTAGGTATATATTTTTTTCTTTATACAAGGTAGACTTTAAGAATTTTTACAGTTTAGCTGGTTGTTTAATTTATCTGTGTATAATCTTACTATGAAGACAATGCTTAGAGCTCAATCCGTCTTGCCCTAGTGTGTGTTGGTGGATACGTTTTCTAAAATTTCGGCACAATAAACATATTTTATATTAAAGAAAATAAAACTTGTATGTATGTCTTATAGCTTTATCTCATAAAACAAAGGTCTCTCTTGTATCGTTATGTGTTCACAAAGCGACGATTATAGTCTAGATTATAATACATAACAACACTGATTGCAAAACTAAAATTAAACAAATTTGAACCTTATTCAAATAGAAATAAGACAACAAAACTGCACTTTGTCATTGCGAATTTTGCCCTAATATAATTAATTGGAATAAAAACATTAAATTTTCAAAATGATCTTTCAGTAACTTGCGATAAGAACGTTTTTTCTATCTCTCTAAAAAACCTTACATAAACAATGACGTTAAGCGAAAATGGTCTTTATTGCAATGTAATAAATGAGTTAAGATTAGTACTATTATATTTGTAAGTATAGGTATTACGAGAAGCGCCCACGCATGTCAGCGTGTTCGTAACGCGATCATATTGCGCTATTGTGCCGACGATATCTGCGGTTAAATACGTGTGTAATCTTAACTTACAAAAGAAAAATAACATCTTCCGTAATTTTACTCTAATAATTCCTTACGAGAAATCGTTTCTGAAGATAATTCTGGAAGTTTTCAGCTTAAAAAGTTATTTTACTTAAAATGAAATATAGACTAAGTGTAAATTAAAATTGTACATTTTATTTCAATTAAGTAAATAAAATCAACTCGAATATTAAAACCAACCCGCATTGGAGCAGCGTGGTGGAATGTGCTCCGAACCTTCTCCTCAAAAGGAGAGGTCTTGGCCCATCATTAGCAGCCTGTATATTCCCACTGCTGGGCTATTGCCTCCTCTCCCTTTGAGGAGAAGGTTTGGAGTAAGTGTTTGAACCCGAAATCATCGGTTAAGATGCACGCGTTCTAACCACTGGGCCATCTCGGTTCTTAGCCCATCAGTGGGAAATTTAAAGGCTGTTAATCTAAAAAAATAAATAAAAGGTAAATGAAATGAGAACTTAAGTAGGACCTTAATTGCATGGATTGAATCAATACGTAGGTATGTGTCGGTCTCGTCTGTCATTATTACGTTATGTAATATGAGCATATAGTTTATGGGAGAGAACGCCAGCACTGCTTACGTCAAATAGCTACAAAGCTATATGTCATATTGTACCTATCTTCAACCGGCTGCTGCATCGCGATACACATGCACACACATGTACCAATGTTAGTAGTTACCACAAGTTAGCTAGCTTATAGCTTTACCGGTATATCTTAATTTAATTAGAAGTTAATAGTCAAAAAAAATTTTTACAGAAAAACAGTATTTTTTTATTTTATTTTTGGGAAACAAACAATGAGATGACACTTATGGCATAAAAATATACAATATTACATACATCAGTTAGTCTCCACGGATTCCATGTATTCTGGTATATCTACGAAATTATATTTCAAATCGATTGCAGTAGTACGTTTACATCAAAAATACGTACCTAGTTCCGACTTCCTCATAGCAAGACCAATTAAATCATAGTAATGTCTTAATTAGTCAAAATGATACTCGCTATTAATTACCGGCATATAAAGATCAAATGGTCATCATTCGGAGTATATTTTGATACAATAAAGCGCTTATTAGCTACCTCGTTACGACTGTCATCTCATTTACGACCTCTAATGACACCGCGTTCTGTTTCTCAGAAGATGACAGAGATGGCGACTCCACCAATAAACCCGTAAAACTTGCTTAATTGTTACCATAAACATCGATTAACAAATCTATTTGCAAATATACAAATCTAATCCAAACCTTATCGCAATCGAGTTAAGACACAATTTATAATAACTATCATTTTATCGATAGCAAAAGTATGTTTGTCAAAATTAAGTCCAACCACTTCGATCGACTGATTCGAAAAGGTAACTTAGTATTTAATGCAAGGCAATAAGGACGTATTTCGGTTGGTGTGTAAATTGTTAGATATGGGATAAAGTTGTGAATTGTTCAGCTCGTTAGTGCGACAGAATCCTGATGAAGTTTAGGGTGTAAAGATTTCCTAGTGATAGGATCAGAATTGATTTCTCACGGCTACTGATATTGCGTAATAAAGTTATAGATCAAGCTATCAGCTATAAATAAGATCTCTGGAGATTTACTTATAGATCTAAATTAATCGAGTCTTTAGGCGTAACGTGCACGTCTCTTAATCTATTATTTACCTGTGTTTGTATCTCAAAATGCAGCGGATTATGCTATTTTTGATATAGAATACAGTTTAATTAATTTTAAAATTCCCAATGAACTAGTTCAGTGTAAAAATTTCGTAAATACACGTAACTTATATCCTTTCTAGGGCGGGACAATTCCTCTTTTTGTTTATTTTGTATTAGCCGTGCATCGCGATTTTAGCTTAAGTAAAATTTTTATTAGGTATACAAGGAATAGTCAATCTTGAGAGTTGTTTTTTGTTATCATAAATACCTATTTACGCGTAATAAGTCTTAAATGACATTAAACATAATCCAACGCAAACGATTTTAATGAAATAAACACTCAACACTACTTTGGCGTACTTCCTATAACCCCTACATCCCTATAATCCAATAATTCACATTGGTACAGACAGAAAGACGAAAATGATATTTTAATTTTGATAACTTATTCCTTTAGTAATATTAGACTATATATACCTACATATATAAACCCACAACTGGATAAAGACTTCGACTTTTTAACGGAATAAATCCACATAGGAGAAGCTTTCAGGGATATCTCATGTTATGAAGAGCTTGGGAAAACGAGTAAGTGTACCATATTAGTAAAGGGACCACCCACACTGCACCAATAAACGCAGCGTTTTATGGCGTTGATAATAAACGCATGTTTACAATGGGTTGCTTGCGTTGTTCTTGTCAACCTGCGCCTGCGCAGCTCGGAGTGTTCTCGAGCAGATGGCTGTGGGATTTTTATAGGGTAATGGAGAGATATATCTACGTAAAATTTTTACTATACATAGTATACATTTTTTTTTTAATGTTTCATATTATATATGTATGTATGTTCATTCGGATATTACACAATTTGTATAACGTTCATTAAAATATAGTATGTGTTGTTACATAGAGGGATGGCGTACGTCAATATTTGTATGGAATCTTTTATTCTCTTTCTATTTTAAATTAAACTAAGGTTGACATTGGTAGTAAAAACCACTTTGTAAAAATTACTTTTACTTTGTCTATCTCTTATAAATACCTACTAGTAATATATTCCAGTAGAATTATAATTAAAAATCTATTAAAAATCTTCCAAACTACACATTTCGAAACTGGATGAAATTAACTTCCAAGATTTGTTTAAATAATGAATCAGCTAGTAAATGTACAGCATTGTTTAAGATATAGATTTTATTTAGTATTCACTGTGTTAGAATACGTTAATCTTAACGGAAGACTATGGCTTTTAACTGTGTGTTACTGGATTTTCGTGTGCTTAATTTGTGTTTACGATGTTTTATTCGGTAGTGAGGGTAAACATCTCGAAGTAGCCTGCCCGTGTCTAGTGATAATCCACCTGAAAATCCAATTTTAATTTTAACTAAAATATTGAATTTATCTGTATTCAATTTTATTTGTCTATTAGGAAGACTTCTGATGTTGAATCGCCATTGTCTTAAAATTAATTACCTGTCTATTCGTTCTGTGAAGCACTGCATTGTCTACATAGCTCAAAATTAAAACAAAATATTCCTCATTCAAGCAGGCTCATAAAAGCAAATCTGAATCGGCACGTTATAGTGTTGAATTAAATGTGGTGCTACCACTGGTTCGTGAAGTAGATTCTACCGAAAAGAACTGGCACCATCTTAATTACAGGGTATGTCCCTGAAGTACAATTAAATTTATATTGGTATAGGAATATACATTAGAAATCAACAAATATTAAGTCTTCACTTTTTTATCTTTAATATAAGTCTCTGGCTCCAGATTAGAAATAGACTAAACAGCTCTTTTCTGCAGGATGATAACAATTTCAATATCTGTAGCGTTACCCCACAGTAAAATGCCGTAAGACATAACACTATTAAAGTAACTATATATATATTTTAAATAATTATGTTTTGTGACATTTTTTAAATAAATAATAAAGAATTAACGTAATTAAACCTTCTTTTACATTTAATTACCAAACTGCGTCCCCCGATAACTTCCTACTTTCATTGGTAATACCAGACTAATAAATATAGCACTTAGAAAATACTAGATTACACTACAACTTAAGAACCAAGGTTTCCTGTTCCCACATTCTAAGTTGTTGGGTTGAATACAGACCTATATCATTTGCGTCAGTGCCATTCATAATTATTATTCAGCAATTAATGTCAAAACGATCTCTTTAGAGACAAATGAACAAAGACTTAGGTCATTAATCATATTTGAAACAGACTGCGACCTCGCCTGTTCCATTATATTTTTTATATACATCAGAACGTCCGCTTATTTAATAATGTTATATACGTATGTTTTCATTGTAGGTGTTAAGTTAATATTTATACATAATTACGAGATTGTTTAGTGGTGGAACGCGCGTTTCTAGACCGAGGATTCAATACTGGGCATTTTTTTGAAAGAAATTTTATCAAATCTTCATCCGCAAATTCATTAATTTATAATCTTTATCCCACAGGGGAAAACGTTGGTTGTCGTAACGTTCTCATCCTTGAGAAGAAGTAGAAGAAGTGCTCGAATGTTACAGTAACACTGGCTACATTTGCTGGACTTCTTATCTGCTATTTTCTGTGACTAGGTCATAGTGTACCTAGATAGTACATTTCATACAGCAATAGACAAAACTTCACTTCATATATCAATAGTATAAGTTTATGTGAAAATAAATACCGTGAAATATCTATTTAAATATTTGCATAAACGTATTTCGTTTATCTTGTTTTCAACCAGCCTGATTTTTTCGATCTTTATTTCGATTGCAAAACGATTGTGTCAGTTCATAATGAGGCGATTCGTGAGGTAATTCAGAATATTTTAAATAAAAATTAATATTTTACAAAAACTCATTCCATGTCCCTTGTCATTCTTATAAATTCCAATACACTCAACAAATCCGAATAGACCAATTTTATTACATACTAAAGCTATTCACTTGTTTTCGTTACTTATGTTAGCTACTGATTAATGTTTTGAAGGGGTAAATATATGTTTTTCTGTTAAATATATAAGAAAAATAATAGAATGTTTTGCAAGCGATATTAAATTGTTATGACAATCATGGTTTATGTCTCAAGAGTTGTTAGATTTTGTCCTCGGAGTGCGTGTAAACATATCGTATGTAAGGCCTCCCACACACGCGACAAACGTGTGACTGACTCACAGTGTCGCAATATGCGTCGGTGCTATGTGGGTGGCCGTGATAAGCATCTAATTAAAACTTTTCTTCTATCTATCCATAAGGCGTGCTGTTCAAGATATGTTTTGCGACGAATTGAATTGAATTATTTAGAAAAAAATATTATATGATTTTAATTCCTATTTTCGATCGATTTTTATAACATCTTTTTAAATTTAGAATTTTAATTAATAGTCAATATATATTTGAATTTGGAAAGAGATTTTTGTGGTAGGTATAATTTTATGTTCCATTATGAATGCTCTTTTTTTAATTTTCTCTGAGTAATCACTGAGTAAAACGCTTTAGATACAAAGTTTCATTTCCATTACGTGTTCCGTGTACAGTTCATCTACGCACGAGTTCATCTAAATAACTATCTTTTGTCAGTACGAAGCCTAATACTTAAGTATACTCGACTTCTCGACTCGCTAACGAGGGTCGCTCGTCTGTCTTATGCCTTAGAGTGACAACGACATTATCCTATTCTTGATCGACAATTGTTTATTTTATAAACATCGCCTCCTACATCCAATATCACTTACATTAAACACTATTTGTAGTCGCCCTTATATCTATACAAATAAGATCTATTTTGTCGAAGCAATCGCTGTCAAGATGGCATATTTGTCGTTGTAAGACGATGAGGACATGATGTTTTGAATAGAGGTCAAAGACATGTCGATGGGAGAGTGCCGTGTGAGAAAATAGATTGTTTAAATTTATCTATTGCTTTTCAATCAGATCAAATCATAGTTATATTTGTTAATGTTTGGTTTGGATATGTTAAACTTCCGACGCAAATTTAAAGGAAGGATTATACTGTCGAGTTTAGAAGTAAGCGACAAGCTCATGTTGGTCATTGGCTTACGAGTGAAATTGGGATGGGATAGTTTCGCCGAGTCCAAATAAATGGTCTATGGACAAGCCAACTATTGTTGGTTAGGTTTTAGGTGGATAAAATGAAAAAAAAAAAAAAATTTTTTTTTTACAAATAAGTCTTAAATTTAATGATAAAAAATTAATTTTCTTTGAATTTAATATATTTCGTTTTTAATTTGACCTTTTTGGAAAACAGAATACGAATATTAGGCTTTTCCCAGGTTGACGAATATACATCATGCGTTGGAAATTCACCCAACACATGCAACTAGAAAACATGAAGTTTATGGTTTAGAAAGATATTTATATTCTATCCACTGGGTCACCTCGGTTATATTAATCAACATTATTTACGATTGACACACAAACAAACCCTTAGTTCGTATTACAGTACAGATGTCTGTATATAAGGAATACTTATAGTGATTTCTATCAACAAATTAGTCGCCCCACCCCTCACAACAACGCTTAGCGCTTAGCGACACGCGAACCTTGTGTTTATAGTGACAGTTCCTGTGATTCAGTGCTGATAACATTTACACCCGCAGTGAGCTCATAATACACCAATCTAAAGATACCTTTTCAATAATACGGGTTAATTTAATAATATAGTAAGTTTAGATTAAACATCATAATGAATATAAACCTTAAACAATTTGAAGACGGTTTTCACGCGAAATTAATAAAATTTAATTTTATTGGATCGATAATTAATACTTTGAGCTATTATTGTTATTTAAATAATCAAACTTTGATAGTTATAATTGAATTGGCAACTTAAAATAAACAAAATAAGTTTCTATAGTTACCTGAAGTGAGGTTATTTGTGCGTAAGGTTAGGTAGGTATATAATACCTACTCTTGCTCGGTCAGTCAGTCCCTGTTACGAGTTAATTTATTATTGATAGCACATTGCATTATCATTATAAATATACCGCCTGAATTTCATTCGCATCGGCCGGTGTTCTTGCACGCGAAGGCTTCACTTTGTATACAACTTCCGGCGGCGCGCCATTTCCGGTCAACGCGACCGGAAGTGAGCCGTTCCAGCTCCATGTCACCTTAAGTACGTGTTGTGATTGGCTAGATTTATGATCTTCGTGCTGTGAATTGTTGTAATTACCGTTTACATACACTATAATTATTTTAAAATACTTTTTATACGTCGACTAGGTAGATAGGTATACCTACATACCTACATACTCGTAGGCGATATTTAAAAAGATAAATTGATTTATATATCCTGTTCTTTATTTATAAACTCAATCTTTATAATTCACAACATACTTACTTGGGTAATTTCAAAATCATTTACATTTAAAAAACCTATATTTTCCTGCGATATTGTTCTAGTGAGTTTTTTCTGCCACTGAGACAAAGTTCAATAATTTATCACTAAGCGAACGAGATTTACTAAATATTGGATATCGAAATAAATACGAGATTATTAACCGAAATATACAAGAGATATTTATAATTTAAAACACTTGAAATGATATGTTGTCTCATCTACCATTATCGTGACGTCAAAACTGAAAGACAAGAAATTCAATTAGTCATAGACTTAACATTAGCACACAGTAAATATATATGACATAAAATATCGACTAACAAAACCATATGCTAAACACATATCTACATCAAAAGTATATAACAGTTGAATAAGGCTCGTCATACTAGACAGAGGTTTCTTTTGATCATTACCGTGAATAGAGAATACGTCACCAATCCCACACGATATTCACATAATCATCTCAATTGTTGGTGATATTCAAGACCAACAATCGACGAATGACATTACGTTTCGAGTGTACATAATAACGACATGTGGTTGACGTTGAATGTGTCTTTATTTACACACCAAACAAATGGTACCCACATGTCACGGCAGGGAATGACAAGGTCTCAGCCCACCACGATTGCTTGGTCTCTTCGCACAGACGGATCACCCCTCGTAGTTATACAACATCACGTCGAGCAAAGGACGAGGAGGGTCGTATTATATTTGTCGTTGTAAATAAATTTGTGACACAATAAACAGTGGATATATTTATTTATCTACAATAATTACATACAGCAGATGTGCTGAAGAATTGTTACGGAGACGTTTAAGTTTTTAACGTACGTATTTATATATCCAATTATAAATATAAATTATATAATTGTTATGTATTGTTTTATTAACAGTTATCTGGTAATATGTTTAATTATTTTCTTTACCTGTAATTTATATTTCTCATTAAATTGTATGTCATAATGAGTCAAATATGTAGTTTAGGATTCAGGATTTAAGTTATAAAATAGGTACATATGTCGATGAAATTCATATTTTATTATTTCATTACTGAACTTAACTAATTCGTAAAGTGTATTTACTCAATATTATCTATACTCTGAGACTTCGTTCAACACAAATATGTCAATATCCTTAATTGGTTCGGCTGTTTTGTAAAAACAAACTCGAAACTCACCGTTGAGGCGATCGTAAAATTTCAGAAAGTGTTAAGGAATTAAAACTCGCATCATAATAGCGCATAAACCTCTTTTAATATCACGAGTGATATCATATCACTACGGAATGAGTTTTTACAGAATAATGTTGCACTGCCTGTTCACGACTTTAAAGTAAAATTATATGACACCATTTCAATGATTTAGTCATGATGAAATTATATATATTTATATCATATTGAAAACCATGTTTCAGATCTCCAATATTGCGAATAAGTCTGAACGGAATACATTTAATTAAATTGTTGTATTACCTTTTTCTGTAACTCTGTTATTGTAAAGCCGTTAGTTTTGTTTGAATTCCTTCCGGTCGTGTTGGACTTGGAGAACTTTAAGCCATGACAGTTTGTATTTATTTATTTATTTAAAATACTTTATTGCACAACATAACAATTATTAAGTAGGTACATTAGAGAAACGAAAAATATGTAACAAATGGTGAGCAAAGTCGGTCTTATCGCGTATAGCGATCTCTCACAGACAACTTGCGGATAGAGAAGCTTAGAACGAAAACAGGTAGGTAAGTGCAGAAATAGTTAGAAAGAGGAGATAATAACTGTAATTAAGGAGTACTGATATTAAAGTATAATTATAAACTATATATAATTACATCCGAATAATATATATATCAAACTATATATATATAATTATAAATAACATATTATTTCATACTTGCATACATTATTTATTAGTTTGTAGTGACTCTAATCACCCATTTCGATTAAGAAATGATATTAATTAAATTAATTTATCTCCTGAACGCTAACAAATACTAAACGCACGATGTTTTATCACTAATAATTACCAAAGTTTAAAGTTGAACTCACTTTATATAATTATGAATTTTTAAAAATATATACAGTCTTTACATCTACTTATATAGTAATGTTTCATACAGGCTCTCGTTTAAATTTCTCATATCCATACGTTGTATGGCATAACTGACAAGTCGATCAACAAACAGGAACCTCTAAACATTACCAAACAAGTGTTTCCGTGGGACTGTCAAAATATTAAACTGTTTGTACGACCAATACGTACACTTAGAGCACGCATGATATCGATCATTAGCGTACCACCATTAAAACCTCGTGATCTACCATTTTGTTCTATTTGCTGGTGTCGGTCGCTGGAAACTGTGAGTCTTCCTAATTTCGGTGGTTAATATTTAATCACACACACACACACACACTTTATCGGAGGTACCGACTTACTAATATGCCGTTTCATAAACGTTCTAAATCTATAAGTATTAATAGACATATCTTATATCAAAATATAAGTAGATCTACATTGTCTTTGTTAGGTACGCAAAACTGTTTATATTAAAAACGAACTAATTGTAACTTTACTTGTATAGGAACTATAGCTAAATTATTATCAAGAATGTGTAAGTTTTTCTTTTAAATTGGTTTCATTTAGAAAATGTATATATGAATAACAATCTTTAAAAAAAACAATCCATGTTTCTCCTCGTATCGCCTAGTTCTCAACACTCAACCGTAACAAAGGCTTATCGAACACAATCTATTTATAATAACGGCAATCAACACATTTCCATGTCAGCACGGACAGACAAATGTAACAAATGACATTCCGTTATCTTTGATCTACACGAGTGGCGCTATGAGTTCCTACTTTTATAAAAGTCACGCTTTGTTATGATCGCTATAGAGACGTGACAGGGGTGACGTTTGAAAATAGAATTAAGTCTGTCTGTACAGCCGTAAATGTACCACTGATGGGCTAAGACCTCCTTTCCTTTGGACGCTTGAATCCAACACATGCCTCTTCACCGCTGAGCACGAGATGAATTGTAAAGAAAATTATCCACATGAAAATTCAGTGACATTTATCCGATTATGAACAAGCAATCTTCAGGGACTGCAGCACACAAATAAAAACCCTTGCTTTCACCGTCAATAACCCACCCACCACTGGATATAAGATTTTTATGACGTATTATATATTCTTTGGTGAAAAGATTGTTTCACAATGGAATAGGTCTTAATACTAAAAACTTAAGTACAGATTGCTATTGGGGGATAGGATAATCAACGAGGATGTAAAAATCAGTTTTTATAATTTGTCAAAATATCCGATCCAAATATTTTAAGCAAAAAAAAAATATCGGGGATTCCCGAAATATTTCTTATCTAAAATAATCAACTCTACATCTATTTCGACAACTTAAAAAGCTATAACGTTTTTATTGTACAACATCAGATAAGGGTAGCGATAATATCTCTTCTAGTTGTTTGACCTAACCCGGCCTACTTAGGGGACCGAATTGAGTGCGAGCGCAATCTTAACGGCCATCGCCACGACACTGTGTCGATTTACGATCCGTGTTATAGCGTGTAATAGCAGCCGATAATGAAGGATAACCGATACGGTTTTCCTGCTACGGACACGCGACACAGAATTATGTTCTAAGGTGCGGCCGGTGTCTTAAGTAATAAGAAAATGTGGAACATTAGGTTTGTTTAGAATTTGATTTTTATTGCGAATATAATCAAAGTTAAGTATTTAAACTTTATTTATTATATTAATATTTAAATACAGTTAATTTTATCAATAGGTATATGAATTACATTATTAGGATCAATATTAAAGGTAACGGCAATTACGACATTGTAATATTACTGCATATAATACTATACACAAATTCAATTCAAGTAGACTTGAAATCCCGTTATCCTATTGGACGTTTGCGTCTCCATGTCACCCATTTGTCACCAAGCCCCAACCAATCAGGAGCGCGTTTTGAAAATGGAACGCACAAAAATGTCACCGCGTTGTCGCCTTATGTACCGAGCCTATTGTTCGAATCTCGTATCCCTATTCAACGTAGTTCATAATGGCGCCCGTTTACGCATTTAAAAATAGAATCAGGGATGAAATTATTTGAAAATAAATATGATGAGCGTTGATAATTTCTATAACCGGTATTCATACGTAATAGTGAAAGTTTTTTTTGTATGTAGATGATTGTAACACTCATCACGCAGAATGAAATAACAAAAAGGACACAGTTTCGCCCCAAATCAAGCGTGACTTTTTACAAAGGGCGATTTATATGGGCTACGCAATCGTTTATAACTGAACGAAATTGAGAAGGTCGCGTCCCAATACGAGAAGCGAAGGATATTACGGACTTTTTTATCGGTAGGGTGCTATCCCAGTGTGCCAATTGCCCGGGGTCGGTGGAAATAACATGGCTGTATCATTGTTATACAAAAGTGCAGCTGTTCTCTTCCCTAAGGGTAAAAAGACGTTTTGTGTGTTTTTTTCGATACGCTTCGCAAGCCCTTTTAGCGGTCACCGGGACAGACGCACGCCTCCTGTTTGTGTAGTGATACATTGTATTTTTTTAGAATATTTCGATTAACTTGAATTGCTGTGTGAGGTTTTGTTTTAAAAAATCATTAATTTACTTTTTTTATTTTTCCGTTTACTATATATCTAATATTGTCAGATTTTTGGAAGATTTAATTTTGATAGAGTTCGATCGTGTACATACGGACGCCCGTGTGTGCATGTATGTTACACATAAATGTTCGTAATAATTTATTTTGCCTCAAACATATCAAGATTAAATGTTTATATGAAGTTCAAACATATATAAATATTCAGGAAAATGTATTTCGTAAAATTAGATCCATCAATTTTATAATCATACTAATAAAACGCAGATAAATTTTAATAAATGTATTTAGATACATACCTATTCATCATAAGTACCTACCTACGTACACCCTTACAAAAATCTTGCCTGCGCGTTGGTCTGGCTAGCTTATAAAGCGGATTAGCTTTACGAGCTAGCCAGACAGACAAACGTAAACACAGCTCGATCTCCCTTTTCTTTTTTTTTCTCGCTGGAAAAACGCGTTACGCGCTTCCCCCACGTGATGGAAAGTGGGGGGGGGGGGGTACTCCCCGGAGCCCTGGACGCCGAATGCGCCCAGGTACGCCGGGTTTACCCACTAAAAAACCAGCGGTACCCTCTCCGTCTTTCGGCGGGCGCCACGGGATCGCTTGCGCATGCTACCGTGACGAGCTCGATCTCCCTAGGTTCACCATACTCCTATAGTCGCGCCACAGGGTTTTCCGTCGACCCGTAGCAACTCGAGGTATGGAAGTTGGCAGAATTAACCCTCTCGTAGGCATGTAAAGCTGTTGATGCTGTTGAACTCCCTCTGGTTCTGTCCTGTAAACCTGTTAGCGCAAACACCCAAGCACTATAATATCTCCTCCGTAGTTGACTGTTCTATACTTATAATGACCACTGTACCCGAAATCGGTTGGGATATCATCACCACTTATTCAAATCTTGTACACAAAAAGGATACTAATCTAATTGAAACCTTCTTTGGAAAAATGACATAGGTATATATTTTGTGTCAATAACGTCACACCGAAATTTGGCCTTTAAATTAATTTAAAAAATAGTAATACCTATCTCATTTCATAAGATGTCATATCTTATGAAATGAGAAAATCCTATGTAGGTAGGTATGTACATTCCAAATATAATCTTGTTTGTGTTCTTCAATAATAGATACAGCTATTATTAGATTTTTAATAATAACGGTTTAACTAAACGTAGGTATAAGTATTTACCCTTTATATTAGTTCAGAAGCGCATTCAATAAAAGATTCATTTGAAAGAGCCGGCATTCATTCTTCGAGTGTCTTCAAGCACCCAGCCGCCATTTTGTTTTTCATTATTCGCCATCTTTTTATTGAAAAACATGCATTAATCCGTTGATCAGCAGATGTATGCTCAGGGCGCAGTGTTTCTCAAGTGTTTAAGGACGACAGTGCTTTTTTTGGAACGTTCGTGTGACAGACGGATAAACATTTTTATAAATCTAATTTGAATATGACTTCAAGTAAGTGTGCTTTTTATTAAGTTGTATCTATAATTTATTTTTATTATTTTACGTAACTCTGTATGTTTCGAAAACTTTTAACAGTCATTTTTGACAGAGTCAAAAATGCATCATAATTTATGATTGAAGAATTGAATGAAGTACATCGTACTATTATATTAATTAAGGAGATAACTCATAATCAGGGATAATTAATCCTTATAATACTAATTAGTCAAACAATAAAATACAATATGCAAAACCAATATATTTTAGTATCTCTATCGTAAATAATATCAAAGTTGATCAGCTACAACACAGTTATATTATATGTTATAAGTACATAATAAATAGGCAGATACACTAAACTAATAGTCATACTTTTGTCAGCGTGATAAAAGGGGATCCTTGACTCAAACTTAATGAGCACAAACTACAGGGGCCTAACAGAGGCCGATGAAGAGTTCCACTATCCATCTCATATGGTAATGTAGCTCAGTGCCTACAATACGTGGATTCGAACCGAATCTTCATAATATAAACTCCAAATGTTCTCTATAATAGGTGATGAAACGTTTGTTCTGCTGTCAATGACTCATTGGCGGGTTTTACTGTTTTTATTAGGTCATTACTTTTTCAGCAACGTTTCTATTATTTAACACAAGGAAAATATTATTATGATACGAAATAAAAAAGTAAAATACGTTAAAGCTGAAATTTAATTCTGTATAGAATATTATGTACATTTTTATATATCTACTTATATCGTAGAATTCGCCTCAATCGGCAACACTTGAAATAGGTCACTCCATTGGGCCAGTGGGGCGCACACTGCAATATTGATACACACACACATGCATTATGTAATCCTCTCTACGTGGAAGTACTGTTGTGAACGAAAATATTAACAAAAATATTCTTCATTTAATCTCGTAAAACAAGATCTAAAAATAAAAAAAAAACAAATGCAAGTATCATATTCCTGAAATAGCTTTTGTTACGTAATTCACGTATAAATTATATTGGACTTAAATCAAATGAGTACAATTTTTGTTTAAGTATCTTTAGACATATTAGATATATGTAGGTATGCTCTTCTGAATGTAACCTTGAAATTTTTATGAGAGTCACAATCAGATAATTCGTTGCGGAAAACGTATTTTCATTTTAGTAAAATATATTCAAACTAATATCTCGCCTGCGATTTCGCCCCTGTATGAGGAGTGTGCAGGCATTAGGGATAAGAAGTACCTTATGTGCTATTCCAAACAATAATCTATCTCTGCCAAATTTCATTTAGATCCGTTCAGGCGCGTGTGATTCAGTAACAAACATCCATTCATCCATCGGAATTTTTAAATTTATAGTATTAGTAAGATATTCGTAAACGCTTATCTGACTATGTGTCCAGGGTTGGCACACCCTTTGCGCGCGGACAGGCAGCTGAAACTTTGATGTGGGTGCGGTGACGCCAACCCTAGAGCTCCCGGCGCTCTGCATGTGTAGTACAGACTCAATATACAGTTACATTTTGAGTATAATCTGTCATGTTATTACATACGTGTAGTTGTATCTTTTATGTCGTATATACGTCCTTGTATTCAATGTAATTGTACTACCTTTATAGGTATATCGAATTCACTTAGATAGGTATATGAAAATATCGATTTTTTTAGACGTCTATTATAAAAGTTTAAATGCTACAAGGGGATGATTCTAGAAGTATCTATATATCGATTTTCCGACTTTTACATACCTAACAGGTAATCTTATATAACAGAAATCATTCACACAAATCGAAGATTTAAGAAAAACGTCTGCAAACAATTTAGTGATTGATAATTTTACTCTAATCACGCTCAAAGCTGTTATGCTTAAAAAATACACAAATTCTTATGCACCTAATAATAGTTATCCTTAACAAAACATTTAATATAGGCTTATATATATATATATATATATATATATATATATATATATATATATTGTCTGTACACAAGGCTATAGCGGAGGCGCGTAAATCTAATGTTCAACAATTACAACAGTTGCCACGTCGAGTGTTTCTGAGAACAATCACGACCGACCCGCCCTCGCTTCTCTCCCTATCAAGATTACACGTTCCAAGTCATACAATTCTAGAAACGTATCAGAATGACGAACGAGTAACTGAGTCTTTACTTAATTAAAGGTTATGCAGGTCTACAAACCGATAGGGTTTCATGTGCTCAATTTGAGTTTATATTTCATGATCGATGGTTAACCTGCATCTGTCAGATGAAACTCAGCCACTGTATATAAAGTCCACACTGAAGCTTTTAGATGTTGGATCACTCTGCATCTTCTACCAAATTTTTTACGGGGAATGTTCCGAGGAATTGTTTGGATTAATCCCGGCTGAATTTCACCTTCAGACATCTCGTCAAAACTCTATGTTTCGCCCGCACCACCTAGTTGTCCGAAATTCCACAACAGCGCGATTTTTAAGACATTTTCTGCCTCGCACAACCTCTCTGTGGATTTTTCAGAACCGATACGACACTTAAAGAAAAGAGCGTACTCCTTCCTTAAAGGTCGGCAACGCATCAGCAAGCCCCCCGGTGTTGCAGATGTCCATGGGCGGTGGTAGTCACATTCCATCAGGTGAGCGTCCTGTTCGTTTGCCATCTGTGATATATAAAAAAAAGAAGCAATACGTTAAAGAAAGTTCTAAACCTTCAACTTCTAAGAATTGTTAGTAAAAATAATTGTTTTCAACTTTCTACGAAGAGAATAAGACTATCGTCGTAATAAGTATCATCGTATCATGTTTTGATGATAATGTCTCTTCCAATTATCTTTTAGATAAGATTACTTGATGTTTCAAGGTCAAATTTTAACTCAACGTCATAATCATATAGATATGTTCACTTACGAAGGAGCGCCCCCCCACGATGAATTATCGACGTGTCTTAGTATGAGTGAAGGTCGTGCTTACAATATGTCTTAGTGTGCGTGAGACAGTTGACACAAGAGTAAAGGCAGCAGAAACAACACAAATTAGACTATATTTGTAATAATTAAACTGTAATTAACGTGGAGGGGATGAACTTCGTGATAGAATAGATTTATATATCCTAAAATTCTTATTATTCAATTTGACAGATCTGAATAGAACAGGAAAGTTCTATTTTCAAATTGTAAAAAAGGTAATTAATATACAAACGAAACGCAGCCGCCTATGACTTGACACGATTAAATCCGAAAGCACAAAACGGCCAATATCATCATTAGACATAGCGAATAATGCCCAATGATTAATGATAGCTTTATTGTCTCTAACGAGAGATTGGCCACGATTTCTTAATTCGGTAATTAGATGAGGCAATGAGAGCAAATTTTGAATGAGTGATTGCTATTGCGATCGTGTTTACGATTGCTTATTGATCGTGTGATGCGCTGACATTTCGATCTACTTTAATTTTTTGTTGTTAAACTTAATTAATAAATTTAGTTCATACTCAGTTGTGATATATATATCTACCTACCTACATATGTTATTTTTCGATGGACGTTTTAAATTGTGACATGTTCTTTGTGATGTTACAATACGTTTACGTTATTATGAAATGCAGATACATACATATATACATATATTATATAATACATAAATGCATTTGTGTAATAGTATTATAAATTTATCTTTCAGTGTCGCATGTTACTGTACAGTTTTCTGTCACAAATCTATTCGTGACAGAAAACTTACAATATGGAACTATGGGTATCACAAATGTATTAAATAAAATTTGAATCAATTGGTATTGTCAATATCGGGTTAAATATTTATGTAATTTCTATAAATGTATGTTTACTACAAATTAATTCGTTTATCGAAAACTAAGCTGAGACCAAAACAGTCTTTATAGGTGATCGGACGGGCATAGTTATATTATTTGAGAATATTTTTTTTGAAAAGATATTGTCGCATATAATTTTATGCTTTAGTTATTTTCGAGTTGGTTCAAACAACGGTCTCATAGTTCTGCTTTAGACAAACGGTGCAAGTTCCGCGTTATGTCATCGCTCGTCTTCCGCCCTAAATACTTCCAACACTCGTCCATAACTTACTCAATTATCTTGAACATATAATTAACTACGTACGAAATTTTAAATAATCAATCTCCAAGAGGAAAGTACAGTTAGACGCAGTAAGTAAAGGTACATAAAAAATAATGAGCGCATTAGAATATGCGAGGCGTGTTAGAAGCTGTAATGTGATGGTTGGGCCATTAAACGGACGTTTTCAAAATCAACGGCAAAATTTAGTTAAAAGTTCGTTAATAATAACTCTGAATAAGCAATGTTCAAGTTTGTTTCAGGAAAATTTCAAACTAACGTAAGTGCTAAAGAATTTGTTCTAAACAACATATATGTAACTATTAATAAATTTTAAATTCAGTGATAAAATGTAAGTATTATTAAGAAACTAATGCATGGAAAACCACTCATAAGAAAACATTCATTAAAAAAAAACACCTATCATTAAAAAAAAGTACTAAAAAGGTTGTTATTGTAAAAAGTTTTTTACATCTAGCTATAGCTACACATACGTAGACACCTAATTAAGAATATTTCCTCCGAATGAACTACTTTTTAAATTTACTTTTCATGTCTCAAAATTAACAGTCAGTAGTTGAAAAAAATAAAACGTAATTCAGTCGATAGTTAAATGAATTAGTGTTAAATTAAAAAACCGCTCTTTTATTTTTAAGCGACACAAACATTTTAATCTATAGAAGGAAACGTTAATATATGATCTTTACTTGAAGTTCCATAAGCACGTAATTCTTAGTAGTCTTTCAAATTATTTAATGACGCTTGTGTATTATACAAAATTATTATTAGATCATATAAAGTTAGTTTATATTTGTATTTATTTATTTATAAAGACGTAATTTTAAAAAGAACAAAGACCACAGATGTTTAAAATTTAAAAAATAAGCGTAAGAATCTGCGAAAATTCGTAATAAAAATAAGTGTTATTTATTACAGAGAAACAACAGTGTAAACTAAATAAAAAATATATATTTAAATCGCGTTTTTTATTGCCTCGTTTAGACAAGTTGCATGTATTGAAGATCGTGACAGATGTTCGGATGCGATCGTGTGAATTTGGTAGTGAAATATAATGTTTTGAACATGTTACTACTGGTATGGTTTGTAGGCAAAGTATCATTTATAATTTCTCGAGCTTCACTTCCTATAATTGTCTTGTTTTTATCTCGACGGGAGATAAATGGGGCTGAACTCCTTAGGATTTGGAGGCCCGCAGGGTTGGGTCTACCGTCGGGACGTCACGGTAGTATGCGCAAGAGATCCCGTGACGATCCCCCGAGTGGGTACCGCTGGTTTGTTAGTGGGTATTTCGGCGCCATCAGCGCCGGTGAGACCCACGTAAGATAAAACGCGTTTTTCCAGCGTAGTGAACTAGCAGAAATGTTCACGTAAGGAAAAAGCATTATGTACAGACGACCTTTTCTCTCTCTCTCTCTCTCTTGCTCTTCGTCTCTTTCTATTATATGCGGCTTAACATGATTTAAGCTTATTTTTGTTTTTGTTTTACCTTATTCATCCGGGATCTTTCAACAAGAATTTCATTTCCTGTCGTTAGATTAATGAATTCTCAAATGTTGTTAATTTATTTAATCGTAAGATTAAATTATTAAGTATTCATGTAAGACATATCCCTAACACTATTTTGATTCCAATGGGATTTTGGATGTTGTGTGATATGTCCCTGTGACTCCACTGGTTCATGCTCCTTTGAAACAACATCCAAAATATTTATTAAGTGGTTAAACAACAAACCATAATAAAAACGTGGATTTTGTTATTTCTAAAAACAACAATAAGTTTTTGAAATGTTTCATTGTATTTTTTATTTTTGTGAACGAAATGTCATGTTTTCATATATTTTGATAACAATACATCGTAGTTACATAATTCGTTATTTAACTAGTCTCTTGATGTAACTCGAGTGAAAACCTATTAAATGTCATTGAACTTTGTCTCAAATTCTATATTTCCACGGGAATCTACTGAATTATAATGAGAGTGGCGTCCGAAACAAACGCTTGTTAATAAATAATAAAAAAACAACTAATTATAACATCGAAACATTCAAGATTAAATAAATTATTCGTATATATTATATAAAAAAAGGTGACAGCGTATTAATGTTGCTCTACTAGGCAAATGCCTCACTCAGAAATGCCTTTCTAGTCCGGGAGCAGTACAGAGAAACGTACTTCCAGCAGAAAATTCACTATACTACTTTCCAGAATTATCTTTCATTGCCGACCATGGACTAGAACTTCCAGTTTATTTGAATTTTCATTATCTATTCGAAATAATAAATTGTCAATAAAAAAAACACATTTGAGACAAATAGTACAATATTTCAATTGTAAATTTGTTTTTCTGTCTCTACTAACTGCCGAAATTTTGATGACGTCTCTCGACAAAATAATCCTTTCCTGTCTTATAGTGTTATAAGGTCGGAAGTCGTGTAGCAGACATTTTTAATTATACTAATGCTCACTGTTTCTTATAACCACTTTCTACTCACGAGCTGACACCGCGTAAATACATAAATATGTATATAAAAGATTCTACTCTATAGCGTCCTATTTTGATTCATCGCTGCCTTATGAATACCTAACTTCGATATAATATCTATCTTTTACATTATATACAATTATTTCTATACTGTGTTATTTCGACTGGTGAGAATAAAATCGATATTCCTTATTCAAGTAGATTATATGAGTAGCAGCAATTGTGGATAGTTTTTTTTAAAGAAAATTGATCATCGGAATAACGATTCTACCGTGAATCGGAACGTAACTGTTTATTTTTTACATTTTAAATTATAATATTTAAAGTTTTATTATTTTATCAATGAATGAAAGATAGCTTATCTTTGTTCATTTCAAACAATAGATAAATCAGGATGTTCGACGATAGGAAGATGTACGATAATACTTCTTGAAAAATATAAGCAATAATTTCTTGAAGAACGTAAGCTAAGCAAAGTTGAGCAAACGTCTTAAATAGGCATAAGGACGTTTGCCAAATTTATTATTCTACACTCTCAAAAAAAAAAAATCAAAATCAAAATATACTTTATTCAAGTATGCTTTTACAAGCACGTTTGGAGCGTCATTTAAAAAACTATATTAAGTGAAGCTACCACCGGTTCGGAATGTATATTCTACCGAGAAGAACCGGCAAGAAAATCAGTATTTACTCTTCAACATTTAAAAATACAGTCATGTTAGTTAAATACAATTTTATATGTATGTAATATAATGTTCTGTAGTAGATGTTTCAATTGTTGCTATTGCTTTTAAAAAAGACCTTACATAGAACCTTTTTCTTTTGATAAAACAGTTCTAACGATTTTCTTTCTAACATATTTTTTTGTATATTTAACATGTAGCTGTTACATATAACTTCTATAACAACAAGTTATTTCTTCAATCTGTGTCAATAAAATAAAACTTTACCTGGTTTGATTTTTAATATAGGAATAGTTTTATATTAGTTTAGTTATTTATGCTTTCAACTTATAAATTCATTTGCTACCTTTATTATTTAAACCTATATAGGTTACGTCCCTACTTATTGTTTAAAAAAATGTTAATAGGTATCTAACTTAGGTACATTAATTGGTAAATTAATTTTCAGCAAAGTTTATAAATAAATAAATGTGTTTCTATGTGTGCATAAAGTATTAATTCTGATTACACACACATATAAAATCAAAACACATAGGTATAACTTTCTATGTCAAATAACGTTACCCTTTCGTACGTTCATAGGACGCAAAGCGACCCTGTTTAATTACTGATGAGAACAAAATATTAATGAAGTATCTGATACAGACATGTTTAAAGGTTCCTCGACTTTTAGGATTTCACATGTCTGAAAGCATTTTGGTAATTTAATAACCGAGGGTGGAGTTTGCGAGCGGAACTATTTCGTACGAGCTAGTCGCGTTATGTTATTATTTTATAAGTTCAAGGGATATTAAATGCTATTATGTATAATTAATTATAAAATGTTTTAGCTCAACATACCTTATGTTGAGCAAACAGACGATTTTATATACGTATAATTAATTTGAATATATTTATAAAAATAGTTTTTTATTTATAGAATCGTATTATAGGTATTTATGCATAAGGAAACAAACAGGGGCAAGTTAGATAAAGGTAGTTCGTATGATCAAATTAATAATTAGTAAGACATTATTTATTATATAATTAAATTAATTTAACATAAAGAACAAACAATTTTAATCGGCCGACATATCATAAGTTATAACCGCAATCGGTATGATTTCAAACGATTATAATATATTCAGTAAATGAAAAAAGTTTGCGTTCAAAGTTCAAAATCGAACGCCCACGCAATTTTGCCAAATTCACGAGCATTAATATCAATATGTGGGGCAAAAAAGGCCCCGTAATATCCTCCGGGTCCCTCCCGCTTTATTTATCAAAGCCGACCCATAACCCTTTCGTCGTTACACGAATTAAATTTCTTTTGCCGTCATTTCCCGTGCATTATCTCGGTTAAAATCATAATGGGACGTGAGTCCCACAATGGCGGGGCCTGTTTAGCTCGGGCTTCATTAATGTTGGCTGAAGAATTTTATTAAAATGTAACGTCGCGCTTAAGGGTTAAAACGTGGATTAATAATTTGAAGAATAGATGCGGTATTTTGTTTCAGAACGATCGTTTCCTTTGAAAATATTTTATGAGTTTAAAATCATTTGAATTAAATAATCATTTGAAGTTGATTGTGAAATTGAATTTTATATTTTGGTATGAATTGTTTTAGATTGTGACTGATGGGTGCTAAGAGATTAGGGCGCTGATGTTGTTGTGTTTAAAATGATTTAAGAGTGTTGTTTAAATATGTATGTATATATATATATTTATTAAATCGAGTCTCCTGAATTATTTATCTCTCGGCTCTCAACAAAGTTCGCTAAGCTCAGCCAACTGGCGCACATTATAATAATGAGTTTCCCAACAGCGGCCGTTTTTTTTTTTCTAAAAAGACGCATTAGCAAGCGACTTTAAGTAAATGCCTAAAGTAATATTTTATTTAAATTGAATAAACTTATATTTAATGAATGACTCTACCATATTAACATAATTATCATAAAACAAATATTACCTGTCTTAAAAAAATATGTATCAGATTGATATAAATGCTTTAATGCCAAAGTATTTCTGTCTATTTTCTTGTTCCCTTATCACAAGTAAATAAATATATTTGATGTGCAGTCTTTGAATATATCTACATACCGATAATAATACTGCGATATATAAAGACTTTTTTAAAGATTTATTAATAATTTAACAACATTATTGGTACAAGATAATCACCAAGCTCGAAGACGTTGTTAAGATGTAAGTACCATGCGACTCGCCCCGGCTTCTCACGTGTGCAATTTATTAATAAAGAAAATATATCATAAATATAATTTAAACATCATAGCTCTCAGGAATAATGTAACTTTCTACCGGGAATTTTTATTTAGAATTGTATCAATAGTTTCAGAGATTACCCCCTTATATACAATCGATCAAATTTTACTTCTTTATAATAATGGTATATAATACGACTGTCATAATATATAAACAAACTACAATCTTTAACGATATCCGTGGTGAGTGTGTACATCGGTTTTCATGGGTACGCCACTCCGAGGTCCCGGGTTCGATTCCCGGCCGAGTCGATGTAGAAAAAGTTTATTAGTTTTCTATGTTGTCTTGGGTCTGGGTGTTTGTGGTACCGTCGTTACTTCTGATTTTCCATAACACAAGTGCTTTAGCTACTTACTTTGGGATCAGAGTAATGTATGTGATGTTGTCAAATATTTATTTATTATAACTATATATTATGCTTGGCTCGAAACTCTAACTAAAAGTAATGTTTTGAAAAATTGGGCCACTTGTACACGTTTTGAGATCAAAAATCGGTACAACGTACTGTAAGCTGATTATTATAAAATTTTAGAACTAAAAGCAAGCCCTTACTAAATCGTTAAGAAAACAGCCAAAAGATTCCAATGTAAACACTCGAGATGTCTTCTCCCTAGTCTCCCCTCCCAAATAGCCACCGTCTACAATATTTGCATAACTCATTACATTGCATCCATATTTAATTAGAATATTTCCTTCTTTCAAACAAGTTTACTCTCGTTACGAACACTGTATTTGATACTGTTTTTTTTTCTTTTAAAATGATTTTAAACGTAAGTATTGTTTCCTCTTACAAAATAACACATTGTAGTTTTGACTGTCCTTAAGCCATCATGGAATATTTCAACACCCGATTTTGTGGTCTTCCTACTTCTATTGACCTTGGCTCACTTACCCATCGACCCAAAAACTCATCAAAATAAATATTGTGGCAATACTGAGGCAAGGGTGGTACCAACTCTTGATAGATCAGCTACTATCACAACATTTTTTGCAACACCAAAATTTTTTTGGAAAATATAGGTACATATATATGTACCTATAGGTACTAAAACTTGTGAAACAGTCGATTCATATGATTTTTTTTTATATACTTATACAACGCTAAATTTTAGTTGGTATTTAATAACGGGGAAATTTAAACAATGAACCATTTTGTACGGCTTATAATATTTTATCATTTAATGTTTCGCCGAATTATTATGTAATAACTGCTTAATTAGTATAAATATTTTCAATTTAATATGACAAATATTAGTTGTGTCATTTTCTGTTCAACTTAAGATTGATTGGAAGAGTCGAAAATGCAATGGTGAAAAAAAAAAAGCGAAGAAATTGTCATTTGGCATTATGTCGACCTACCTTTGCATAATTTATACAAATAAAAATGCTATAATTATTATGTGTGATTTGATTTCGCTGCACTATCTCCATAATAATAAAATATATTGAGCATTTCTCAATAAGCTGTATCACTGAAACTAAAATATAAATCATTTAATAAATGGAATAATTATTTCTAATTCGAGTGTCATTAACAGGAAAAAAAATCTCTAATTTCCCCAATAACGAGCTCTTGAAATCGATTGCCATTTAAATCTTGGAAACTTCTGAAGGGTTCTTAAGTGCCCAGATATAGCTAATAGCTACGCAAATTTTGATAAGAATTATCTAAAAGGGAATACAAACGAATTAGTACCTACGTGGAAAGTAAGTAATAATCTTTTTAGAGGTCATACTGTTATTGTCGTAATATAAGTCTTTGATATAAAGTAGAAAGGTTATATCACATAATCGATGTCAATTTTAATTCAAGTTAATTGATATTGACTAATTAAATATTATTTTAATATATTTACAATAATTACTTACTTTGTTTACTTGATATTTGCTTTATCCTTAATTTTTATTTATTTTTTTAATCATACATTTACTTCAACAGTAAAAACAGTTACCTAATTTAATATTTTGTATATTGGGTGTAATTTGTTTGAGGAAAAACCTGATGATCTACGAACAAATTAATTTCAGTTTGAAAAAAGACGCGTGGCAACATTGTCTTCGTATAGTGTTCATGAATGATTAAAATGATTGCGTGTTTAATGAATAAAATTCACAATCATATATGTCAAAATAGTGATGCCTTCGATTTTTAATAAAATTAAAAAATAAAAGTGTTTTAAATTTAGAATCAAAATAAATGTGTTCAACTTCACACAACAGCACTCGTCTAGTAATATCCGTGACTCATACGAACACTATCCAGCACGCGGAAATCGAGAACTAAAATTACATAGGATTGCGAGGAGATCTAAGCTAATACGTCTGAATTCCAGGAACCGCGCGGTTCGTTTTCACTAAGATTAATGTCGATCCATAAGCTGCCTCTCGAAAGCTGAATCGTGTTATTTTCTTCAGCAAGCTTTTTTTACGTAATTGTTACTTTTTCTCAATAAATCATATTTAATATTCTTACGTTTTATATAATAAATCATATTATATAAAATCTTTGTATCATTATCAAATCGCCGTAATGGCCCAGTGGTTATAAGACTTGAATCTTAACCGATGATTCTTAGTTCAAACCCGAAGCAAGCATCATTGCACGGCGTGAATGAGAATCGCCCACGTATATCCCCACCAAGCTGCATTGAAGCAGTATGGTGTAAGTTTTAAATATTTTAATTAAAAGGGAGTGGAGGCCTTTACCAGTAGTAGGACATCAAATCGTGAGAACTGAAGTGAAGTCGAGTAGGATTTGGCAATTCGTCTTGAGTTGGAGCAAAATGAATAGTGACGGTATAGGAAGTTAAAGCAATATCGAATTCAGTAGTATTTTTACTGTCTCAGTTGTGTGGAAGAGACATAAGGTTGTCGTGAATAATCTGGACTAACAAAGATCCCTTAGAGGAAAAACAGATGGATACGCATGTGGCCGAATGTCATCCAACAGGTACAAATGTCCTCATGATGTATTCTTTCACCGTTGAGCAACAAATTTATTGCTCACCGGTACACATAAAAATAAACAAATTTTCATTTACATATTAACGTAAAAATTTAAATCGGGGTTTATCAATTATAAGTAATACTATAACAAAATTATATTAATCACGCTCTAGGATTGCTGGAAGTAGCCCTATTATTATATCGATTTTTAACACAGTATTTGTAGGTATGTTCAATTATCTTTAGAATATTTTTATTGGTAAATCAATTTTATGCATTAATGTTGTATAAAAATTACATAGAAACTATCTTTATTTCTACGAATACTATAAATGTAAAAGTATCTACCGTGGCCAAACTACTTAATCGAATTTGATGAAATTTGGTATGCTTGCTCGCTAACTTGCAAGATTGGACTCCAAGGAAGTCTACTCACTACATTTTATACCTATTACTTGACGACCAACTCCTAAAACGCGAGCAAAACCGCGGGCGAGAACTAGTCTCCAATTTATCTTGTAATTCCGTGTTCCGTTGCGTTGTAATCAATTTTACTATAATACATGACTGTAATTTTATTTTATATATTAGAAGGTAATTTTAATTTTATAATTGTTAATCTATGAAATATACAATAATAAATACATATAAATTGTACTAATACGTGAAGAGTTGTATGTTATATCAAGTTTAACATTATATTATCTAGTATTAAACCTACAGCGTTTACCTTTAATTTAAAATAATTATATTGGAATTTTTATCATGATTTTACCCTGCAGCCTATCCCAATTGAAGTAGGAACAAAGATAAACAAACCTTAAATTTACGTATTTCATGCGATTTTCTAATACCTAACTCAGTTTTATTGTTCTCTACTAAGAATTTATGATTGATATATCTTTACTTATAATACAAGACTATTACAAAAATTTACTTTAAAAATTCCGATAACAGTTTCGTCGACGTTCTAAATGGCAGTTTTTCGCAAACCCATAGCGAATACCATATATTAATAGAGTAGGTATACGAAAGTCTCGTCCGTTCTAATTCACTTATCATAGATAAGTGAATTAGAAAGGATTAAACGTTTAATATTTCAAAATGAACATCAAAGAATACCAAATCCCAGATTTTAAGTTTATAGTCTTTTATCGTACGTATAAAATAAAAATACACTCTTAAAAACTTTTTCAAATATATTTTAGTATATCTAACATGATACATTATCAAACAGTGACATACGAGTATATACAGCGTGTAATTTTCATGCTTCCATCTCGCAATATAATACATCGAATTATGTATATATTTGTTCAAACCACCCTTTGTATTGACAAAGTGCACTTACAGCTAGGATTACAAAATGGCAGTGCCGTTCTCGTGCCCGTTTTAACAAACTATTCCAGACAAACATACATTCGCACTTGATTTAATGATAGGTTTTGTAAATTGAATCTTATATCTTTGTAATATGGCTGTGAATTGTATGTCGTTGAAAAACCATAGGAAAATGTTTAGTATTTGAATAGATTGAAAATGTATGCATATAGTGAACTGGTCGAGCATTGAAAAGTGCTCTCGTAAGCGGATTATATGCAATGGGTAGTGTCGTGTGACGGTTTTATGCAATAAAAAAAACGCAACGAATTTTACTTTTTTTTTAAATTTTATTTAATATATTTCATTCATTTTAATAATGAATATACTTGTGAATCTATATTTAAAACTAGAGAGTGTTACATTAAAATCTCTTTAAATAATTATTACCAAAATAAATTTCGTCTTAAATAATTTCTTTTGTCTTTATAACAGTGACGGTTCCTGTTTTCGTATTCAATTTAATTTACTGTCTGTTTTCATTGTTTTATAACAGATGTCATATAGTGTTTTTGTTACATGAGAATTTTTAATTAGGTATTTAAATATTATTCCTTAACTATCCACAATAACGCCGTAAAAGTACATCCTCAGTGCCCAATTTATTATAATACTTGGGAATTCACCGATTTTCTATAAAAAAAATCAGGATTAATTTAAAATAATTCGTAAATATATTATATTTCAATTTATCTAGTTTTTACGGCATAATGCTATCCACATGACGACATGGTGGCAATGAATTCAATTTGACGGCGTCGCTATGGGAACAACTCCCCTTATTGCGATTCATGCTTCCATATACAAGATGTACATAATAACTATGTATATATTTACTCAGCCATTACAATCGATATATAACAATTTCAATTAAAAATATTTATTTTATATATCCAGAGATGTTACAACAATAAATATTTCTTTAGAGTGGGTGGTGTATCAAATATCATTTAACAAACATTGGTTATGTTGGTAACCAATCTTGGCCCTTGTAGACTAGGTACTACCATCACACAATACTGTTTTTCAGAAGGATAAAGAAGGAGAGTTAACTAAATAGTTTAACATTTAGATATTGTGTATGCATACTTGCGGTATTATGTTTTTTTTTTTAAATTTATTCTTAGCAGGCAGATAAGATGTAGCATCGGATGATAAGTGTGATCACTTCCACTCATAGACACTGGCACTCTAAAAATATATAACGCTTCATTTATCGTCAATGTGTCGACAACTACGTTATCTACGATGTTATGGTTTTATTTTTTTATAATTTAAACAAATCTCCACAAACTTGTTGTCCGTATCTTTAGTGTATCCTTATATTATTTTGGTTGACTTTAGTCGTTTGATGTGTCTATATTTACACTGGCTAACTCACTATTTAAACCACAACCAGTGAAAATTTTTTCAGATAAAATACCAGGAAAAATTGTCCGCATTTTTTCATTGATTAAAAATTTATTATTTTCTCTTATTGTCAAAAGTAATAAGCGCGTGTATGAGATTGAAATAAAACCCGTTTCGGTCCCCTTATTTGGCAATTACATGTTTTTTGTTTGTACCGAGGGTCAGCGTTTTAATTCTGTGCCGGGTAGGGGTGGTTTTTGACGACGCGTCACTTTTTATTTTAAATATGGAGACGGTGTTTGCGATGTGTACCGGGTGCCTTTATATATTCATCAGTATATAACATTGCTTTAGATCTGTCTGTACTTGCAGTTGATTTGAATGTTACATGCTCTTGGATAAAGCTTTAATGACATTATTCTTAATTTAAATTAATAAGTAAAATAACAGTTAGTAACTAAACATTCTATTGATTGACAAATGCCCCTTACAGAAACAGACTTAGGCAAATATGTAAAAACAACATAAATGAGGAAAACATAAAAATAAAAATACATTCATAAGGAATCAATTTAATGACTTGTCATATAACGGCAATAGTAAATATAAATAAATATTGGACCACATCACATACATTACTCTGATCCCAATGTAAGTAGCTAAAGCACTTGTGTTATGGAAAATCAGAAGTAACGACGGTACCACAAACACCCAGACCCAAGACAATATAGTAAACGAATGAACTTTTTCTACATCGATTCGGCCGGGAATAGAACCCGGGACCTCGGAGTGGCGTACCCATGAAAACCGGTGTACACACTACTCGACCACGGAGGTCGTCCTAATGACATCTTTCATAATAACAAAACTAATTTAATTAAACTTTCCAAAGATCTCATTGCCTATAAGTTTTTTTTTCATTCTATTATATAATGTAATATTTTATCTATGTTATGTATTTTTTTAAATTGCATATTTTATTTGATTTGGTTCTTCTTAACATGAAGAAGCGCTTGAATTGATTGTAGTGTAATTTAGGTTAGCCTATTTTAATTCCAAAAGATAGATACGTCTCAACAAAATATGTTTTTAACTCTAAGCGAACAAACCCATAGCATATTTTAAAGTCTGTACTTACTTTGTCTTAAATTAATTAGTTAGCATAATTGATATGCATCTAATTATATTTAATATTTGTGTGAGAATTTGTTGACAATGTTTTGTCGTTTTTTGTTCATATGACTAATTACTACGTTAACAAGCGTCTTTCTATATTATTATTTTAAAAAAAACTAGAGAATTATATAAAATAAATATATGGTTATGAGAACATTCGACTAATTAAAAGTAGGTAATTAATGAGTGAAAAGTCGTCAGTGATCACAATCTCGCTTATTAAATGAGTCACATTTTTTTACTGCAACGTTTTATTTTATGAATCGTCTGAAAATATTCAGATAACAATATGCATTTATATATCTGTGTCTATTCTAATATATAAAGTCGAAGAGTTTGTTTTTTTGTTTGTACGCACTAATCTCCGGAACTACTTGACAGTCGATTCCAACTATTAAACTCCGAGGTGTTCGTGAGATTTTATTAAAAAAAAATATCTAAAGACTCGGACTTGTAGTCTTATAAGTCAGCTACTAGATTCATGAGACTTTCTTAAATAATAGGCGTAATATTACATTAATGAAGTAACCAGTTGTATATTCTTGCTCTACAAGTTAGTCCCTCATGTCAATAACTCATTACGGAGGGCCCTTGACCATACCAATCGTAGCCCTCCGTGGGTTCCGTGAGGGTTATTATTTTTAATCCCATAATGGCGTCCCAGATTTCATTACAGGGGTTGCACTGATTAAAAGGGTGGGATTCGTTTTTATTTTGTCGATTGTCAGCCGTCATTTTTAAAAGGTGATTGATAAACTTGTGTTTTATCGTTGGGGTCAAGTCTGAAGCACATAACCCATTCATAATATATTTTACTTATCAGAGATGTTTATTTGCATGAATCGGCTGATACTTTAATATAATTATTGTATGCAATATACTTATAGGTACTTACTTAAATTTTATTTTTTTGTTCTCACGACATTTTATACTACAAAATCATTTGGAAATCTCTGAAAAGCATAGCTCTGTAAGTATTCACTAACGTTAAAATTAAGTTCACAAAAAATCAGCTACAAGTTTTGAATTATCGTGATACAGAATTAAATTAAATTGGATGTAAAGTTGCTACCCATGCCTAATACATCTACTTTGTACCGAGAAAAATCGACAGGAAATAAAAAAAAAAAATTTGAATAGAAATAGCCCGAGTTTGAAAACGCAATCTTCGGCAAAGATTCCCTTGCTCTAATCAAACGACCACGCCGGCTCTTATTATTATCTACACATATAATAAAATTGGAGTGTCTGTTTGTAATATTAAAATAACCGCGTTTTACTAAATGCATATGTATGTATACACGGTATAACGTATATTTGTTCCGGCTAATCTCTGGAACGGCTGGACCGATTTTGACGAGACTTTCACTGGCAGATAGCTGATGTAATAAGGAGTAACTTAGGCTACTTTTATTTTAGAATAAAATTATAATAAAGTCACGCTTTTTTATTAAATTCAAACGCGCACGAAGTAGCGGGCACAGCTAGTGTTATAATATATTCCATCGTTACAACAAATATAGGTAAGTATATTAAAAGCGGAACACCTACGACTATTACTAATAACATAATTTTTATGTCCACACATTACTAACTCATTGTTAGTGTAAAGCGCAGGGCTGAGGCGTTAAACATCCTTCGGTGGTCCTGCACTCCTGTCCACTACGTCAACAAACATTAGTATAAGCTATATTTAAACTAACTTGTGTCAAACTTGTGTGAATACGTGACTTTACATGCTGATAGATAACTAAATTATTTATAATCTGTATCTTAATGACTAACGTATTTGTTCGTTGACTAAAATAATTTAAATAATATATCTATTTTAGTAATCGCATTTCGTCCAAATTGTTTTATAAATATATTAATTTATTGAAATTTAATTCAATCGAGTTTTCCTCATCGCATTTTATCTATATTTGCATGAAATACAATTTTTATATTAAGATTCTATTTGAATTATTATTATTCTATATTTAAAAAAAAACAAAGATCTCGTATATTAATGTTTCGCGCGCATTAGCTCGCCACAGATAACAAAACAAGTGACGTATCTTAGCAGCAAGTGCGGGTTACTTATGTCGTTTTTGTTAAAGCTATAAGGTAGTGTATACACAGTCGGCACAGTAAAGGTAACGTGTGTGTGTACAAATAATTAGTGGTTTCCAGGGACCTCCGCTGCGTGGCGCTACGTTATAAGTGATGCGTTCGGTTCTTTTAATGATGAATTATAATAATAGCATGTGTACTACAAAGCAGGAAAAATATGATTAATTGAAGAACTATTTGTTGCATATGATTGTCATCAATGCAAATTAAAAGGTATTTGCTTTATTTGTTTAATTGATGTTTTACGGATTTTAGTGAAAAAAGCTTATATGTGAATATATGACACAGATATGATGCCTGGGTGCGAAGTAACTTTGAAAAAAAAATTGTTGCAAAATGTGTAAATAACAAAATCAATTAATATATATTATCTCTACATAGTAACTTCCCGCCGGCTGAGCGCATAGATCTTTAAAACTACGCAACGGATTCTAATGAAAACCGTTCATCAATCGTAGTCGAAAAAAACAAATATTTATCTTTTCATACCTATTTTTTCTTGAACCTAAAAGTTGTGTAGTACAGTCACTTATTTTACCCGTGCAAAGCCGGGATTGTAAGATAGTATTAGATAAGCAGTAGCATAAGAAACACATCTGTACGAATAAATATAAAAATATTAACCACTATGGAATACTTTATTAATTAAAATTTTAATTGGATTTATAAAAATCTGTCAGAATATTTAATATACCTCTGATGTTATATTCAAACGACAGAACAATGCGACTTTTCCACTCAACCCTTTAATTACCACATACCCATTCCCATCCCAGCGTCTCCCAGCATCCCTGTGTCCACATCACGGGCAAACATTGACCGAGCGAACCCCGGTAGCTTTTAAACAGTTTGCAAGACGCTAATAGCTGTCTCGACCAGATGCCGACATCGTCATTTTGAAAATGGAATTTAAAAACGTTTAAAAAAAAGCGTTAATGTGACGCGAAGGTGTTCCAACAGATCTGAGATCCGATTAGTTTGGATATAGGGAGCAAGTCTGAAGCCGTGACGTTACAAATTGTCAGAATACAATTGTTTTTAAATTACCGATATTTAAATGAACTATGTATTTTATATGTAGATACTGTGCCTATAATAAATTCATTTCTTTTTTGTATTTTAGTATTCGAAATTTAAAGTTTATTTTATTCAACATATCCTATAATCATTGCGTATTAAATATTTAAGCGTCAGTGGGGATATACACACTGTATACTGAAATACAATGCGAAACTTTCAAATTAAATTTAAATTGAAACAATTATGTTAACATGTGTTACCTATATTAAAAGTGGCATGTCTTAACGACTGAATTAATTAATTTTCTTGTATTGATTTTGCAATACATTTTAAAAATGTCTTCGACTTATTTTGACCAACAGTTTTATTTCTTGGTCTTGAAAGTATACTGTTAAAAGAAACAGCCTGTTAACATCCCACAGTTCGGCTATACTTCCTTTTGAGGAAAAGGTTTGGACATTATTCCATCACGCTGCTCCAATGCGGGTTGTTGGATACACGCGGCAGATTCTCATCCTCCACGTCCAGGTTTTCTCACAATTTTTTCCTTCACCACCGAGCACGATATTAGTTATATATATAATTTAAGCACATGCAATCAGTGATGCTAACCCCGGGTTTGAACTCAGAATTATCGGTAAAGATTATCGGTTTGTAACAACTGGTCCATCACAGCTGACAATTTCACAAGCAAAGGTTAATTTCCGATTGGAGACACTATTTAATAAATACATATTTATCTACGTAGAATTTTGTGTTCGTAAGAAGTGTCAAAACAAATACATTAACCTCAAAGTCGGTTTTCTTAAAAACTGTCAAGACTTCGAAAAGTCACATACAATAAAATCCTTTTACTACCGTTTTTTAAAATGACGGTCATCATTTTAAAATCTTTATTATTATTTTACCAATAACAAATGTATCTTCTTTTTTTGGACACGCAAAAAAGAACTTTAACTACTTGCAATAAGGATTAATGAGATAGTAAATTGATAAATCGGTCAATGTTAAAAATTTGAATGATTCACTTTGACGCATAAAAGTTACGAATTAAAAAGGACAACAACGGACAAAGAGGCCATTTTGCATTCTACTGTGACAATCTTCCTTGAGATGCCGCCTGAAAGAGTTAAGAACTTTTAGAGGTTGCACTACAAATATCTCAATTAAATAGATTCAACATTAGTATCACAATAATTAATAATTAGAGTGATAACTTTTGACGTTTTAAAAAAAGACGCTTCGTTTTATACTAGGGATTTTGCATTTTCTTTTTATTTTTGATTCGCTTTTGTTGCTGCATGATAATATTTCGCGCGCTCTATTTTTTACCTTTTATAATTGATATTGGATACAAGTAAATATAAAATCAATTATGTGTAGATATAGACAAATATATACATGATAATGAACATAGGTAATTATATTTGTCTTTACATCACTATAAGAGGTATACCTAAGAGTATTTTTTTTTACAAATAGTAAACTAACTCAGACTTTTTTTCAATCTATAATAATAAGATACAGGATAAAATGAGAAAATTAAATGGTGGTATTCCATTTGGGAATGGAATTACGTCAACGCGTCGCCAATTCATATGAGGTCTAACATGTTATGTCCCATGTAAATAGTTTATGAATAAACTACTTTCCCAATTAAACGAGTTTAAAGTATCTTTCGATACATATAATTTTCATTTTAGTACATTTTTTTTTGCGCTGTCTATTTCTTCGTTAGTCTTTAAAAAATGCATCAATACTTCTTTGTGCGATGTAAATTCGGGTTCACAGTGTCGCCGCGGTCGTTTTAACACTACACTGCTAATTGGACACTTAAGGGTTTACAGGCAGGGTTTATCCAGGGGCCGGAGGGACCGGCACGGATCACGTAATGTTGCCTGCGACTGGGATGTTAAATGAAGAATTTAAAATCGTAAGCAGATTATTACAAATCATTATAGATTTTATAATCTGTTGTAGTTATAAAATGCTAACGATAAATTGTGTTCTAATTTCAAATCAATTTAGTCGTTTTGGAATCTGAGAGTTATCGTATTGTGTAGTGAAATGTGTTCTGAGTTTAAATTTTCTATTATATATTGCATAACAGACGTTGCAATAAATTAAAGTTTTTTTTATTAACAAACTTTCATTGAAAATAAAAGTTTACATGCAAATACTGTGTCTCATTTGAATTCTTAAAATAATCTAAGTTGCCTTTCATAAAATAATTCTGTATACAAAACCGAAAATTCCAATATACTGAGATACAAACTATGTTGTTGTGGGTTACTATGTTTTTCATCAAAGCGAAACTACCGAGTTTCTTGCCGGTTCTTGTCAGTTGAATGTAAATTCCGAACTAGTGCTTACATTTAATTGAATTCTAAACCACGTATGTTCAAAAGTGCCTACTTGAGTAAAGAATATTTAGATTTTATTTTGTTATTCAATCAACAATGAAAAGCCAAATACCTAAGTTAAGAACTTGCCTAGGAATGGACTGGAGGTACTTGTTACTTATATATTTTTAGATATTACTTATATATTTTTAGATTTGAGGTATCATTTGGTGAAGATATTGTTATTTATATACTTATTAAAAGGACACGTCAGTGTCTCAGGGGCAGTAGATTTTAATGTATGCCTTATTTTATTAACATATTGCATTGTCGTTATAATTTTTTAAGTTGTATGTTAAGGTTAGATGTGTGAGATTTTAAAGTTACAAAGAATTAAAAAAATATTAGAATTAATTTACCAAAAAGTTCGATTATAATGTGGTAAAAAAGTTTATTTTATTTTGTGACAGCCAGTGTCATAATTGTCGTGATCAGTATACTTTTTATCTTTTTATGACAGATATTGTTTCAACTATCTTAAATAATTAGGTGTTAAACGACGCGACACGCTTCGACAGTTGAATGCAATACCTTTATAGAAATAACGTTCTATCTGTTATTTAAATTCAAACCTTATTTAATTACGATAAAGTTGATTTTCTCTTGATGTTACGAATAATATTACCTTTATAACATATAACAAATGTCAAAATAATTGTACTGATCTAATTTATTGTAATTTTGTTTCTATGTATGTTTATATGATATAAGTATAGCCTTTGACTATACTTATTTACCTTAGAGTATGTACCTAATCAAAATCAAATCCATTTTAATCGTATACCTAGACGTATAGAAGTACCTACCTACTTTTGAATTGATTGCTACTAATTTTGCAATAACGTAGCTATTTACTTAATTCCAATACGAAATCCAACGATATGAAATCCAATCATTCTGTCAGATTTCAAATACTTTGTTAAGTGCCCGTTTAAGCATAAAGCAGTGCCTTATAGTTTTATTAACACTTTACCCTTAAAATAAAATGTAAACCTTATAAGGACGAACTCTTGTGTTGATTAGTTTATTTTATTTTTAAAATGAATGATTTAAAAATAAAATAAAGTAATAATTTATTAAATTTATTTGTTTATTAAAATTTAATAAATAAATAAATTTAAATGAATGATTTAAATATATAAATAAATAATACATATTATGCCTTTGTTGATTAAATTTAAAAAAGTAAGCATATATTAAAATAATGAGATGATAAGTTTTTTCAAATAAAATGATTAAGTATGTCTCGAAACTCAAAAGCAACGTTCATTGAAATTGGTAATAATATTTTGTATTATAAGAAAATATTTTATATAGACACAGCCTTACAATTCCATTATAGATAGATAAAAGATATCACAAATGTCTTCAAACCCCATAACGGCATAATTCAAGTATCGCATGACACTATGCCATAGCAATAAATAACCACTGTATCAAGATCTATCATTTGTATACATTTATTGGTAAATTCAGTTACTAAAAGGTCATCATAACTGGGTGGTAAGTTGAGCCAGATTTTAAGGGATTGGTTGATTCATTTTAGGTAATTGATGGTTTAATTATTTTTGTAGATATCCACCTACTTGATTATTTACTGTTTGGGACTTATAATATAAGTGTGTATGAATTGTATACACACTTACTCCTTTTTATACTTAAAGCTTGGTCGTCGATCATGTCCTGGTAAACCTCCACTTGGTGGTAGGGCTTTCCCGTTACCCGTCTGGGTACCCACTCGTCAGATACCGGTCCTATTACATGTATAAAAAAGAGAAAAAAAGCCTTGACCACTTTTCTTGAAAAATAATAGCAAACTGTTTAGGTATAACTATACAACTACTTACCTATATTTTCTTACGAGTAATTTACCTATATCTCTGAAACTACTGGACCGATTTTAATGAAACTTACACTGTCCCTTAAGTTGAAGGGTAAGTACCTAAATTAATAATGATCGTCTCGATAGGACTGTTAGTTTTAGAGACATTCATGGACAAACATACAAAGATACACTTACGAAATTAAGCACAAGTGCTCGGACGCCTAAATGGATCATCAAACTCAAATATAATTCAATTCTAACAATGTTACATATATGTCGAACTGATAACCTCCTTTTTTAAGTCGGTTAATAGTGATCAAGTGTGTGCACAAAAACACAGGCGTACTCTTTATTCCTTCAGTCTCTCAATCCGACAACAGCAGGAGAGTTGAGCTCTGAGTTGAGCGACGGTCCAAATGATTCACGTGCTTTTCCGAAAATTTCTAAACAGCGAAACTTCATAATATTTTTAATGGCCCCGACTCTTAACTTGAACCGAGGACGATACGCATAACATATACACAATTTTCAAGATATAATTAAACTATACGGTTTTATTCAGGGTAGGGGGTACATAACCCTTCCTGTTTGAACCGCGTCACCCTCAATTTGCAAAACAAATTAGCGCTCCTTGACGACGGTGCCTACGCCCCCTCGTCAAACTTGCTTACGAATACTTTGATTATTCCGTTAATTATTATTTTTTAAATAACCTATTTTATGTAGTAGGTATATCTGAAATAAAAGTTACAGTTAGGTATGAGTCATACTTACATTTTATAATTATCTATTTAGGTACTTACAGTTGACGTAATACACACACAGATACCCACAGACAGAACCGGTAAAAGAAATCTAGAAATTCATATTTTTTATTTTGCGTCAATCAAATTTTGAATGAAAAATAAATGTGTGCATAAAATCCTCAAACGCTGTTAGCACTGTCTTTTCAAGCTTATTTCGTTAGAGGTCGCCTGTGTACCATTTTTTTTAAATATGTTATATTTCGTTCCTTGTAAATTTAAAATATCAAATAAGCAATTAATTGTATCCGATAATTAAAAATATCTACGACAAAACTCCCCGTAAGCAACCGAAATCACGTAACAAGAGATAAAACAGTTTGATAAATGTTCGGAAACTCCATGGGAAAGCGCAGCTGTCGACCATGATAACAGGACCCCGTTAATGTCTTCCGAGATTATGAACAATGTACATGGGTATATATTGCCTACGGGTCTTACAATGTAGGGTACAAGATGCAATACGCTACGGCATTTATTCTATGTAAATTTTTCGTAGATAACTAGTACCTATTTACAGCGTTCAACCACAATTTTTACAAAAAAAAACAAAACAAAATTTTTCTGGAAATTTATATTACAATTTTTTCACGCTTTGCATCCCTTAATCAAATTCCATTTCGATTATCAAAACTTCAGAAATAACATAAAAAAAAAAAAAATTAAAAATGAAACGTTAATTTGAATTTAATATTTTAAAATTCGAATTGGATATAATCCTTGAACTTTACATACTAACGTACCTACCTAGATCACGGTTTCGTATTCTACCCTCCTGCTTAGATACCTACCCTTTTCCTCTGCAGTACATTCAATACGCGTCACAATTTCATATTTACCGAGACAAAGCATGATTAACAATCACCCCTGAATTAATAACCTTCGTAATTGAGATGTTTGCGTTCCGCCCCTTGTTTGAACGAGGATTCTGATTTAGTCAACCGAAATGCTGAGACGCCATTTCATAATCAGTTATTTCGGTGAAGGATTGTTCTATGTGAATTATTTACCTCCGTTCAGGTTTAATTCATAACGAATTTGACTAAATTTTTTGTGTTTATAATTATGACATCATTCTACATTACATTACATTAGCAGCCTGTAAATTTCCCACTGCTGGGCTAAAGGCCTCCTCTCCCTTAGAGGAGAAGGTCTGGAGCATATTCCACCACGCTGCTCCAATGTGGGTTGGTAGAATACACATGTGGCAGAATTTCGTTGAAATTAGACACATGCAGGTTTCCTCACGATGTTTTCCTTCACCGCCGAGCACGAGATGAATTATAAACACAAATTAACCACATGAAAATTCAGTGGTGCTTGCCTGGGTTTGAGCTCGAAATCATCGGTTAAGATGCACGCGTTCTAACCACTGGACCATCGTAGATTCAAATGCCACTTAAAAATTGTGTGTAGATTGTATAATATGTAGATAAAATAAATGTAGATATTATAAATATATGTTAAAAACAGATACGAATCAACAGAACCATACTACTATTAGAATTAATGAATTCTAAACATATTTTAGTCAAATAATTTTTCAGAATAAACTTCCTCATCGTACGTACACTTTAGATCAGCAGATACTTTGCTAATGATAACAAATATCAACGAACTTCCCATTAAAAAAATATATAATGTCAATATATATACAAGTATATACTTATATATACCTATATATAAGTAGGTAGGTATCAAACAGTTTTTTAATTGTGCTTATTATTTGAACTAAAAATTTTACGCTGTTTTTTTTTTTAATTAAATTAAAAAAGTAATTTGTAATAAAATACAATAATAAACAAAAATATCATCAGCTGTTCCGACACGTTCTTGTTACCGATAAAAATATCCATAACTTTTTACTTTAAATGTCGTCAAAGTTAAACAACGATACGTAACGATGTACGTTAAATCCTGTTTACGATCCACGTTTTAATAAATTTCAACAAAACAACGCCTTTTGCTATTTAATTGAATAAATGCGTAAGACAATAAATATAACGCAGGCAAGTAGGTGTGAACGCGCCATCTCAGTGTGTCAGGCGGGCAATAAACGTAAATCGAACTTATTGCGATTGTGTGATCATAGTAAATAATAAATTCAATTATATACCGTCATTGAGAACAAGAGATATCCGAGTGCGTCCGTTAAACAATTCAATAGATTATTTTATAATTATTGACTTACGTTATCTGTGCCTAGGTTACTATGTACGATTCGATGGAACACGTTCACGATTTTATAGAAGCATCCGATACGTGTCATTTTATTACAAAATTGAAATCGAATTTGAATTTGATATTAGAATCGATCGAATGTCTTCGAATTAAGAATTAATTTTTGCGTAAATTCTGAAAATATTATAATTGTAATTATTTAAAATATAAAAATGTGCATTAATGTGTATGAAATATATATATTCATAAAGGTTTAAGGATTAGGTGTTGGTCTTTGGATATTGAATGAACCAGTGACGTCATAATTCCCTACAACATTTTCAAATGTCTGCCATTTTCAGCGGGACGGGAAAACGCACACACTTCGGTACTAAGTATTGCTGTTTGGCGGAAAAATGTGTGATGAGTGGGTGGTATCTACCCTTGGTTTTCATAAAGCCCTACCACTAAGTAATTGAATCAGACGAGTCCTATGGTGGAGAAGCTATGTGGACTGATAACAGAGAAGGTAATTGGATTGCATAAGAAAAGCTTATTAAGGCTAAATTAATAAAAAAAAAGTTTATTAAGATAAAATTAATAAAAAAAAGTTTATTAACACTAAATTAATGAATAAATATTATTATTCATTAAAAGAATACTTACTTTTTACAAAAAAACGCCTGGTTTTAGGCTCGGGTTCCATCACAGGACCCTAATTATCATAAATAACAGCAAATCTGTTTAGTTAAAAGAGCGACTGTACGAGTTTCTTGCCGTTTCCTCTCGCTGGAGGCTGCTTTCTGAAACGTTGGTAGTATATAAATAGATATTGACGATTCAAAAATGCATCATTGTGAAGTTTACTTGAATAAAATTGATTTGATTTGAAAGCAAATGTCAAGCAATTGATTATTATGATATTGACCTTAAGCGTCTGATGTTTATATTTTTAAGTATAACTTTGTTATCACTGTTAACTAACAAACGTTGAACTGCTCTCTAATTGAACTGGATTGATCTTTATACTCTTTTTTGACGTTGATATTCTGGAAATACTTCATTTATTTAGTTATAAACATAAATTTAGCACATTATAATTTATTTGTGCTTGCCTGGGTTTGTTCCTGTAGTCATCGGTTAATATTAAAGTGTTCTAACCACTGAGGTATGTAGGGTCAAATAACCGATAACCATGAATGGCGCCGCCTTTAATATGTCAACATTACGTTATAACAAAATGGACATAGATACTTATTTATATCGCGTGCATTGGAACAGCTGTCATCGGGACTTACGACTAAGTTATTAACAACAAATATAATATAATTTACTAGATGACAGAGAACACAAGTCCCAGGAGACTATTAAATTAACCTTAATATAATTAAAAGATTATTGTTTTTTTTTTTATTTATTCAAGATAAATTTTAGTTGTTCAATAAGGTAACAGCGTATTAATGATCTTATTCCATCCCGTTTCTCCAATATGGGTTGTCGGATACACATGTGGTAGACATCCCATGAGGTCCTCAGGTTTTCTCTTGCTTGCCGAGATTTCAATGTGCAATATTTGGTGAAGATTAATGTGTTCACTGTGCACACTCTCTTACAAAAAAAGGTCAATTATTATGTTTGTTAAAAAGTCAGGTTGTATGTGTTTATTTCTTAGACGACTAGCCTATTTAGTCATTCAATAAACAGCCTAGTCTTTTTAAATACAAGGCACCGAAACAATGGCCTAATAAAAACAGTGCTGAAAGTTTAATTTATAAAATTGAATTTAATCAAACCAATGTAAATATTTTATACAGTCTAAAGCTAATTATCTAGGTTTTGTATTCAACGAATGGATGAGGTTTTGGTTGGATGACATTAAGGCCGCTGTTCGTACGACGCCGTTCACTAAAATGGCTAGATTGTTAATTGAAAGGCTATTTACATTAGTGTAGTTAGACTGCGACACTTGTATAAAACAAAATTAATGTAGGTGATTTAAACAAAATAATAAATTTAAACAAAAACGTAATATATTTATATGTAACATGATATATAAATATACCTACTACTTAATTGTTAATTTTTTTAGAATAAATAGTTAAATAAGTCATAAGATACTTATCCAACAATACAAATAGGATTTTTTAACTTTATTGCCTTAATACGTGAATTGTGACGCTGTCGGGTACCTAATGAAAAAGCTAAAATATAAAATACAAACTAAAAAGAAAGAAAACATGTCTGTGGAGATACAAATATACCAACGTTGAAAAAAAAAACAAATCTATTTCCTTTGAATATACGTAAATTTGACAGTTAAGATTCGATAGATACATTATAAAGTACGTCAATGTTCATCTAAATGAATCTCTGAATGAATGAATGAAGGCATAAAGGAATGAATGTAAACTATTCAGTCATAACTGGTTAGTAATAACTGGTGTTTAATAAAATATTATTCATAAGCTACACACAAAGGTAATAAAAACAAAATTCAAAGTCAAATCACCACTCGAGTTCCACACAGAGCTTTAGCAGTTTTAAAAGCGTTTAAGGCCTGTCATTTTACCATCAACCATGTTATTACCCTCGCGACCCCACCACTTCAAACTGTACCAAGGATGGGGGTAAAAAATTTAATACACCCACTTTTAATTCAAACTTCGAGTTGACAGTTGACACAATAGAGTATTAAAGGGTTAACAAAGGGCTGCGACAGGCATCCGAAGGGTTAATTGCTATGGGTGCGCGTAGGGATGTGTACATACGGCAAATAGAGCCATGAAATAAAATGGCGTTCTATTTATGAATTTGAATAACGAATGTCTATTGTCTGAGCGAATATTTTGTTAGCTTTCAATTTAAGTTTCAATTTGAAAAAACATTCCATTTTTAAATTAAGGCTTAGTTTGTTTTATTGTTTTTTTTAACATATTGCCTACAAAGAGCTATAATAGTCATCCCAATAAATATATTTTAAAGTGAAAACAAATATATAAATACTATTAAAAATGTAGATTCTATTTAGATACTTTGAAGTAAAAAGATCGTGTATAAACCCCACTTTATTACTAATCATTATATTATAAAAGAATTACTCATATTTAATAAAATACACTGTAATTAATCAATAAACGTAAAGGGCACTAAACGCACGAATTATTTACGTCATAATTATTATATTCCTTACACGAGACAAAAATAACGTCAAAAATACGCACACATTATGACTTTTTATAATGTTCGTTCGATAATAAATTATTCCTCACCGCGGCCACATAAACTATAGCAGACATTTATCGCGTGATCTTAATATGCGAAACGTCGTCAATATTGAAAATTGTCCTCCGTTAAGCCCTACTATCCACTTACAAGTAAAGCTATGCTATACTATACGAGATATGTCTTGTGACACCAGGTTGGAACGAAGTTTCTTTCGCTATATAATCTGTATGAAAATAACAGACACAATGGAATAAATTTACAACGTTTAATAATAATTCAATAAAATTGTTATTAAAATCTCGTGTGAATTAAAACAATAACAAAATGGTTATATGATAAAATTATATAAAACCGTTTATAATAGAAAGAACTAGAGCAAAAGGTTAATTGACTTTTCCTTACGTGACAGATTCTCAAAGTTCACTCTACTGTAAGCCGCGTAAAAAGAATACTAACAATTTTTTTTTGTTAGGTTGCTGTCGATCTACAAAAAATTAAGCAGAATATTTATATCTAGTATCTATCGTTCATATTAGCGTTTAAAGAATTTTCTAGAAGTTAATATGATCGAATTTCGAGCCCTGGGGCGGTGTATAGTATTAAAGTTAAACTTATATGAGCAGGATGAGTGTAAGATGTTCGAAGTTGAATTTGTCTTTTAAGAATTATGTAATATTCAAAAATGGAATGTTTTCGACGAAAAATTACATTATTAAAATACGTCATATTTTTTTAAGATATAAAGTAGGCACTTACTGTTAATGGTTTAAGCCAGCTTTAATTATTGTCGCTTATTCCAACGATCGTACATATTATTGATATTGGTTGGTATTGCTTTGTTTTTTGCAAATGTTTACAACCTGCTTGGTGACGCACACAAGATTATGTAACTTAAGGTTTAGATATATTCACATACGAAGGTGCGCCCCTCCACATTAAATAATTTTTAAAAAATTAATCGGTGGACTTCTTACACTGATGCTCGTGCTTGTAAGATACCTTATTATCTGAGTGTGCGTGAGATAACTAAGATTAAATATAGGAAAAAAATACAGAAGCTATTTAGTATTTCTGAGTGAATAGATATATTTAAAAAATTGGTCTCATAAGAAGTCAAGGAAATGGAAATACAAATTAAATAATACATCTATCTATGATAGTTATTATTACCGTATGTTATTGTATATAAATATAATTAAAGTAGAATCATTTTACATATTTAGGGCGCAATTTTTAAATTTTATATACCTAAGTAGAACTCAAAAATAACTTGCAATTAATATGTTAAGGTACTCATATAATTGTTATTTATACCTTAATTCCATTAAAATATATTTACGTACATAATTATATGTACCTGTGTATATAAAAAAAATGTTTCAATAAAAATTCATACATAAATAAATAACTACATACCTACGTATTTTATAACAAATATGACCTAGATTAAATTTTGACATTTTCAACTGCAAACCTCTTTGCTCTCCAAAATACTTATCGGTGGACAGCTGACTTTATTTTAATGTCACAAATTACGCAGAATTGACATGCTGTGCGGTTTTCGATTACCAATTAGCGGTTGGCGTTCGGTTGTCAATACGTCATTTACGATTGTTGCGGTCGATGTCGCCTCATAATTGTCGCGTTTAATCCGAACATGTTGTATTGGCGACATGTGTTCTCCTGACTTAGTAGAGAAAAAACATTGACATTATCATACACATATACATATATATCTATAAAGAACGCAACAGAGAAATTAACGTCATATTTGTTAAGATATAGGTATATTAATTTATGCTGTAGGAAGGTACGTTGTTGATATTTTTTGCCAATATGAAACTAAAATTCTTAATCAATATAAGTATTTAATTATTGGGTTTGATGTTTTTTGTTGTCAAAAATCTAGCACCGGTTCCGAAGAAATACCTCAGGCTGTAGAAGTATCTGCAGTTTGGCTGGATATCTACTTTTCAGCAATTTTCTTTAACAATGAATCCATTTATATTTATCTGAAATGGTCTGAATCTTCGTCATAATATAAAAATCATTTCTTTTATAACATATTTTGCTACACGTTCCTTAACAAAATTTAGAAACAGATATTAATATTTTATAATGGTTTATTTCTTCTGGGATAGTAAGAGTCCAAATTCTCCCACAAAAGTATTATTAACCTTGTTCATATCTATTTTTTTATTTTATTTTTTACGAATATAAATAGTTCGTATACTACCACTGTTATTCAATTGATTCACTGTTACTGGCTGTTATATAATTCCACTATACAAAGTAATGATAGATTCATAAATGGAATATCGTTAAATAAAAATGAAAACCGCAAAACTTTTATCGGGACACAAAAGTAAGTGACTGTTATAAGCGTAACGACCGGCGACTCATGAAACAATTACCGGCGTGTACGGCAATTTTCCGGCGAATTTGCATAATTGCCGGTAACAGCGCGCCGGGGGCGGACGTCGTCACATCGCCGGGTGACAATTACCCGCCACTTTTTTTTTTTAATGTTTACATTTTCAATTAACGGTATGACCTTTGTGTGATTTAATAACTATTCACACGCAAAAATCCGATTTATTAAGAATTTTTTTGGTAATTGTTTTAATATTAAATTAATTTTTGTTTAAGGTTGAATACTTATTCATATGGCTTATTAGCATTAGCTAAGTATAGACGTCATTAACGTATAGAAATATATTCTTTATAAAATTCTAATGTCTTAACGACAGACCACTGCCAAATTCCAAACGAATAGCCGAATAGTTTTACTTCGGAGACGGCCGCGGTTATACACCGAAGGTAAGATTAACTTGCTCAACAAAATGCCCAAAGGACCTGGATATCTTATGCAATGTTGAGACTGCGCTATTGCAGTAGTTTTGTCCTGTAATGATAATTGTAAGAAATAATAAATTCTGTAGAGGAGTACCTCACACATATAAAGTAGATACATGAGCACTAAGCTAGGATGTTTGAAGTCCATCGTCTACGGATGACAGTGTGATATACCTATAGAATTTCGTTTTTCCTTTTTTTAAGGCATATTTTGGCGGACGGGAAAATGGGCCGTCTGATGGTAAGTGTTCACTATCACTCATAGACGTTGGCGATGTAAGAAATATTAATCATTGCTTAGATCGCTTATGCACCACCAACCTTGGGAACTGAGATGTTATGTCCCTTGTGCCTGTAGCTACACTGGCTAACTTACGCTTAGAACCGGATTACTCCAAACAGCAATACCTACATTGCTATTTGGAGGTAGAAAATGTGATGAGTTGGTGGTACCCGGACTTGCACCTACCATCAAGATTTCGCTTTGTAAATAAAATTCAGTTGTTTCTGCATTTTGATAATAAGGCACCAAATAGATAGGTACATATTTTAAATCTGAAAAGTTACTAAGATATATTCATATGCATTTCTTAAAATACGATGTCTGTTGATGAACAATACAATTTTCATACTAGAAAATGTTAGTTTTTTTGTCCTGCTTTAATTTGAGATAACAACAAAAATAATTTCAAACAAAAACCTACCTAATACCTATCAGTCGAAGGTCTAATTTGAAATTGGTCCATATAAATTATGTAACTACTTACGACCTAGTAATAATTGTTTATATTCACAATATCGCTTATATCCACGTATATATTAGGTAATTATTCTGCTAATTATGCGTACGGAAACCAACATAAGGCGTATTCACACGAGCCCCGACGGACGGCGACATCGCGACACGGGGACAATTAATCAAGTGTTGTCACGACGACGTGACGCCAGTCGACGCTTTGTCACGTTAATTGCTTGATTAAAAGGAAGAATTATTGAATTGAGTTCCTGAAAATTAAACTAATCTTTTTTTAGGAAAGTTCAAATAAAGAATTTAAAAAAAAATGTTAATAAACACGTAAAAGAGGTTGCAATTTATCTATGTAGGTATTGTGTTTTGTTGTGTGTGTTTTTTATATTAATTGTATAAAAAAAGTTTTGAAATGCCGTTCTAGTGATAATAATCAATGCTTTAATGTAAATTATTATTTCAAAACATAATACCTACCTATTTAAGTAAGTACCTACCGATCTATTAAACCATAGATTATATTAGGTATACACCATTTTGTAAATTTGTATTGTACCTATCTGTAGATATCGTCAACGCATATGTTCGGTTTTAATTTCATTTCCTATTAATATAAAATTGTTTATTACATTTTGCATCTAAAAGTAGATATAATAATAATAAAATTACAAAACAAAAAGCGACAAATAATAAATTAATTTCACTTCTTTTAATTTAATTTAAAAAAGGAACAATTTAAAAATCTTTCTTAAAATTCCACGAATTCGTAAAGCACATTGCACACTGTTTACTTTGCATAATAAGTTTAAAAAATAGAACAGTAACTGTTAAAATACATCTGTTACGTGTGTGGGGAGCATTTGAATGGCCATAAATCGATATAATATGACCCTTCACAATAGGTTATTACGTAAAAGCAGATGTAAGCGACACCTGATGTAACGATGAGCTGAATCATCTATCAACTCATTTATACTAAAACATATTGACATGCCTTTTAATATTAGATTTTTGATATTATTTCTTGCCTTTGCATTATAAATGTTGCCATCCTATGATTAGATAATCTTTATGTAGCTATAAAGAGATTTTTAAAATAAAACAAATTAAATTGTTAAGATAAATTTAAGTTTAACTTTTTCTACATTGGCTTTTTCAAACTTAAATAAGTAAATAATGGAGGAACGTTCTAAAAGAATGTTTTATCCAGTCATTGCTAAAAAATCCTATAATATGTAATAAAAAAAAAACGTATTTATTTATTTACCTATGAGATATACTTTGAAATAGTTATAAAATAACTTTTATCACGATGGTAACGTGAAATCATTAACAAAGGACCTTGAAATTTAATAGCAATCCTTTTCGCTCCAAATCATCAATCCACAGTCGATAACGTGATGAATACGTGAATAATGTGTAAAAAATAAATAACCCCGCGACAAAGGGACCGTTAGACGCATTAATATTACACATTCCCTGTTTTATTCTAATTTTTTTTACGATGACAACACTGAATTTCGATTGTCATGCCTCGTTCGCGGGAAAATAAACAAGACGAGACTTTTTTTAACTAATGATGATACTCGGTTTTGCTTGTTTATTTATTATTACTTTTATAAAAAATACGTAATGTTGAGTTATTAAATTAGGTGGAAAATTTCAATAAATATCTATAGTTAGGTAGGTACATATTTGTCTAAAATTAGGTCGTACCTATATAAGTAAATTAATTAATAATATTACAAATGTGACTCATTTCAATCTTCATCATAATTTTAAATTAATCTTTGAAAATATAGTTTACAGTTTAAAATTATAAAAAATATTTTTATACACACAGATTTATTTAAAAAATCGTGACTACTTAGTTGATTGTATCGACCGTCATAAAAAAAGTTTATTTAAGTTTCGAACGCGTATGGAAACGTTCCGTTACATCCTCATTTAACCTGAGGATGCGTTTCTCTACGCATTATATTTTATTTTTTGTTTCGTTTTGTCATCAAAGCCCGGACATAATCGAATTTTTGACAAACAATATGGGATGAAATTGGTTCCTTTATTGGTTCTCCTTTTATGGTGTCGGGATTATTGATTGTGTCGACTTCGAGACCATGTTGTTATCGAGTTGAAGTATCGTGATGAAAACATTTTAAAGATCTTTAGATCATTAAAAATATAAATTAAGGTAAATGACTATTGAATAACTTAATTATATTTCAAAGCAATGTCGTTATAGAGAATATAAGTAGGTATATTATGCGTCAAAAAACTTTCGTAACCCAGAAGTCTTGAAAGGGCCTCGCATTCCCGACATCTCAACCGCCCGTGGCCGAAACAAGCGCATAATTACAGAGATCACATTTACGAATGTAAATGCGCTCGACTGTACCCCGTCATAAATCATGTTGCGGTCATCTGCCGCCCGCGGCGCTGCCGACGCGCCACATCACTGGACCACCGTTATTTGAACCACGAACTCGCTTCCATGTGGCTAGACTCCTTTTGAAATATTAAAGAAAGTTTGAATTTGTAGTTCAAGGTATACTGGGTGGCGTTTCAAATGTGTATCAACGGAACGCATTGTGTTCTTTTTTTGTATCGCGGCGGGCGCGCCTGACAGATGTATGTAATGTTGCCATGTGCGTTTGGGATTTATATCTGCCTACTTAAAGGGTGGGATTAATATGAACGATTAGATGACTTTATACAATAAATAAATAATTAAATGCAGATGTATTTCATTCACAAATACTTACATAAGTAAAATTTACTATCATTAACCTGCCGTTTTGAGATTCAAACATACCTAGGTACCTCCTACCTACCTACCTACATCCTACTATCATTCCAAATTATTTAGTATATGCAGATTATTTCATGAGAAAATCACTGACGTATCAAAAATCACATACCTATCTACAAATAAAAAAAATAAAAATATTATAAATGGTGATATGGAATTTATTATTTCAATTCACCTTACAAAGAACGAGTTTAAAAATAAATGTAGTTATGATTTATATATTTATTCGAGAATATTCCAAAAACATATGAACAGCTGAAACAAATTAATTCGTCATTTTTCGTGTTTCTCTTACAACCTGTCGGGTACCGTTACAAAAAATTCAATTTAAACTCATTAAAATCGATTCTTTTAACCTTCTGATTCATTTTCTCGAAACTGTCAACACTGGACATATTGAACGTAGCAAGGCCTTTTACAGATATAAAACAAATGAAAAAATAAAAAACAAAAGTCGGTGCAACAGGACGCAATACAAAGCTTCAATTCCGAGAAGGTAGTTATCGTTATCGCGAATCTCTCGTGTGATAAGAATCAATTTCTTTGATTATAACGTGTCAATAAAACATTTCATAAACCGAATCGTTTCGTATGATTTATATTCAAATTGTAATTATTTCTATCACATTAGTTCCATATTCGAAAGAAATCTTGTCAGATCTTGTACGGATTATGGGATTTTAATTTTATATTGTGACGTCATTAACTATGTCATTCGAATTTTGACATAAGTAGTTTTCAGTAGTTTAGATACTTTAAATTACCTACCTCGTATCTATATACAAATAAATTTCAAAATGACCTTACAGACTAGATAACGTTCGTACCTAGTTAAGGTTGGTAAGACTTTTCGAACGTTATTATAAACTTTGCAAGTAACTAGTTGTACCTAATTATATTGAAACGCCACGTTATTGAAAACTAACTTTATTCTTTTATAATCAGGTAGGTATCTCGACAACTAAGTCTTCCATGAAAAGTCGTAGGCTGTAGTGGTATTGGTAGGTACTGTACACGATCTAATGTAAAGCAGTAGCGCTTTTTAGGTAGGTACCTAGGTACTGTTATTTTCTATGTAGAAATATGAGATGTGAGAAATATGGATCTTTACCTCTTTGTTAAGTAAATTAATGCATATATCAGCAAAATTATTATTAATAATAATTTTAGCAAGTTCAATGATCCATAAAGTATTCTAGTTATGATTTTTTTCCTTTAAAACATTGAATATTTATTATTAAATTAATTGATTAAATAAGTGGCGACCCTAGGTATAGTGACTTAGAGCCGCATAGTCCACCTACTCATTAAAAACTATAATTTCACATTTGGCTGTAAATAATCAAAAGCCGTTTCTAATATCTAGGCATAAGACACAAACTGTCACTTTAAAAGATTAATTAAACATGACGCTACCCGTTCAAAATGTAAACTCCACCGAGATGAATTGTCAAGAAGTTCAGTCGTTTCTTATTTATACGGATTATACATTGCTACACTACTACTTATTGCCTCGACTTTTTTAAACAGATTATACATGAATGTATAAAACTACTTAAACTAATATACCTCCTTAAAACATTTGTATATCATGCAAGAAAATCAACGCGTTTGACTCCCTACTACACCTACCTAGTATACAGATAGATATTTTTTTAGTTTCACCTTTACCACGTCGTCACTTGAACAAGATCTGATAACCGCGTCCAATAATTGAATTCAATTTCTGGCTTATTTATATCTCCTCGCCAGATACAATCTTATTTGACCAATTTCAAACATTAAACCAACGAAAATCAACCTTAAAACAATAGCAATAGAGAATAGAATAATTATAAATTTTATCCCTCTTCAAATTCAATTTTAGAATAGTATGTTCGATTTTTGAATTTGGTCAGTGTGATGTAAGTATACTTTATTCATACAGACGGTTCGCTGTTCTTTAATTTACTTTGCGTCTTAACAGATTGTGATACGACTTAAATTTGATTGTGAAGAAATTGTTTTTGTAACTTGTAAAAACAAATGCCAACCATGACCGTTTCGACATTTGTTTTTAGCTCTTGATCTTATAATTTATTAAAAAAGTTAAAAATGTGGTTAGTTTTCTTTAAATTGTTTTAATAGGTACCTACCTAATAGGTAGATAGATACCTACGTACCTGATAGGGAGTTAGTTAATTGGAGGAAGTAGGAATACACCAAATAAGGTGAAGCAAAGAAGCCTACGCCGACAGTATACGTACCTATAGGTACCTATATAGGTAGGTTCTAGTAAATTTTATTCGCAATTATATAAGTGCATATAAAGATATATAGGTAAAACTACAAATTATATAGGTACCTATATATAATATACATAGGCACCTACCTAACTAACTAGTAACCAAATAGGTACCTATATATCTACTACTGTGTTCAGCTTCAACTTTTTTTTTCATGTCTAGAAAGCAACTCAAATGTTCCCATTTACCTACCTTATATCTATAGTAAACTTCTTCATAATTCCGTAACCCCGGCGTCGCTACTGCAAATATATTGATCAGTTTGATACCGCGAATCGATTTTGGAGTTGTCGTTACACCGTCGTGTAAAAATTATGTTCACTATTATTGATACCTATTTTTCTATATTTTTATGTTTCTATGTTTAGGATGAAGACATATGAACAAATCTGCCACCTAATTATATGTCAAAATTCATCTCTTTCCAAGATATTGTAAGAAGTAAGAAGATTTAAGTATCCTTTTTCATTAAATACTCTGCCGAATCACAGAAATCCAAGATGTTCCAAGTCTAATATCTTTAGGTATACTTAATTACACTAGTTCCTTTCCATTGATTGATATTGGCCACCTATCCAGTCAATCTCGCACAAATATTAACACCAGCTCTTTCACCATGATGTAGGTATTTAGGTATGTAGGAATATTATAGTAAAATTATGATGTCATAAGTAAACACTTATTCGTTAATTCACAGTAATTTTCATCACTACAAATACCTAGGTACGTTTGAAAAACTAAGATAAAACTAGCTTGCTTTTAAATCATGGTTGGTTACTTAAAAGCTGTATCCATAGTCTAAAATAAACCGCTAAATCTTCAAGCCAATCACGCTATTAGCACACATCAATCGATTATATCACTTAAGTGTTCACAAATAGAGTTGCAATTCCCTTGAAACTTCATTTCACAAAGTAAAAAGTAATTAGTTTCTGTGAATGTGTTTATGTGTTTCGATAATACAGAAGGATGTCGTTAAATTGGAATGTTTATTAGGTCGATGCGTTGTGTCCCAGTGGTGTTCGCGACGAATCGATTTTAAAATCATTACGCGTCGGTGTGATAGAGGGAATTGTATGGGAGGTTCGCATTCGTTTTTGTTTTATTTTAATTGTTGACTCATTTTAGTCGTATCATTTCTAATTGCGAAATTAATGTTACTTACATTTTAAGTTCAAATTCTATTATATATATATAGGTTCTGTTCTATTCTATTATAAGAATGTTCTAGAAGAGTAGGTATCCATCACTTTCTACATGTAACTATATCTTGATATATCTACCTCGGATACGTTGGTATGCATAAGGTTACTACTTTTAATAGGCGTATAACTAAAAATATAGGTAGGTATGATAATAAAATCAACTTTATACCTACCTAAGTACTTAAATATCTAACGAGATGTCTTTTAAAATACCTAAATAAAAGATTTATGAATTATGTTCTCTACTTAGGTACCTATAGATAACTAAAAGTATATTTAGATAGGTACTATATTTATGTAAATATCTAACAAATAATTTTAAACACGGTGCATGTAATAAAATAAAAGTATAATACGACTAAAACAGGCACGACAGACAGCTGCAACGGACGGACGCGATCGATACAGCTCTCCTGACCAGGTGACTCTAACTTGAATTTAATACGCCCTCTTTAGATACATTCGCTCGTACCTACCTACCTAATGTAGGTATTGTATCTGTGTAACTTTATGGAACATGTATTATCCGTAAGCAGGTAGGTATGTATATCTTTGTAATTAATATAATATTAACGTTAATTGTAATTGTAATTACTATGGTTTAATTTAATTTCATATAATATACCTAAGGCCGGAAATTATGCAGTTATTGAGTAAATAAGTATCTACCTAATATTAGTTATCTACCGTTCGAATTTAAATTTGTTAAACAAACATTTTATGAATTTAAAAATATAAATATCATAATGGAATAATAATAATGATTATCGCAACATGCTTATAAATAATACAACTCACGTACACAAAAATCCGAAAAGGAATTCAAACCACGTGTCTATTTAAAAACAGAACGCACTAGCTCCGCCTATCCTGTGACAAAAGCGACCAATCAGCGATGTCGCATGAACGCCCGCGACAAAACCAGCCAATAGAAAGCGTCGTCCACGTCCAATGACATCAGGTTGACAAGAAAAGAGAGGTCAACGCCTTGTCACGTGGTTGGTGAATAGGTTTTTAATGCTAGTTGACTTTTTTCCAATTGATTGTTACATTTTTATGTATAATTGTAAATGAGCATTAAAATTGAATGAATAATAATAACCGACATTTAAAAAATAATATAATTACATACCTTGTATGTTATCATTTTATTGTTGTTTGCTAAACATACCTACGTAATTATAAAGATATTTCGCTGAAGTTCATTGACCTTGCGTTGACTGTGCGAACGAGTTTCGCTTAATAACATAACTGTCATAGTAGTTGGTACCTAGGTACAAATATTAAGCTATTCATGCTTTTATCGTAACAATAGATTATAACTAACTATACCTACCTAGTATATATACCTATATTTAGATAGGTATATCATGAATCTCGATTTAGATAGACACATAGGTGATTAACATCTAGATTTTTAATATTTACTGCATCAACCTAAACTTTTCTGACACATGTCCTAGTTAAGAAGACATTTTTAAATGGTAGGTATACTTAAGAATATACCTAGGTGTAGTATAGTTTAAATATGTCCAAACTAGCTTAAGTGGAGGTTCTATTTCCTACAGATCCATTTAAAAAATTCTTTAATTACCCAATGTAATACCCGTTCAAGAAGCTAGATTTATATAGGTACAAGAAGCATATTTACCTGGGCATCTAGTAAGTACCTAAAATTTTAAATGCCTGAATAAAATTCTTATATGAATTTAAAGCTGATTTGATAATTATTAAAATAATTTATATACTATGACCACATAGCACCGCACACACAGATAAAATATATCTTCATATTTAAGCTATAGGTAGGTAACCTGGCAATCATAGACGTCCGTACTTAGTCAATATCTAGTAATCATTCTTTATAGGTATTACCAATGCGCCAGAAATCTTTGTAGGTAGTAACTGTTTCAATCAACTTCAATCAGGCTTGCAATACTTGCTCGTGGATAGGTTTCTAAATATTTGTAACAAGCAATTTTTCTTATAAGATAACTTACTGGATATAAGATATCAGGGTACCTATTTCCAATTAGAGTTAGAGGTTAGACTCTTTTCTCGATATCTCATAAACTTTTCGCCTAACAAACTTTATTTGATTTTGAGTTTTCAGTTTCGAAGTTTTATTAAAAACGAAGATATAGGTCGATTCGTTCGCGAAGGCGCGCCCCCCCACGTTAAATTTTCGGCGCGTAGCTATTAGCAAGTGTGGACGTTCGTGCTCATACCTAACATGTCTTCGTCTGCGCGAAACATTTTAAAGTAAAGACAGCAAAAAAAACCAAGTTAAATAATTTTGTTAAGTTTATTTTAGACGTTTGTTTGTTTTAATGAAAATAGTTAATATTGATGTTCATAATTTATATGTTGAATATAATTTTTTACTGGATAGGTATCTGCCTACTTAATTTCTTTATTGATTATTAGATGGATATAGATAGAAAGGTTCCTAGTGAGACACGATACTTACGAAGATAGGTTGCCTATCTTTGATACTATTAAAATTAATTAATTTACTTGATTACTTATTCGGTAGGTACCTACTTACCTACCTACCACCTTAAGTTAAGAAATTTCTTACATTCGAGACTGTATCAAGTATTCCCTATAGTTCTATTATTATTATTTATTTTAATTATAAGTGTAGATTAAGTCTTTTGAGGCTTGGAGTTTACACCACCACTTTTTTTCTAGTTTGTGCGTAGGTATATTATAATCGACATAAGTACTACTAGACTCAATAAAATAATATATTAACGATACACCACCTAGTAATTCGTAATCGTTGCCGTTTTCCTTTTCTACTAAAACCACGGTCCAGTTGCGTTTTTATCGAAGTTAAAAATTAGTAGAATTGCCACTCTGATTCTTATAAGCCTCTTAATTCAATCAGGAGAAACGAACCCCGAGATTGAAACGAAAGTGTCTTCAAACATAAAGTTTTTATTAACAGAATAAGTTGGTGGTAACGTTATTTGGAACTATCATACTTTGTCATTGAATAGTGATAATCTCCAACTCATAATATGGCGCCATCTGGTGCTAAATTGCCAAAACGTGATTCAGCGGTTCTTGAGATAATGCTGTCTTACAATGGATGCATACGGAGTAGTTGATTTAGGAAGTTCTATCGCTAACTGTTTATGTGGAGTCGTCTGTTTAATTTGTTCAGCTTTGAAGGCACTAACTTAAAACTGAACTACATAAAAAGTAAAATGTATCAAAATTAAGTTTGACCATTATTCATCTAAGTCGAATGAGAAAATATTTTAGATATATTTTACCCATTATAGGTAGATATAAGATATACTTACTAAATGAACAAATAGTATCTATAGATATCAAGGTACTACCTACTCCAAACACTTACCTACCTACCTGATATGATTTATAAAAAAAACAGACAGACTGTTATTATTACCTTTGCCTTTTGCAGAAAAAAAAAATGTCACATTCCTAACAAGCTCGAAAAAGTCATTTCATGCAAAATTAACGTCCCTCGCTTGGTGTGAACGTGTCCTTCTTTAATGACAGTGCTTTAGTGTAGACAAGCCTTTATTAACTTTTTTTAATGACAGTTCTTGAACCATCAAAGGCATTTTTCGTAAAGGTTATATTTTCAACATCACCGAATATCTATAAGCGATCTTATAGCGAAGGTATAAAGGTGGCTTTTAAATAACAGCGAGCATTAAGGGTTGAAAAAAGTAGCAATGTCATCATTTTGAAATTGATTCGGGGCAGATTTTTTGTTATTCAAGTAGGTACCTATGTGTATCGGAATTTATAGGATTTGAAAAGACATCACACCTTTAAAAATACCGGTTTAACGAATTTCAGTTAGTTTATTTTTTAAGAATAGATTCGAAATTTGAATATAACCTACGTAAACATAAATTATTTAAATATTATAGATATGTTTAAATACATTTTTATATTCAATTTAATACATTTTGTTTAATTTCATATCGTATATTAATTGTCTATAAAAATCTACCTATTAGATATTAGGTAGATACCTAACGGTTGACTTTTATTTTGATTGTAATTTGTTTTTTTAAACATAAAGTTATTAAAATAATTGTTAGTTTATCATAAGTAAATTAAATAGTAGTTACCCAAGTAACAAAGACTTGATTAAAAAATAATAATAAAAACACTCTTAAGAAAATTAGGTAGATAGTAAAAATTCCCGAATCGATTTTGTTGTAGTTTCACCAAAAGTAACCCTGTCTGAACCTCAATAAAGGACATAGGCATTTTATACCTAATACTTAAGATCTAAGCTACGACAGCACGCCCTTGCCCCCCCCCCCTCCCACACACACCCGGCCACATCCGCGGGCGAAAAGTAGTATTTATGAATAGGTATTTTTGTTGTAGGTGTAGTAGTATTAGCCACACTGCCCTTCTTGAGGAAAAGGGTTTCGACCACCTTGCTCACACACACGTGTCATATTTGCATCCGACCCATGCAGACTTCAAATAAACGAATAGTTACCTACCTACATTAAAATGCAGAAACTGGCATAACTTGTCTGAAAATACCTTTATTATTAAAATCACATACACAATAATGTCGTGTGTATGTCGGTGTTCCACAAGGCGTCAAACAAAAGGGCTCATCATGAAGAATGATTGGACAAAAATTTTTTCAACGATGACACCACAGAACGCGGTCACATCACTGTGGACATGGTACCATTGTCGCTTCGCAATTATAACAGTAATGACGTTGATTAGTGCGGCTAAAGGACTACAGCACAGCTTAAGAACATGTTTAGAGATGCCATCGAAGTTAAATAGCTAGATTGTATTTTTGTGCCTAGAAATTGGTAATGAGTCATAATTAATGATCAGTTATTTAAATATACTTAAGTACACATATATTTAATTATCTTACAAATATATTAATTTTAAAAAAAGCTTGACAAGTGTTCGTTATTTTCGGATTTAAATATATGTATTTAACAATGAAGAGTTACAAATTACTAGAAATGTTTGCGAATAAGTTTAAATATTTCACGAATTCTAAAAATGTTAAAATAATGTTTAGCTTATGTAATTGTTATTAAAAAAAATATAAACTGTAGGTTTACCTACTGCTGTGTTCCTGTTTACAAGATGAGTGAGCCATTCAAATTAACATGAAACATGATGGTACAAAGAACACCACATCTGAGAATATAGTTTGCAGACTACCTATACTTGGTGGTAGGGCATTGTGCAAGCCCGTCTTGGTGGGTACCACCCACTCATCAGATATTCTACCGCCAAATAATAGTACTCTGTATTATTGTGTTCCGGTTAGAAGGGTGAGTGTGCCAGTGTAACTACAGGCACACGGGACATAACATCTTAGTTCCCAAGGTTGGTGGCGCATAGGTAATATTTTTTACAGTGCCTTTGTCTATGGGCGGTGGTGACCACGTGCCACCAGGTGGCCCATATGCACGTACACCAACCACTGCCATAAAAAAAAAAACAAAAAAAAAACTATAATTGGTGTAGGTATGTATACATGTGGGGGTACATGTCAGTCACCTCCTCGTGATGTACCCTGGGCAATGGGGCTGGCTTGAGCTTGCTCGTCGGCCACGGCTAAGACTGGCTGGAGGGATGCCGCGGGGCTGATCCTGGTACGTCCCTGATCGGTGTCAGGGCGGACCATGTGAGTGGCCTCGTTGGCTAGGAGGGAGTAGTCACTACTCGAGCCTCCCAGGTGTTTTACACCGGCGGTCAGCAGCGGAGACTACCATCTTATCCGCCGCTGGGCGTCACCACTCGGCTCATTACATAATATGCTTATATCGAACTCGAAAATATGAGACCATTTTCTTCTATGCGCTCCAACATTTTACTCAATAAACATTTTTTTTAATATATTCATACCTATGTAGTATAGGTACGTAAGTTATTATCAATGACATATGTATACACAAAACATGAATTCTAAGCCATATTAAGTAAACATTAAAAAGTCAAATTAGTAACAAAAAGAAAAAACTATTAAAAAATCGCAACACCTGTCAGAAGGACCTTTTAAAACACAAAGGCACCGACGCCCACATAAAGCTTAATCGATTAAGTATATCGATGTAACATGAATCGATTATCCGATTTCTCGTCTGTGTCACCCATAACTAATCGACTATCGAACAATGGTATTTCTTCATCAACGACAAAAACGCAAATGTGCCGAGGCAAAATATGAGATTATAGATTACCGGCTATTCATAATCTCGTATACAGGTTGTTGAAATTTACATTATTTAGAATTTATTTATTCATTATCAATTTTTTTGTTTTAAAGTATGTTTGTTATTTTATACATAAATAAAGGTCAAAATTAAAAACATACCTACCAAAGATAATAATAAATAATTACTATGTTTATAAATTTAACAAAAGTATAAAAGTAGATAAATATCAAGAAAACATTAATGTAGTTTATATTCTGTTTAGTTTTTGGTAGGTAATATTGTTTGTTGGTAATGTGTTTCCAAATTAAAGTACCTAATTAAACATAACATTATGTTTGTTAGTCTATTTAGTTGTAGGCTAGATTCCAAAGAACCTATAGTCGGTCTAATCCAAAGAGGAGTGAAGCAAAATATATAACTAACATTGAAATAAATGATATTGATCGAGATCTAGAAAAAACAATATAAGTAGTGAATTGGAACAGAGTTGTATTATATCTAAGAATATATTAATTAAGAACTTTTGTTCGTAGTGCATGGTATATCAGAGCTACTTACAAAGATCACGTTAATGCTACCCGATGTACCTACATAATAAATATAAAGTTCAGATATTTTAATGTCTCTTTTAAAATTTTCAATGAATATGTTTGTTACAGATCATCTTACGTTCAGCAGTGAAGTGAAATATTGTGAAGAGTCTTGAAATTTAATAGCGGGATATTAGTATTACCTATAAAAAGCGATCAAACCATTAAACGAAAAATTAAAAAGATATTTAACACCAATTTATTTTTATATACAAAAATAATTCCTGGCTATATTCTCTATTTTTGTAACACGCTGTAAACAGAGCGCGTCCGAGCCAGCGGGCGAGGGCGTTAAGAGCGGCTCGCCAGCGGGGCGCGGGCGCCGGCGCAACCTTTGTGTTTTCTCCTTCTTCTTTCTCTTTCCCTCATCTCTCCTTTCACTCCCTCGATGCCTCTAGGTGACGGATTGTGAGTGTGGTGTGTGATTAAGAGTATGATTTATTTTTTATATTTATATAACATACTTACGAGTACATATAGTTTCCAATCACAACTATGTTCGTCTATGTAGATTGGATGCCATTTTAATAAGTTAATTCGAAATTCGAAATATTTGGATACGAAATTCTGAGCTTATACTTATTTTTTAAGAATAATTTGTATTGTAAGATGTACCTAGGTAAATTAGGTACCTAGGTGTACCTAGTTTACTTAATTACTACCTATATCCATAGCAAAGCAAAGCAGTATTTGTTTTGATGATACTATGTTTATGTTAAGTGGCAGCCGGGTAATGTCTCACTGTGCCAACGCAGATTAGTGGATCATTCGTAATCACATGCTATATACTATACAAAGCAATACAATGCACATGCTATACAATACATAAGAACTTCATGATGTTTTCCTTCGCCGTCGAGCTTGAGCTGAATTATACACAGAAAATGAGATGACGTGAAAAGTCAATGGTATTCGTATTTACTTGAGTTACAACGCACAATCGTCGGTTAAGATTAACGTATTCTAGCCTAGTTTAGCCATTTATAACTAGCACAATAAAATCTACATTTTTATTTAATACTAGTTATGCTCGCGACTTTGTGCGCGTTTGAATTTAACAAAAAAGTTATTGTTGTAGCCTAAGTTACTCCTTATTACATCAGCTGTCTGCCAGTAAAAGTCCAGTCAAAATCGGTTCAGCCGTTCCAGAGATTAGCCGTAACAAACAGACAGACAGACATTGTAAAAAAATGTTTTTTTTTTGGTATATGTACCATGTATACATACCTACATATGCATTTAGTAAAAAGCGGTTATTTTAATATTACAAACAGACACTCCAATTTTATTATATGTAACTATTGATTCACAAACGTTTTATTGCATGCTGATATACCTGTATATCTTTGTATGAAAAAACTATATGATTAATAGGAACTTTTTTATTTTAAACGTACCTAATTGCAACCGAAGTGTGTTTTTTATATATAATCTGTGACACAAATATAACTAAATTGAATAAAAAACAAAATTAAGGCCCGGTCATCCAACACCGGTGAAAGTCGAGCTTTTAACGTGACGTCTTGTCGTGACAGCGTGACAAGTTGACACGGACGTCCGTCTGAAACGGTTAATTTAAACGGCAGTTAATGTATGTACGTTTTCTTTGTTTAGATTTGCATGTTCGTAAACTTTCTATTGAAATTATTGTTATTATGTTATGACTGTTTGATTATAAGTTTTATTTTTAAGTAGTTCTTATGAACTTCCATTTTACTTTCACGATAATTGAAGCTGGGCAAAGGGACATTCAATTCCATATTTATATTAGAAACTAGGTGTCCCTCGCGACTTGGCTCGCTTTTTAGAAGTTGATGGTTAGGTTTAAAAAGTAGCCTTTGTCCTCCCTTGGGGTTCAAGCTGGTTTCATTCAAAGTTTAATCAAATTCGATGCTGTGGTTTGGCCTTGAATTTATAATATTAGAATACTATGAGATAAGCTGTTCCTGTGACAACATCAGCGTCTAAGGGTAAGTATATTAAGTAACTTATTTAGATATTTTTCCTGTAAATCTCGTACCATGGAAATGGCCTCCATTTTCCAGGCTACGACTAATTATGAAACAAATAAAGATCTTGATTCAATGGCTTAGTTTTACTGGGGTAACAAGTAGGTAGATAGAGGTACACTTACAATATGGATATAAGTTTCGATGGCACACTCAGCTAAAAACAGCAATTCATTCTATGTTGTTAGTAATATAGCTGACACAGCGGTATTCTGTCAAGCTAGATATACAGAAAACCGTTCTGATGATTTGCGTCACTATTGTTTGACTTTTGTGTCACTTTAACTAAAAGCAGGGCGCAAAATTTACTAACAAATTTCAATTTATCGCTATCGAAACGAAACCGTTGCCGTTCAGAAGTTCATATTTTACTAACACAACAATCCAGTTGCGGTTCGGTCGTTGGATCGTAATATGATGGGAATCGTATCGTAACCGATATGAATAACTAAAAAAAGTTTACAGTTACGATTAAGCTGGGGTGTATTTTTGTGAGGAATTGTCGAAGTTGGATCGCTATAGAATCGGGAATTTAGAATTGGCCCCTTAGTTATAAGGTTTTATTGTATGTATATATTTTTTTATTATTTAATTTACAACATCCACGGGCTCACAGTTGCCCGTGCCTTTTCTTACATTTTATTTTTATAAATTGTGGCGTTATTTTATATTTTTACTGAACATCAGCAGATCTTCGCTGGACTTCGAGCTTGTCGTCTTCTTGGAAGACGTGGCCCACACTGACATATATTTTTTTTCAATTTAAAATAATATATAAATAATCCATAATAAATAATATATGATAATATATAAAAATACTGTATATAGTAGTTTTTTTTTTAATCCTAATTACTGCAATCCAACGGGCCCTGCTCCGTGCTCGATCAGAGAGAGTACAGCTTCGGGGACTCTGATGTCGCGTTTATGTATAGATGTCTTAAGGCTGTCCTCTAGGATGGTCTTTTCTGAAACACCCGCCGCTCGGCCGATGAATCTGCCGATAGCGTCGCTGCCATCGTCTGTGTAATAGACACAGGTCTTAATGTGTCTAATGATTGCCACCACTGCGTGAGGAACACTTTCATGTATACGGAGCCTCACATTCTTCGACTGGACTATGATAACGTCGCCGTAGGTCTGTCCCTGTGATTCGTGGATTTGTCATGACTCTTGACCCTTCACCTTTTCCGTATCCCTGGTTCATCAGGAGTATCTTTTCCTCCTGCGTATGGGCCAGACATAGGGTTTTGATTTGGTCGGATGGTATGTTGGCGTCAGTGAATCTCTCCATTTTGAGGGAGTGGACGATGGGGCTTGCAGAGTAGATGTTACGGTAGACCTCGCTAATGGCGTATGTGACGTCCAGGGGGCTTCGGTGCGTACAGGATAACTCACGGGTGATATTTGTTGTCAGGCTTGGTCAGCAGTACCTCATTTCGAACAGATTTTCTCTGTCGATATAAGGCAACTGGTTGATATATCCGATGAGGACCACCTCGCTAGCTCCGGACAACTGTGCCGCCATTACTATGGCTCCGAAGTGGTTCATAAGGGCTTCGTCGACCGTAAGACGGTTACATTTTATGCTCTCGTTGAACCCTTTCACTAGCACGGATGCCATAGTTCGTACCCTTGATTTAGCTTTTTCGCCAAATCAGTGTGTAAGTTGTTCTTTTAGGTCTTTGGTGGTTTCGATTGTGGAGGTGACTACCACTTCTTTGTCCTCATCGAAATTCCTGACAATGTGAGTCGTCTTTCCGCATCCTGGTACCCCGTTTATCCACGATATCTGTGGCAGTTCCCAACCCACGAGAGGTGCGTCGACCCCCGAACCTTCTGAGATGGACTTTGCCATCGCGAGTATTCTGTCGTCTAGCATTACTCTCGTGCATCTGGCCGTTACTCCCACTGGGTCTCCTGTTGGTGTGAAGAACCTAGGGAATGCGTCTTTTCGCCCCTCATCTTCAACCAGGCCCTCGAATCCTTCTGCAGCGCTGTAAGCAGCCATGTACCGCCCCGACATTTTCCCTTTGATAACTTGGGATGTGTCGTTGTTGTATATGGCCGCCTCGGCTTCTTTAAGCTCCACCTCCAGCAGCTTTTCGTTACCGCATCGGTAGGTCTGCATGATCTTTTTGCAAATGGCTGAGTGGACCTCACGAGTGGCCGTCACAATAGCCCGGAACTCTAGGAAAGCATTCACTGCATGGTCTCGAGGCTTTGACGCTGGTCTCAGCTTTGGTGGTATTACTTGACCCTTATCGGCCCTTGTTAGATGGGCGCGTGTTGTTTTGGGCTTTCCCGGGTCGTTGACCATCAGGAATTCCCTCATTGACTGCGCCTGTCGGTTCGATGAACCGACGGGCCGGGGTCTGATTGGGGTGAGTGCGACGTATTGTTCTTCGGAGATACCAGACTGCGGATTAAACACGTCACCGCCATCACTGCAGGTCCAGGGCTCGACCGTCTGTCTCGACGGCACTTCGAGGCTTGGGCCGTTCTCTACGCCGCTATTTTTAACTGCAATCGCTCATCTCCGCTTAGTTGGGACTCGATGGTGGCCGACTTTGCAGTGGGGAATGTTGTTGGGACCTCGGGTTTCAGGAAACCTAGGTTTTCCCCCCTGTCCTAATATGCGATACCCTCATGTTTTTTCGAGGCTAACAGGCAGCCAAAGCGGACAGCAATGTCACCTGTTTCAAAGCCGACTCTCATGGCGTCCACGCTTATCGTACTTGGGTTCCCTCCGTGGTCCTCTTCGCCCATTTTCGAGAGCATTGTGCACACCATTGCAAAGGGGGCTTCCTCTTCCCGTCCTAAGAGTGCGACCACTTTGTTTCGTAGTCGCATCAGTCGACAGGTCAAAGCACCCGGCATTTGCGTTGTTAGCGCGTCGATGGTGGTCCGCTTGATGCTAACTTTGGAATTGCTCCCTTTAATGAGTAAGGCTATTCCAGGTGATATAGCCAAGCGATTTGAGCCCTCCGGGCAACAGAATCCAATGCCCACCCTCTTAGTATCTCAACTCAAAAAGAGAGCTACACCTTTGATTTTGATGCCCTGTGTACCAAGTTCACCCACGTTTTGCAACAGCTCCGTGAACGCGGTGTATTGCGTGGGCTAGTTCGACGTGATGGGCTGATCTCTCTTTACGAGCAATCCCCGTAGAATATGTGGGAGAGCCTGTAGTTTTTGCCTAAGGGTGTTACCGGTGGCCCGGGTCTGGCTTTGCTGGGAAATCGACATCGGGTTTGTATTTTGAGTTTTGTGTTGTGTGCTCTGAAGTGTGGTCTGTGCTGTTGAGGGTATTGTGTTTTGAATTTGTTGTTGTGGGAAGGTTAAAGATGGTGCAGCGGACGAATTATTTCTTTTTGCAGCTACTTTAGCGGCTTTTCTGGCGAATGCGAGGAACGGTGTTCTTGTATCCTCCTTCTCCATGATGGTTTGGAGAGAAGACTGGTCCAGTCTGGTTTGAATCTGGCTTTCCAGTTCCTGTCTTCCTAAGCCGAATCTTGGGCATTCTAGGATTATGTGGAGGATTGTTTCCTCGCATTCGGGGTCACAGACGCTAGAAGGGCTATCTTTGATTTTAAATCGGTGGTGGTACGCCGCGAACCCCCCATGGCCGGTCAGAATTTGAGTGTCGGTTGGTGTTAGTACCGATGTTCTTACCAATTTTTTAGCCTTCTTTATGTCTGGTAAGAATAATTTAGTGACTGACCCGGTATGTGAGGAGTGGTAGCGTAACTACCACCTTTTGACAGTTTCCTCTCGTATCTGCCTCCTGACATACGATGTTGGGACTTTATCGTAGTCAGGAGCCATCTTTTTTGTAAGAGCTGCCAACGAATGGCTAGCTCGTCCGCTCTCACATTGCCCGGCGTTCCTACGTGGGATCGTAACCAGAAAAACCGCACAGTTCTTCCCTCCTCTTGGATTTCTCGTATGCACTCCTTCATCTCAAGGGCCAAAGGATGAGTTACTAATGGACACCTTAGTAGGTCAAGCGATCTTGAGTCGCTCAAGATGTTAGTAGAGCGTTGCTTCGATTTCTTGACCATTTTGATTGCTCTGAAGAGTGCATACATTTCCGATTGGAAGACTGTGTTGTGCGGTTCCAGACGGAACGTGGAGTATCTGGATTTTCTTCCTTGATCCCACCATGTTAGGGCAGCACCGACTTTCCCTTCTATCTTGCTGCCGTCGGTGAATATAAGGGGGCCGACTATATGGTGTTCTTCAACGGTTTGTGAATCCAGGCTCTCTGGGCGCACATACTCAGTTGTTTCGAGTAACGATGGATGGGGGTTTTGCAAAGGACCTACCCTACGCTCGAGTTCACGTCCAGGTGGTAGAACATACACGCTGTACCCTTTTTTTATCTTGAATAGGGTGGCAGTCTCTCGGACGCGGAGGTCTAGGGGGAGTAGTCCTGCTAGGGCTAGTGCCGATGTGAGAGATACTGTTCTGTACGCCTTGCAAACCTTTAGGGCGAAGCCTCTTTGCAGCGAGTTTAACTTATTCCTTAGCGTCAACTTCTCTGGTGTGGCAGACCATACGCTAACCGCGTACAGGACGATAGGCTCTATAACCGCCTCGTAGACGATTCTGACTATTTCTCTATGGAGACCTCATGTCACCTTTGCTGCACATGCTAGTTGTTTGTAAATTTCTGCCGCTTTTTTACAGGTAGCGGCCACATGTGCGTTAAAGGTGAGTTTGGAGTCTATTATGGTCGGTATGGTAGGTTTTATTGTATCGTGAATTGTACTAGAAATCACTTAAGTCACTATTTAAGTGTTACAGTAGGTATATATAGAGATTACATTGATAATAAATAGTAACACAATTCTTCTAAACTAGCATAAATGTTATTGAAACCTAACAGATTTAATTTATATAATCGATTTCGACTATTTCTTAAATATAAACAAACAATGGTTTTTGTTACAGAAATAAATAGTAATCATGATTCGTTTATGAACGTATGAAAATCTCAAGTTTTGGAAGGGGCCCGGAAATTATTAGAAAAACAAAGCGACGCTGGCCCCGCCCGCTGGAGTTTGTCTGCTCGTACGCATACAGTTCCCACGTTTAAGTATGGTGGCCACACGTTTCGAAATAAAAAAGGACAATTAAACTAATTCATGTTATATTTATAGTAAGTTGCCCGTCGTTTCACCCGCATGTAAGGGTGGTCGTAGGTTTTTAGTATACGAAAAATATATAATAAACTTTATAGGTAGCCTATGTCCTTGCTTATGGTTTAAGGTTCAACCAAATTCAAATTCGGTTCAATAGTATAGCCATAAAAGTCTAAAAGACCGAGTTACTTTCGTATTTATAATATTAGTAGATAGGTATAGATATACTAGATAGGGTAAAAAATTTAGTACCTTTTCTCCTCGGTTTGCCAGCCGCAACCTTTTTTTGGAGCTATTGACAAGCCTTAGGGAGATAAAACCGAGAGAGGTCTAATATGTAGATAATATTAGAAAATAGTAATGGAATTTATTCAATCGAAGTCGTTCAAAAACCTCCTAACTCCTTGAACAACGTTTATGCATTATAAAACAAATTTCGTAGACGATAGAACGAATGTTTGTGTTAATTAATTATCCAGACATATTCCTATAATAAAACTAAATCCTGGTCACATTAGCAAGGAGCTGGTGTAAGTCGATGGGCGTCACTGAGGCTCCGCCGTCGAGCATTGAGTCTTGCTTATTATAATTTAATGGTTGACGCTAGAACTGTCCGATGTTACCGTAATAATGAGACAAACTAATGACTTAACGTGTAAACGTACCAGCGGGTGTGGTCACTTTAATTATTTACGAAAACTGATTACTTTTTAATTTTTATAAAGAAAAAAGACATCTATTTCACAAACAGTTACAATTTAATGATCTCATGGAACAAATTACCAATGCAATTACTTTTCATTATATTTAATTGTATGTGGTATAGGTACCTATATATATATATATATAATGGGAGATAGAGTATAAGAGAAGAGTTGAGTATTCAATTAGATTGTAGTTGCACATTTAATTTAATCATGTTAATTGAACTGCTTGTAAAAATTCAATTAAATTTCTTTATGAGATAAAGAAAGTTTAATTTGACCATAGAATACAAATACAGCCAAGATAAAACATAGCCTAAGTCACTGTTAAGCTATCTACTCGTCCCGACTTTACGAGGGTAAAATAAGGGTCTCTATATACAATTTTTGATTGAACTTTTCGTTTATTCCGACTAGGAAGGTTAAAATTATCGGGTTTTATATTACAATATTTATGTATCATACACATGAACTTTCCTCTTGCTTATTGATGTAAATCACAATAAAATCCGTTGCGTAGTTAAAATCTATGTGTACAGACAACGGGAAGCGACTTTTTTTTATATAGTGTAGAGAAGACATAACTGCTAAACACTCTCATATTAAAGAACTGTATCGCAAACTATTTTTAAAGTTCATTTTTTTTTGTCTACTAGTCTATAGCCTCTACATTAAAAAACAAATTAAGCCTTGTCGTGCATACTTATCGAATAGAAAGGACCCGACATGATTTAATCGAAATTATTCGAATATAATTAGTAATCGATTCATCGTCAGTGGAAGCCGGAAAACCGTCAGCTTAATCATAACTATCTCGTCCAATGTATTAAAAATGTATATTTTTAAATATGGAACACTTACCGGCGGACGTAAAACATCGATGCCTCTAATACATCGTTATCAAGTGCCGCTATATTGGGACGACTTGTCGTGCGGTACGGTTTTTTATATAAATATACTGGAAGAGAATAAAATATTTAATTATTTAAAAATAATTTTGTGTAAATACAATTGATTAATATAAAGTATGTAAAATTATTAAATTAAATGTGGTTTTTTTTTTTATATAATATTCGTACGTATACGGTATTCGTACTTAGTAATGTAATTATACGGTTGAAGTAAAATTAAGTAATACGTATATATATAGACATTATATATTTTACGTTCATAAGACTGACGCTCTCTTTGTGTACCTATATATAGAAATATCACGTGCCGTCTGTTCTGAGTGCGAGTGGCTATTTTTGTAATTATGTTTGTATAAAAGCTGCATCTAATTAACTAAGTACGTGTGGTACTTGACGCTTTTATGTGAGTGTTTGCGTGAGTGGATATTAATTTACTCTAAATCCACGATCAATATTATCTTCACTAATCTGTCTGTTGTATTAATTGTATTTCAGTTCCGTTATTCGCGTTCCCTAAAATAATTTTATTTTTTAATAAATGTATCAATATCAATAAAAAATACAATTTAACACTACATGAAACGATAAGTGCAATAAATTGTTTCACTCAAACGTTGCAAACAAATTCAACTTTGAAATTATAGTCATCACTTCCAAAGGATTTATAACTATTGTCCGCCGCGCACTAAGTACCTACGAACGTAAATAATACCAGTCTCATCCAGCGACGTTAAGTCAATGTATTGAGCAGTGCGGCCGCGGGCATATTTATTTATTTTTACCGAAATAGACCGAACGGTCGTCGAGTGCGTTCGATTTTATAGAATGCCTGAGCAATTTCACTGGAATCCAAAGCGTGTTTTATGTCTTAATGTAGTCGAAACGGTTACTCGATGTAGGTACGGGAATTACTCGGGATTCTGTTGGAAAAACACATGTTTTATAATCGTTAAGAGGGTTAGGGATTAGGGACAATGAAAGTGAATAATGTGACGTAATTATTATTTCTGCTTAGATCTGGATTTAACCGGTTAATATTTATTTTTACACATGACGTATCATTCCGTACATACACATAATCTTAAAAGTCACCTTAAAATACTGAACTATAAGTAATTTTTTTATAAAAATCATTCTGCAATAACTACCTAAATAAAAAACAAATATTCATAAAACATACTCCAATGAGAATTATTTGATTCTAGCAGATCTATATTAAGAATAAAATATGAAAACATATTAAATATTTGTAGACCACCTCAAGGGGATATGTATTCTAAAGTATAAATAAATAAGTATTTTATATTAGGTATATATAATCGCACGTCATACTAATTATTTTCTGATAAAAAATCAATCATTCGCTGACATATTTCCAATTTCCTTTCACTAGACTCGTGAAAGTTATTTGGGCGTAATGTTTAATTTTATATTGACATTTTAATTGCAATACAGATAAGAAAAAGTGTTTTCGTTAACATTATTAAACAAAAAAAATAAAAAAAATAATGTAAAAAAGTTCTTGGTTTACACGCACGAATTATTAAAAGATTAATAATGTATCATCACAATCCACCCCGAGTACAATTTATTAATAAAGAAAATTATATAATTTCCCACAGCTGGACTAAGGCGCCTGCTCCCTTCGAGGAGAAGGTGTAAAGCATATTACACCACGATGCTCCAATGCTGGTTGATGGATGCATATGTTGCAGAATTTCGTTGAAATTAGACACATGGTTTCCTCACGACTTTAACCTTCTCTGCCGAGCACGAGATGAATAAACACAAATCAAGCACATCAAAAATCAGTGGAGCTTGTCTGGGTTTGAAAACGAAATCATCGGTTAAGATGCACGCGTTTAACCACTGGGCCATCTCGGCTCGCTATAGCAATCAGGAATAATATAGCTATCTACCACTGTTTTTTTTTTAGATCTTAATCATTAGTTCCCGAGAAAATAACCAAACACACAAACAAACATTACATACAAACAAACAATTTTTACTTCTTTCTAATATCAGTTTACATTTATCATCATGAAACTTGTTAAAATACGAAGTGACTAATGGAATTTTGGCCAACTCAGCCAAACTCAACATCTAGCCAACTGCGTAGTACAACTGATAAACACGGGTGTAATATCTACCCCATCACACTTATAGTACGTCGGGTGGGGTATCTGATTCCACTAGAAAAATGTCAGGCGCTGGAGTAATAGAGTTACGTGCATTTAACAGTTTAAAACAAGACGGTTGTCGTGGGAAACCCGTTCGAAACGATGCTTCGCTATATGACAGACACAATAAAATAAATTAAAAACGTTGGAGAATAATTCAATGACAAGAAATAAAAATTGTTATTAAATATACCGTGTAATAGAAAGAGACAGAACGAAAGAGAAAGAGAGCGAATTTGACGCTTATTCCTTACACAACGATTTCTGTCTGTTCTCTCTTCTGTAAGCCAGATAAAATAACTAAAAAACATTGTGTTTTACTATATTTGAGCTCGGGATTAAGCCATAACGTAACATAAACAACCTGTAAATTCTATCTCGGCTTTTTTTAAGCCATGTACGTCCCTAATACCTATATATACCTAAAGCTCATCGCTTGTCCTGTTCAAGCGAAGAATAACAAGGTATATTCCCTCTAAAACTATGAATATGTAAATTATTTTCATCTAAAGTATACCATAAGTACGTATAAGCAAACCAACATTATAAATAAGGTTGTCTCTTTCACACACATGATAAGGAATTAAGCAAAAGCGGGATAGAACATTAGTGTCACGCTATTCCACAAATATATAAATCTTAATAGTGTATAGGTAGGATTTTATGATGAAATAGGTCGCCTCAGCTTCCGCGCTAAATAAAGCCACCTAAAAGCCCGCCTCGATAGATTTACGACTATTTAATTCGAGTAGATATATAGCCCATAGAGAGGTTTATGGTTTCGCCTTTAAGATTTCAGCTGAGCGTCCTGTAGTCCGATCTGTGTTTATGTATGTTTATATATCTGAGCTGTATGCGTTGAGGTGCGTGGAGATGGATTAAGAAAATCTAAATTTTAGATTTAACGTCTCGTATCAATGTCCTTAATAATGTTTTATGTAGCTCTAAATTTAATTTCACAATTTTGTTGTTGACGTTTATTTTGGCGGTAACTACAGGCATAAGGGACATAAAATCTTCTTTGCCAACGTTGGTGGAGCATTGGCGATATTTGGAAAGATTAATAAAAATTTCTCACAGAGTCAATGTCTGTTGGCACTATCAGGTGGCCCCTTTGCATGTCCTAAACTATAATAAAAATACAAAGCGTAATTATGCTAATCAACGATATAACAATTTTTAACATAAGGTCAGAAATTGTCAAATATTTTTACTATTTCTTGAAAGTGTGGTAATCTGAAAGTTTAACAATGAAGATAAAATATATAAATATTACATAATATTAAACATAATAAAAAATTGCATAGTGATATATAATTTCATGTTAAGTTAAAAATATATACCTATATTTACAGGGCTTCTATGTAAGAACTCACTTCGTACCTCAATCCTGAAATGTTAAAAAACGGACCAAGTCCATATCACACTTCCCAACCGTGTTGTGCGTGAATTGCGAGTTTGTTGGTATAGAATATTTAGATCTGTTTATTACAGTGAATATAACAATTCTTAAACAATAGATATATAGTCATAATAGCAGCAAATTTGCAGTTAAAGATCAACCTGTTCAGTCAATATTAATTTTGCCTATTTTTTCAGTTACGTAAAAGTACTTTTACAGATTAAGATTTTTGATTGCAACATACATACATACATATATAAATACATAGCAGAAAGTAATACGTAACAGACATGTTTTTTCACGTTATTTTCCGTTACACAAGATAAGTTATAAATAAAGAAACTCTCAGTGGGACTATCTCGTATTTGAAACCGCAATCTCATTTAAGATTTACGTGTCATTGGACAATCTAATAAAAATTAAATAATATTTAAATAATGTCATTATCAAGCAATGAATTGTAATTACGTATAATTTTTCACGTCTAGCAACACCGCGACTCAATGGGCGCTGATTAATAATCTGTCATTTTGTCACACGGCAGCCCATTGTTTCATTTGCATGCCACGAGGCTATTATTAGTTACCTCATTTACTTAACACTAACTCTGCTTACGTCTTTACTTTTGATTTTCAATATTATTTATTTTAATATTGTCAATAGTTTCCACATGAGTGCGCAAAGTCTAAAATAATTAAAATATAGTATCTAGACATTTCATCCGATGTCATAGTTAAGCGTATGACGTACACTTGATCTTTTATTAAAGTTAGTAAATTTACAAATCACCAAATTTAAAATACTGCGGATTTTAATCACGAAAATGAATATCTTACCTGACTTATATATTGGATGTTAGTAGTTGTATATTGACTTTGCGACGTCTGACATTTTAATTTAAGAAGACTAAAGACTTGCCATCCCCTTTTAATCTCGTATTAAAGAGACGGAAAACGTAAAAAAGATTCATCTCTAGTCATCATCATCATCATCATAATCAGCCTGTATTAGTCCACTGCTGGATATAGGCCTCCCCCAAGGCGCGCCACTGAGCCCGTTCTTCGGCCCTTCTCATCCACTTCCTACCAGCCACCTTCCGTATATCATCACTCCACCGTGCCACAGGGCGTCCTACACTACGCTTGCCGATTCACGATCTCCACTCTAGAACCTTCTTGCCCCAACGGTTATCGGTTCTTCGACAGATGTGACCGGCCCACTGCCACTGCAGCTGGCTAATCCTCTGAGCTGTGTCGACTACCTTGGTTCTCTGTCGGTATATGTATATATATGTCTTCATCTGTGGTATCTGAATTAAATACAATTTTATTTTAATACTGGTAACCCTAACCTTAGTATTGACGTCGATGAATAGGAAAATTACTAAGAACTTTGAAACAGATGTATTACTAATTACCCTGTGAAGTAAATATACTTAGCATTAGCAGCCTGTAAATTTCCCACTGCTGGGCTAAAGACCTCTCCCTTTGAGGAGAAGGTTTGGAGCATATTCTACCACGCTGCTCCAATGCGGGTTGGCGGAATACACATGTGGCAGAATTTCGTTGAAATTAGACACATGCAGGTTACCTCACGATGTTTTCCTTCACCGCCGAGCACGAGATGAATTATAAACACAAATTAAGCACATGAAAATTCAGTGGTGCCTGCCTGGGTTTGAGCCCGAAATCATCTCGGCGTTCGAAGTAAATATACTTAGAAACTCCCAATATGAAAAAAAATATGGCTTATAAATTAAGGTGAAGTAAAAAGCGAAGAGCAAAGATTAAGAGAACAGTATCATTCGCCTGTCTACTGGGGATGAATACAAAAATAATAAAAAATACTAAATTTTAATACTAGATTGTTCTAATTTAAAAATTTAGTATTTTTTAATATATTCGGATGATATTGTTTACTTACAGAGTATGCATATTCAGACTTGAGGTTTTGAAAATTAGTTATATATAATTGTCTAAGGATGTGTATTGATTTGTTTGAATGAAATTATTAATGCTCGCGAAACCTTGTACACAATGAATAATAGTAACAGATTCAATAGAAGCGATGCTTTTTATCGTTAAACAAGTTTCACTTACACTTTGCATCTAAATTCCACAATTTAGGCACAATGATACAAATTATATTATTATTATTATAAACCAACGCTAATTCGGTCGGTTTATTATTAGCGAATCATTTACATCTCGAAGGCATTAAGTTTAAAACGGCTTTATATGAATATGCATCGTATGTCTTTGGAAATAGAACATCAAATACGAGGACAGGATAAAACAACGCGACATTATAATGTCAATGCTACGACCTTTTAACTTTTTTATTGAGATGCAAATGAGATAATTTTATAAGAATATTTTATGTTCTGTAATTATAACATTGTTTCTGCGACGTTAGTTCGCTTAAACACCGGATAAGGATACAAAGACTTGACTAAGATACTGCTTATTCTGAATTCTTCTATTGTTTAAACGTGTACCTTATACATATATTATTGAGTATAATTTTACCGGTAGTAGTTGTATGCTCGCCAAGTTGAGGATCATCTACTCGACAAATATAATTTACCGCCATAAATGAATACTGCGTATTACGATTAGTAAGATGAGCCAGCCAGTTCAATAATATGCTCAAGGGACATACCATCTATGATCTTGTGGCGATACTTTGACAGTGTAGGGAATGATATACTTTTTGCAGTGCCAGTACGTAGTAACACGGTTTTTTTGTATGTACTTATGTCAAGCACACTGGTCTTCCAGAAACTTCTTTACGAAAATGTGTCTGTAATAGAATGATGTACCTTCATGTTATTTGGAAGGTATTTAAAAACAATTAATTTGATAGTTACCTTATCTATCTTTTATCTATCTTTTGGGGCACTGTCTTACATTGCTATAAATAAAATAAATTAATACTTATGCAAGTTCAGTATCCCTCTTTAATTCATGTAGCTTAGTGTGGTTTTCAATCTAGTTTACGCCCCTTCATTATTTGACTAAGTTGAGTTTGCGAAAAGATTAAAAAATCGTCGCAACCTTTGATACGATTTTCAAATTCATAAACAATATTCAACATTATAATTTGCTATTAAATTCGAGCTCTCTAATGTCCGCCCATCGACAAGACATAGACTTGAATGACGTGAAATATACATTTTTACAAAAATTAATTTATCGTGTCGTTGTACAATATTAATTTTTTTGTTCATATGAATAAGGTTTAAATTATATTGTGTATGATAAGACGATATATTATAAAATACGTTTTCACCGCCCGCCCATTTGGGACCGAAAATTAGTGCCTTTGCGTAGATGTCACGAAGTATTTATTAATTTTATTATAGAAATACATTTTAATGTGTTTTGTTATCATAATTTATATTCTTTCCAAAATATTTAAGAAATGATTTAAAATAGCAATTTACTATAATATGCCACTTGTAGCATTCGCTCGCGATTTAATACACTTATTCGAGACTCTGAATTAGTAGTATTTATTAATTTGTATATAGAAACTTAAATAATGTACTAATTATTAAACCAAGATTTAATGATACAACACTCCTCTGGAACCTACCAGGTATGACTGCTTGAAATGCGATAAGGGATGACAATATTAAAATTACATTAAATATCAGAGATATCTTGGTATTCTAGGACTTGAGCAGCCAAGTGTTGCATGGCTTGGAAATACGTCAAATAGTGTGTGAACTAAGTAGTGTTTGGAAATAATTAAAAAATAATAACTCGTTTCATTTATTTAAATTTAAAAAATTTATGCTAGCCTATAGCAACACATTAGTGTTGGTTCATTTTTCAAAAGACAGAGGACGAATGGAGTCAGGTCGCCGTCAATTTAATTTAGGGTCCAGACGAAAATAAAAAAGTCGACCGAACTCATAAGCAATGTCCCGCCCTACAACGGTTCAGGGAATCTATTTAAAATTCGCTTCTCAATTATTAACTTTTTATCTTCCATATTTGAATATTGCCTGTGGATTTTTTATGTCCTTTATGCTAATCTGTAGAAAGCATAATGAATTGGTGGGAATGGGAATTTTGAAAATAGAACGTGTTCTTAAATAAAAAACACTTTCGTAACATACAAATAATATTTTAGAGAAAAATGTATTTTTTTTTTATTTAAAGTTTTATAACTTACCGTTTAATTATGTTCATTCCTTTGTAAACCAAACATAAAACGAAAAGAAAAAAACGACCGTTACAAATAAAGACATTGCCGGCCAACGTTGAAACTAAATTCAAAAACAATTCAAATATGGCTCCGTCACCGGAAACTACGTCACGTCGGGGCATTTGTTTTTGAAATTCGAACGCCTTGCGATTAGTGTTTACAGCGGAAAGCACGCACTTGGCGCCAAAACTCTGTCGCCATTATGGCGTGGACAATGTTGCTAACTCGAAATAGATATTCCTAAAATTGATATTTTCAGTGAACAAAGAGAAAATAAACTATGTATTAGAATTTTTATGTATTTTGTTTATAATTATGCAAACTCAAATTGTTTTTCAGTTTATTGTTTTGTCCTTGCTTCGCATTTTACTGTTAGTTGATATCCAGGCAAACCTGAATTTAAAGGTTTGGAGGACCTGGGTCCAACATAAATTTAAAGGCTCGTCGTTTAAGCAGATTTTTTTTTCAGATTCTCAATAAATTCATTAAATTAGCAATAGGATTTTTTTCGGACAAAATTGTATCACCCCAAGCGGCTTGTGAGTATTTCCGAAATCGAACTCATCAAGCTAGCTAGCTAAATCAATGAGGCAAATAATTATTCAGGCTTAACAATTATTTAAATAAGAGTCATTCCGTGATAAGACTAATTGATCTCGTAATTGAGGTAAACATCACTCGTAATGCAATTTAACGAGATGTTCTTGCTTAAATATATAAAGCTCAGTGTTTGTTTGTACGTAAAATTAAAAATGAATATAATGTATTAATTCTTGGTAGAGCTTAATACAAACTCAAGATTTTAAAACAACTCTCTGACATACAATGGAGAGCTTAAGCCGTTGGCTCTAACAAGGTGAATTTTGCTCAGGAATTATTCAAAGGAGGATTTTCAAAATTACATATTTCGTAAGGAGGTTAAAAGGGGTATGAAAGTTTATATGGAAATCCGTCATTTTCGATGCCAGTATTAAGGTTTAAGTTAATGAGTTAAAGATAGTCATTAAAGCGTTTTTAAAAATTCATTACAACAGTGATGTAATTGGAGCTTTTTGTTTTTATGTTACAGGGGGCAAACGAGCAGGAGGCTCACCTGATGGAAAGTGATTATCACCGCCCATGGACATCTGCAACACCAGGAGGGTTGCAGGTGCATTGCCGGCCTTTTAGGAAGGAGTACGCTCTTTTTTTGAAGGTTCCCAAGTTCTATCGGTTCGGAAAAACCGCCGGCGACAGCTGGTTCCACAGAGTGGTTGTGCGAGGCAGAAAATGTCTTAAAAATCGCGCTGTTGTGGATTTTCGGACATCTAGGTGGAGCGGGTGAAATTTAGAATTTTGACGAGATGTCCGAAGGTGAAATTCAGCTGCCGGGATTAATCCAATAATCGGAACATTCCCCGTGGAAGATGCGGTAGAAGATGCAGAGTGATCCGCCCAGAGGTGAGAGCAGTATTCCATGTGAGGCCGAATTTGCGCCTTGTATAGGCTTTGGCGATGTGCCGACGTGAAATACTGGCTTGCCTTGCTGAGCACACCGAGCTTTTTTGATGCCAATTTGACTTTGCCTTCCAATTGACCGCGGAACTGAACGAGGCTCAAAATATCAACGCCAAGTATTCCGATACTAGCTGTGGCGGCTATCGGAATGTTCTCAAATCGTGGAAATACGACGAATGGTGTTTTTTTGGCGGTTAACGCGCAAACTTGCGTCTTTTTGGGGTTGAAGTGGACTAGATTTAGCCGGCTCCAGTTCGAGACTTTGTTTAACGAAGACTCGATTTCAGACACAAGTATGTTCCGGTTTTCTTCGACGTTTTCCCGAGAAATATTAGCACGGCCGGCGTATGAGGTGTTTACGCTACTGTCGTCTGCATAGCAGTGAATGTTACTGATTTGCAACAATTGAAATACAACATTGATATGCAGAAGAAACAGAGTGGGTGATAGAACGCAGCCTTGTGGAACACCAGAATTGACGAATTTTTGGTCGGAGGATGCACCGTCGACAACGACCTTGATGCTCCGATCTGCCAAGAAGCTGGTAATCCGATCGAAGGCCTTCGCTATGTCCAAACTGGCTGCTAATGCCTCTCCCTTGCTCTCAACTGTTTCCGCCCATCTCATCATGAGTAAGGTAAACTAGAAGATCACCGGCTGAGCGACCCCGACGGAAACCGTACTGGCGGTCGCTAATCAGCTGGTACTCCTCTAGGTACCGTTGAAAATTTGTATGGAAAGTTCGTTATATTTTTAGGTTAGAAACATCGTAATCGGTGTTAAGGCTCTCTGTTCATGAGGGAAACAGAGTTAGAGCGTTTTCTAATGGGATGTACCTACCATGGTATACGCGGCGAGTAGTATAAAAATTTTACAAAATTTTGTTTAAATTCCAACTGTTGGTTCGATCCTCCATCATTCCACCGGGTTGTATGTCAAATATTACAATATAATTTTATCAACCAATCGGTTGAGCTGAATTTTTGCAAATATTCTCAATAAATAAACTCTCATGAAATAATAAAAAAAGTAAGACGTAAATAAAAATATTATTACATATTTATTTGATTAGCAGTAATAATTTCACTTATTAGATAACGATATAGACGGCATAAAAAAATAAGGTCTCATTCACACCGTGTTCCTGACCTACCCAATCACTCTCAATATGCAATAAAAGTGTGGCTTAGTTGCGCAATCGCATTTGCATATAATGATGTCGCTGGCGTTGTAACTACGTAATTTATAGCCCTGTTTCATTGTTATCTCCCAATTAAGTTAACAAGTTATTAGTTATATCAAGAAATAATTTCTCAAGTGCGAGTGGAGTTCAAGAAGAAAATATATTATTCTGTTTAAGTTTTAAGATGTTTGCCTGGGCCTTATTTGTTTTATAGAAAACTTATTTTTATTGAGAGTTTCTATTCGTGTTATAAAGAAAATTATATATTATACATGTTTCAGAGTTACATCCGACCGAGGATTTATTTCAATGTCGATTGATACTCAAAATATTTAACATACACAAACCTAAAACCTGAAAACTCGGCGTTGTATGGTTAGACTCATGAGCTTGAAGTTCAAGTACCACGTGTTTTATCCACTAGGTCACCTCAATGCAGTATGGTGTACTGTAATCAAGTAAATGGGTACGACCACGTGTTTTTTTATATAATCTATGCTATGTAATCTATAGTAATATTATAAAGGGCACGACCAAGCCACGACCAAGACACATCGAAAGTTTTGTATTAAGCAAACTTGAACCCTTAGGAAGGACATAGGCAACATTTTTTATACCGGTTTTCTGACAAGAAAATCTCCATATTAGCCGGAAGTTTACATACATTACATTAACAGCCTATAAATTTCCCACTGCTGGGCTAAGGCCTCCTCTCCCTTTGAGGAGAACGTATGGAGCATATTCCACCACGCTGCTCCAGTGCGGTTTATTGGTTTATACATGTGGCAGAATTTCGTTGAAATCGGACACATGGAGGTTTCGTCACGATGTTTTCCTTCATCGCCCAGCACGAGATAATTTATAAACACAAATTAAGTACATGAAAATTCAGTAGCCGGAAGTTTGGCAGTATCAATACTCCCCCAGTACCAGATTATAAGAGTATGAAATTAAAGGGTGCACTTGTGTTTACCCTACAATTAACTAGGTACTATAGTATACCAGCAACGAAAGCGACCCTGTGGCGCCCACCGAAACGACGAGGGTCGAGTGGTTTTTTAGTGGATATTCCGGTGTACTAGTTGTCGTCCTGGGCAACAAGTCCCACATACCTACACCTCCACTTCACGTGGGTGCAAGGCGTAATGCGTTTTTCCAGCTAGAAAATAAATGTACTATAGTATACTCTGTATACTGCGTTGCGTTGCGTTCTGCGTTTACGAGGACATCATATTCGTAATCATAATACAAATTTGTATTTTTTATTTATGTGGTTTATTGAGTCCATGCGAAAGAAGTGGCCTAAACTCTCCTCCTCTTCAATGTTAGGTATATGAAAAGTCAAAAAGAAATATGATCTTAATTATTGTATTAATAAGATTGTATCTCTTAAACATTTTTTAGTATATCGATTCTTGAGTAGGTTCCACAAACAATAGGGATTAACTAAGTTCAGTAATTAAATTTCGTCGAGTAAACGCAGAGCAGAGCAAAGCAGAGCAACCCACATTTTCATTAGAATCGCATTGAGGAGAAGCATGCAAACATTGATCTTTATTTTTATTGTTTAAGATTACAGTAATATCATTTATTTTAACTAAGTTTAAGACACGCTGTTCTAGAGCATATTGTGTATGCCTAGACATAAATTTAGACACGAAATTAATCATTGTGTAATTTTGTTGCATCCATTTTTCGTTATAAGTAATGAAAAATATAAGGTATTTATCTAAGAATAGAGTTTAATTCTACTTAACATTAAATTTGTATGTAAGTCTAATTACCAGCGTAATAAATACGGTATCAATGTTCAAGTGTCAACCGTCGCCACGCATGTGTCCCACCATTGTTGTTAGGAACAGGAAGCTACAAATTAAATAGAGAGTTTTATTATAAATTAAATATATAATAAAACTCTCTAAAAAATTCTAACAAAAAGCTTTTTTTAAAAAAAATCCTCTTGATAAGTTTTTGGTAAAACCATATTTGTGTATATTTCTAACATCAATCAAATTAAAACTTTATATGAAAAATACATAAAAAACTAGTTCTTCACAAGTGACGATTTTATATAAATATTAATTTTTAAAATAAAAAATAATTAACATAATATTGGAGTTTTTCAATTATACTAAATAATAATTATTATTATATAGAAATAGGAACACATTTTCTCGTTATATAATTATAAGCAAATTGTGTGTTTATTTGTTATTAGTTACTGAATTTTAGTTGAAACAAATGTCTATGTATTTATTTTATACTACATTCACAGTTTGCTTAGAGAGTAGTTGATCTTAACCCCTGAGTTTTAATACGTTTACAATTTATCTTGTTCTACGAGTATGTAATGAACGAAAATATCGTAAGGATATGTCATTCGCCAACATATGTCCACCATGCTGCTCCAATGTAGTTTTATCAAGCTGTCTGTTGACTCATTAAGAAAAACTACATTTGCCGCGTCCATAAAAAAAATACATTCGTATAAACGTCGAATCAAAGACAAGCAACAAATTAAGAGATTGAGTTCCCGCGGTTTGCATACAAATTGTTATATGAGACCGTCCATTGTTATTCTTATCAATGGCCTTATCAGCCAGTCGAATTGAAGTTCCGTGTTCATTTCACGAGAAATAATGTCCACGCGTAAGGGTGAGGTTACACTACATCGTTGCGTAGTACGGAACGCGGTCGTTTCATTTATCGGTGTTTTACCACCTGATACACTGATACACCACATTCGTCCATATGTACTGATACAATAAGTACAACTATTACTTGTTCACCTCTTTAGTCCATACCGCCATTCACGAGATCATAAATAAGAAGAATTGTTATACGTACGTACCTAAATTTACACTAATAGCGTACTCACAGCGAAGACAGTAGAATAAATGATAACCGAATAAGTTTATGATGTTTTAGTGTGTGTGTGTGTATCACATAAGAGTAGATTTTGTTGCACCCAAAACTATCCGACTTATGTGCCAAGACTAAAAATTTATGTTAATAATTTTGTTTGAATGATTAAATAAATGGGTATAAAAACATGAATCAATAAAAAATACAATTATCTTATATTTCATTAAATTGTTAAAAACAAATAAAATAAACTTGTACTATTAATTTATTTATATCTAGTGACATTGTCTAGCTTTGAATCTCGCTGTGTTCACAACCTAATATGACCATTCTTTTGAATGTTACCGTAATAATAATTTTATGGGAGCGACCTCAGAAACTTGTCTTTGTCATTCATTAAAAAAAAAAAACTAAAAACATTATTGTAAAATAGACTCTATAATTATTATAATAAAAATGAAAATAAACTTATTGATAATATCAAACAAATATTTAAACAGAAGCGTATAAATTTAGCGACATTTAAGATACATTTATTATTTAACTAAACGAAACCAATCACATGAAATTGTAAAACTTCATTAATCGTAAATTGTTCTTTGAGTTGAGAAATATTGAGTTAATGTTATGTCAACACGTAGTTATCTATTTACACGAACAGACAAAAGCAGAACAGCTTATTACTTCTTCATTATGTATAGTATATTTTCTTCCTTTCTCTCACCTCTGGGCGGGTGCTCCCCAGTACCAGATTCCATTTGACCGTATCCAACGTAGAGCGAATGATCGACGATCAAGCCCTTTCCGATCTGCTCGATCCTTTGGCTTTGCGTAGAGATGTTGGATCGCTCTGCATCTTCTACAGAATTTATCACGGGGAATGTTCCGAGAAATTGTTCAGATTAATCCCGGCTGCTGAATTTCACCTTTGGATATCTCGTCAAAATTCCAAATATCACCCGCACCACCTAGATGTCCGAAAATCCACAACAGCGCGATTTTTAAAACATTTTCTGCCTCGCACAACCACTCTGTGGAATCAGCTTTCGCCGGCGGTTTTTCCGAACCGATACGACTTGGGAACCTTCAAGAAAAGAGCGTACTCTTTCCTGAAAGACCGGCAACGCACCTGCAAGCCCCCGGTGTTGCAGATGTCCATGGGCGGTGGTAGTCACTTTCCATCAGGTGAGCCTCCTGCTCGTTTGCCACCTCTAACATAAAAAAAAAAACAACTGGGCTAAGGCCATCTCTCTCTTTGAGGAGAATGATTGGAGCTTATTCCATCACGCTTTTTTTAATGCGGATTGGTTTAGCAGAATTATATTGAAATTGGACACATGCTGGCTATCTCACGATGTTTTCCTTCATAACCAGCACGAGACGAGTAATAAACTCAAATTGAGCATTTAAAAATCAGTGGTGCCTGGGTTTGAACCCGCAATCCTCGGTTAAAGATGCACGCTTTCAAAATACTGGGCTGTATTACAAAAAGAAAAATATAACATGCAAATTCATACATTTTTTTACTCAAGTGTACTAATAATGATATGGTAGCTTCACTTAATATAGTTTGTTAAATGACGATTCAAAAGTGCTTGTAAATGCCTACCTGAATACAGTATATTTTGATTTTTTGATTCTGGTACCATAGAAATAAACATTGCTATCATACAGGGACTGCATGTAAATCTTGTTGATGTACAGATATACCTCGTTTGACATTGAATATTTTAGTTTTCAATAAGGATAAACATAATATAGTCGGACATTTGCGCACACGCAAATAAATTCCAGTTTCTCGTCCGTTCGCCTGAGGAGTATTCAGAAATGAGACAAAGCTTTAATTTGGAAAGGATTACCGAAAACCCGAATCTAATTAACTCGAAGGCCTCTTAATTAGTCCCCATTGTAACATGACAAGAGAACCGGCAATTTTGATACAACCACAAACATTGACACACTGCTCTTAAGAACTGCGAACTACTGATATTTTAACTTAATTTTAAATTTAGTTTCACAAATGTTTTATTTAAATTTATATGTATTAAAATTGATATTGTATGACATTAAAACGTGAACCGTGAAACTTAGAATACATAGTCTCTTCCAACCACCATATGAAAAGCCCAATAAACATCATTTGATTTCGAATTGATGCGATATCATTGGTGTAGTGCTTGATATAAATTACGGATTTGTGAAAAAATGGCGCTTTGAACGTCCACGAAACTGTTATTCAAGTTAAAGTGAATATAATAATAATAAAATAATAAATATTGGACCACATCACATACATTACTCTGATCCCAATGTAAGTAGCTAAAGCACTTGTGTTATGGAAAATCAGAAGTAACGACGGTACCACAAACACCCAGACCCAAGGCAACATAGAAAACTAATGAACTTTTTCTACATCGACTCGGCCGGGAATCGAACCTACTCGACCACGGAGGAGTTGAATAATTTTATATTATAAATAAAGATATATTAATCAAGAACTGTGAGTAGTGTACGATATAGTTGAGCAAATCGCATGGAATATGAAAGTCTAAGGTTTGTTTAGCTTCATTCCTTTTTCGATTATGACAGACTATACATATTTATGTGATTTTTATTCCCGGAAAAAGTTTTGTATGTCGTCCGCTTTATTGTAGCTCGTCAAAGCGCTGCAGCGCATCAAGATTTATATCGTTCAAATTACCATGGGTCGTAGGCTGGATATAAATTAAGTTACGGCATTTTACTTTTGGAATTCACGTTCGGTGTCACTAGCAGATATATCAGTCAATCGAACACAAAACATCCACACTTAGCTTAGATATAAAGCAGCAGATCCGGCGGTCCTGTAGAATCAGTTTGAAACTAACATCAGACCAATAAAAAAATATTAAGTACGTGTTTGCTTTCGTCAAGTCGCTCGTTTGTCGAGTGAGGAAGAGTGTTCTTGCACAAACTCAAGCACTCTTATGTCTCCTGCATAGTTTGACATGCTCTTTTGAGATTGGTTTCTGGTTGCCTTAACCCAAATCGCTTAGGAGCTCGTCGTATTCTAGGTGTTTGAGATTGTTCAATATACTTGTTCTCACACAATGTGTTATTTAAAGGTTTTTAGGGCTTTGTGTAAGCCCTAGCGCCAAGCAATGATACTCATTATTGTTGAAGAGTGAGTGAGCCAGGGATATGACATGTTAGTTCCCAACGATGGTAACCCATTGGCTACTGCCAATAGATCTAAGCCTTAGATCCCTTAGATTCTAAGGGCTGAAAAAAAACTTACAATGTATTGTCACTGTGCGGTGGTGACTACCCACCATTAGGTGGATTAGTTGCCTGTCTGCCTACCTAAAAAAAACTAACGTCGTTCTAACAATTTTTTATCATTCTATTGTCAAAATACTGATCCTAAAAACCCGTGTGTCCACCGTAATGTTTAAGCAACAAATCAAAAGACTTTGAAAACGTTTAACTAAACCATCGTTTCACGAAAATACACGGCTTAGATAATTACAGCCTCCTGACTCGAGTTTCTTTCACGCATGCATTCTTGGGAACTAATCAACATGAACGAGAGGACAGATCACGCGTCTCTTTCTATTCACAAAATAATGATCGTAATGGAAATAATTATTTCAAACATTTGGTAGTTAGTGAGTGATAGCTGTGATGCGAGGAACAAGTTTTATAACCACTTAACTAAATTTAAAAATATTCATATTTGATTCTATTTGAAATGTAGACTAAATACTGTTTTTTTTTTATGTAATAGGTAGGATGGGTAACTGGGCCATCTGATGGTAAGTGGTCTCCACAGACATTCGGGCTGTAAGAAATATAAACTATTCCTTCCTATTAACCATTTCTTACAACACACCAGTACGCAGTTACACTATCTCAGAATTTTTGATGAGTAGCTAGTACCTACCAAGACGGACTTGCACAAAACCACATTAACAGCCTGTAAATTTCCCGCTGCTGGGCTATGTCCTCCTCTCCTTTTGAGGAGAAGGTTTGGAGCATATTCCACCACACTGCTCCAATGCAGGTTGGTGGACAGTGATAGTGGTAGAAATGAAGTATAATAATACAAAATTAAGTGTATTTACTTGTATCCAATTATTGTTTACTAGTCGCCCGTAGCTACGCTCGTGTTTTGCCATAAAGAATAGCGTATATCCTTCGTTGGAGTTCAAGCTTGCTTTACAAAATTTCATTGAATTTGGCTTAGAAAGAGTAATAGCCAAACAGACAGACAGAAAGAGTTTCTTTCCTATTTATAACATTAGAATAGATTTAGTAAAACGGTTCTTCGTCGGTGTCAGGGATTTTTATTTCCAAGTATCACTCGTATAAAGATGTACTTTTGATCAGATTTAACTGTTATATATGTGTAGATATAGATATGTAGGTATCGGCGAAATTTGGTTGACGTTGCCTGTTTTTATATTATAATTATAAATCTTTATTGAAATAGTATTTTGTATATACTAAATGTCACGACGATCGCCAAAATTGTATGGAAGTTTTTAAACCACCGTCTTAGAGCAAGTTACGACAAAATATATTCTCCATGAAAAAATACATTAATGTGGCAACTTTTATGATATAAGTCCGGTACCATCGCCTTCAGATCACCGGTCCTCCGGCTGGAGTCCCTATGCTGCATTTGCTGATGCACGGTCTCCGACCTAGCACTCGCATGCTCTGCCTGCCACTGATAACGACTTATTTAGTTACTATTGTTAATTGAATAACAATAATTATCGAATATTTGAAAATTTATAGAGACTATACACACTTATACGTTATTAAAGTTTTTTGTCGTTATTAGACACATTTGAGTTTTAATTAATTATATATCCTTTATAGCGTTGCTATATTATATGTCTATATAAGTATCTTTCAATGTCTATATTAATATTATAAATACGAAAGTAAATCTGTTTGTTACGCTTAAATCGCTGCACCGATTTAGATGAAATTTTGTATGGAGATAGTTTAGGGAAGAATAAAGGCTACTTTTTTTAATACCCCGCGAGGAGGTACTTAGGTTGTTGACGGTTAATGTGCTATAGGTAATATATACACTTTAAAAACATTTTTAACTCTCACATGTAAGTGTAGATCCTCCCTCAAATGTCAACCTTGTTTTACTTAGAGCTAATTTACATTCAAGCCGCGCGTGCACTTAGCAACGATACGGTGGCGTGACGGCGATCAATCCTGTCACGATACGGTGCGAATATTTGTGTGTCGACTCTTTATCGCAAGTTAGTTTAATATATTATGTATATTTAGGCTCATTATTTATTGAACGGTATTGATTGGTAAGATTCACACGTCATAGACATTAAAAAAATGGTCTACGTGCGATTTGGTTAACGCTACCAGTTTAAAAATATTAGTAAATTAATTTAAAAACATTGGTTCCAAGTAGATAATGCGAGATAAGTCCCAAGCAAATACGTAAGGGAAAATCATAGTCCGAAAATATCTAAATCTTAATAAATAGTTTTACAGTAGAAGTAACAGTCTATACATGTCCCACAGGTGGGCAAAGACCTTCTCTCGTCTTGAGATTTAGTTTAACAGCAGCATCGAAGTGGAAATACTTTGGATATACAAACTATTGATTAGACACGATACTAGACCAGTGAGCCAGTGCAGTGTAGATGTTCCATTAAGAAGCAAGTCAGCACGCTTCTTGATATAATACTACTTAATAACACTAATATTTGTGACTACCTATCTTGTTTATATCGATTAAATGTTTACCGTTATCAACAAAGGGATGTTCCCTTTTAACACTTTGCATACATTGTAACGTTTAATTTAAATTTATTATCATAGATATTACGTTTTTACGGTTATGAAGTTAATTTTACTGTTAATTTTATCGATATCGATAGATTTACACATATTTGATGTCGACCAGAGACCAGATAACATGAGCAAAAGCAAAATGTTTAACTTGGAGTAATATTTTGCATGCATCTTATTAATATATCTGTATGTCCGTTTCTTTTTACGGCCAAGCCACTCAACCGAATTGAAAGAAATTTGTTATAAATTTTAACTCCAAGGTCAGATATACCTAGGCTACTTTTTTACGTGAGCGAAACCGCGACAACTACCTAGTTGATAATATTTTTGACTACCCAAATATTTACAACTATGCAGTTATTTTATTACGATAAATAGCTTATTTTATTTAGTGTTCATAATATCCAAGTTATTATCAAACCTTCAATCCTCATAATAATGAAATGAAATATACTAATAAAAAAATATCTTTAATACCAACAAAAAGACTCCAGAATTATATGTATGAAATAATATTATTATATTTCTGTAGTACTAACCTTTTGAACCGCAGTATTATATCCCTTGTGCCTGTAGTTACGTTGGCTCACTCACCCCTAAAACTTTAACAAGAATACTAAGTATGACGGCTTGGCGGTAGAATATAATATGATGAGTTTACTGTACTTACCCCGGCGTGCTTGCACAAAGCCCTATCACCAAGAAATCAGCCATTTTCAAGTAGTTAGACAAGTAAGTTTGAGCTACTTTTTTATTCATTATAATTTAATAACAATATTTAAATGTTAAGTATTTTTTATAAATTCATAAGTTGAACTTTACATTATTTTTATGTTTTAGGCATATTTTATATATCATACGATTTGTTTCGTCTAGAAATGTTGTATCTGCCTTTAAATGATATTATGTATGTATTAAGCACCTAAGGTATTCGTGGTTCCATTGAAAATAAATAAATAAAAATACATTAAAATCACATACTTAATATCAAATATAACCTAGGGAATTATTTAAATGATACTTTTTTGACATATAACATTAAATGACGTCACCAACATAAGTTATTCAGGAACAACTTATTCTAACACGAGTTGGTACACAAGTTGTACAATGTAGATATAGCAGATATTTTCGAACCGTAAATTTTCTCAGTATGTTTTTCTTCACCGCTAAATACGACATGAAACTTAACCACGTAATATATTTTCGTAGCAGTTTTGATTACCCGGATTTGAACACTGTAACATGACCTAAAATCCACGTTTATAATATCCAACAGGCCCATTCAGCTTATAATATGAAAATGCATTTGAAAACGATGTTATTACCAATACTTAGACTAAAGGATCGGTCTCGAAAAATCTATTTTTTGTGTTCTCTTTGTTTTTAATTTAACACCATCACTAATAAGATGTAAATAAGGATGTCACGCAGAAACGTCGATATGTCGATATTCCAATCACATCGAGTGTCGAGTGCGTGCGAGCGTGTCCGTTATCACCTCATGGTTAGTTATAAGGCTTCAAGTGACAGCTATCTGAGAGTAAGTCAATGTCAGGGTGCTGATATGATATTGAACAGTGAGTTTGGTGGGAATGGTATCAAGTTCATTTAGAACTAGTGATGGGATTCAAATTCTAAAAAAAAGTGTATCCTTGTCAGTTCATCATAAAATGAATCTCTATGTTTTTGATGTATTATTTGGTAATATTGAAACAATTACACTGTTATTGTAATATTGGGTGTAATATTTTTCGTTTAGGTAAATGTAGAATTAATTTTAATACCTATACGAAGAATAAGTAAGTATTAATATTTTTATTATGATCTTGATGTAGCACTTTAAAAATATAACGCATTTTAATTTTTTTTATAAAGTTTTGTATTTATTTCAAGATTCGCTGTGAAAAAAATGGCAAGAGATATATTCATTTTATAAAATATATCTTTCCACAATACCAGATCACCTCTACCGCACTCGCTGTTCGGAGGACATCTAAACAGTGTGACAGATATATCGCGGCCGCAAATTGAGTCCAGAATTAACGCCGTCTGATTGAAGTTGAACTCTTAGGACACGTCTTAATTACTAACGTACTTATAGCATTATTTATTGCACTCAAATCATTAAGGGTATACATAACCACATCTAGTCTACATTTATGTTATAGTTAGTCTGTAATATATACTGCCTGTACTAGTTAAAACATAAAGGATACGCATCAACATAGCGCAGGTATCAATGTAAAATCAAAATAAAATTTACTTTTTAAAATGTATTTATCAAGAAATTTAATATTTTTTACATTTATGAATATTCATTTTAAATCGGAATTAACACCTATTGAGTTCTTATAGAGCAGCTGCTGATCATATATCAACATCAGTTATGTTGACATATTGTTTTTTTAAATTACTTATAAATCCGTCATACTGTATTTGAAACTGCAATATAAACAATATATTATACAGTATTATATATATCGTTGCAATATATGCTAAGTATACTTAATTACTTATATATATATTTATTATCTTATAAAACAATTTAAAGGAAACAATTATTCTTTGTACATAATTAACGGGTATCAAAAATATATTCATTTCGAACGCAGATGGTGACGTAACCCTTGATTCCTCCAAATGACACGGCATAAAGTATCCTAAAAAACGATCAATACTATAAGAATTAGTAACGAATTGATCTCGATTCGGCGTGTAATGTCCACCTGTCTGACATCTGGTTACGAATCAACGGATCAATCCGAACGAAACCAAGGGTATCACGATGTATAAAAATAAACTGTGCTCTTATAAGCTCGCAGGCGAAGCAATGTATGTTATATGTAATGTCGTATGAGAGATGAGATAATTAATCACCGAATGTACTTAATCATAAAAATTAAGAAATAATATGTTTTTTTTTTCATAACATGGATTGGCGGACGAGCGAAGGGTTACCAGGTGGTGAGTGGTCAGCACTGCTCATGGACGTTAACGTCGCAAGAAATTTTAACCATTCCTTACATCGCCAATGCGCCACTAAACGTAGGAACTGATATTACATGTGCCTGTAGTTAAGTTACTTATTTAACACTCAAACTTGAACACAATGCTGAGTATTGTTGTTTGGAGGTATTATATGTTGAGTGAGTACGGACCCGGACGGGCTTACACAAAACACTGGCACCAATTAAATCTAATACTTGGTAATGGTATATGGAATCAAATCTAAATATCGTAAGGACAAATGTCTCTTTAGAAATTTAAGCTTTGCATATTTTTATTAATAAAGTAAGTTTGATACAGATCTGGAATTTTGCTAACCGAAAGATTTAAGCAAGCGCCAACCAGCAAGCCAAGAGTGTATTTAAAAACTTAGAAAGTCACGTCGATTTCATGGCTAGCATTTAAGGCTGTGGATTCCGAGATCCTTACATTCGTCCCCACGACTAGTACATAAACAAACATGGTACAGATTGACATAACACAGTCGAGGCAAATATTACACCGACGACAATAAAAATAAAACACACGAATAAATCGAATTATTGTTTAGAAAACTAAGGGACGTAAAAACATTAAATGAAATCTTTTCACGTATAATAAAAACTAAAATTATAACATCTCTTTAAACGAATGTTCGGATAAGCCTTTAACGAAAACTAACTCTCGATATTCGCGGTACTATGACATATAAAGATACATATTTTCAGATAGTCAGAATCTTGTCGTGTCGTCTAACATAACCTAAATGACTAGCTCAACAGGGCGAAGGGGAATGTCGGCAAGTTAACACTCATTTGTGGATAAGACAATTGCACAGAGCATTTGTTACTTTTCTCCCCGGTCTCCCCTCCAAGTTGTGTGTTGGTATTATATTACCTTTGGTTATTTTAAGCCCCATAACCTTCACTGGGGCTCGTGCTTACTTCTCAAACTTAAATGAGCTTAAAACGGTGTGTTTATGTAACGTGTTCGTTTCGTTCGTCGGTTACTAAAAATCTTTCTTTACTCGTCTTTCAAGCGTAGTTCGATATTTCGCAACCGTTTTTAATGAATAACTTTAAGAGCCACTGTCCAGTAATTAGGTTGAAGGTTTGTTAATGAGTTTTCATAAGTTGCCTGTATATTTAGACAGTCATATTTTTTTAAACATTTTTTTTTTTTTATTTAAAAATTTAAGTATTAAAAAAAGTTTTGGTATATTTACTGTGACTAGTTCAAATCCAAGTACAATATAACGTACTTTTATCGAAGTATTTTAATAACGTAGATATATAAAGCCTCTTTGAAATATGTGATAGCTACTTAAACGAATCTTTAAAAATAAATGGAATTTCTTTAAAAAAAAACATCGAATCCTGGTTCGATATTTAAAAAAAGAACGAATTAAGAAAGTGCTGAATGAACAATAAACGTAAAGGTAGTTCCACACGGGAAGACAAAAGGCTCTGCATTCAACTGAATAAATGCCAACCCATTTACAAGAGTGTAAGATATGACGTGATATAGATCACTCACTCCGTAATAAATAAATAAATAACATAAGAAAAATTACACCGTAAAGCGAATGTAACCGGAGGCGCTACGTCTTGCTAGATTTGAATGGATACGTCATTTATTTAATTTTTTATCGATACTAATTGTGTTTTGTCTGTGTAAACTTATGTATAGCATTCGATGGTTGGACTTCTATGGTGTCATAATATGTACCAAACATTTCAAAGAAATTACAATAAAACAAATGTCAACACGTGATTTCTTATTACTTGGAAATAATTGATAGATGCTGAGATAAGAAAGATAAAATATTTTTTATTTAAACCATATATTATAATTTCATCTCCGTAATATATTCAACAAAAAATTACAATGAGTATTTTTACAGTATTAAAATTACAGCTTCTAAATATATAGGTATATAAATACTTGTATCAGAAATCAAAATAAAATTTAAAATTTATTTAGCATTAAAATAATTAATTATTACAGGATTTTTTGTTGTATCACCGAAACACTTAAAGAAGCATTTCATATAAATAGCAAATACATAATGTTTAAACATAATTGTGAACATGTCTTATCCATGCAATGTCGCAAGCGCCTGGCGCGAGGGAGCGACAGGGACGGATGATTTAGAAACCCCTCGGGAGGAGTGCGACGCGACCCGGTATTAATATTGTGACTGATGCAGTATAGCAGAAGTGATCAGATGAAACTGGTAATATACTTATTATACACAATCATTACAATTTAATTTATTTAATTTGTTTTTGTTAACTTTTCACATGTCTTCAACAACGATATAGAGAACCTGCTGTTTCTTTTGTAGGAAAAGCTGTTTTTTCTTTTCTTTCTAACTATTGTTTGTTTTATGAATCAATCAAACATATAGTATTAGTAGTTTGATTGATTCATAAACGGTTAATTACAATTACGTTTATCGAAATTTAAATTTTCTAATTTTAAGTACATCTTTTTAGTCCTATAAAAATAACATTCTGTGTAGTATTGAGCTACGAGCTAAACAAAAGAAATATTGCCATCTACCACGCTGCTCCGATCCGGGTTCACCAAATAGATTGTATAGTGTTTTTATTTCCTAATTGACCATTACAACCAATTATAGAATGTACGAAATTAAATTTCAATTAGCCAATCGTTTTAGGCGCCATCTGATCTCTTTCCATATACAATACAATTCGATCACTCCTTTCCCACTGCGTTTCGGTATCTGTCGCCTTGCACCTCAAGCTAAATTGGTACCGAAAATTCGAAATTCAAATTCGTTCCCATGTGTGCCCCGCGGCGTCACTCCTTTAACATTGTAATTGCTCCTCGGTGATTTGGTACTGGTCCCATTTAATGCGTTCCTTTGATCTGGTTCGCGCTTGATTGGTAACATAACAGTTATGAAGTTAAACTGGTACCAAATTTTGTGCCCCGTATTACGTATTCAGGTGGGGCAGGTCGGGGATTTTGCATTGTGATTGTATGGAGTTTAAAACGGTTTCTTTTTCAGTGGATGTTGTTGTTGTCCTTTGTAAATTGGTATATCGTTTGTATTGTATATATGTTTTTACTTTATATGATTTTCAATATTAAAGCAGCAGAATGCCCTTTTGAAAGAACTAAAAATATACAGTAAAATCTAAGTATTTTTTCTTCATACGAATTGTGAAACGATAAAATATTTTGATTTGTTGTGAAAAAAATAAAGATATTTAAGTGACAGGACATATCTAAAGCACAGAGGGTTACAGGTTTATGTCTTAACTACAAACAATATGTCATGAGTTTCAGTATGAAAATAATTTCGTCTGAAAATATAAAACTCGATTATTTTCAGAAATATTTGAATGACCTGCTTGGAATACGTAATTATTTTGTTTTTTTTTTTGTTTTTAATAATTTCAACGAAATTATGTAACCTCATAAGAAGCTAATTATATTCCAGTAATAGTATCCGGAGGCTATGACACATCTCCCTATAATCATATAAAACGTATATATTAAACGACCGATTTAAATAGACACGTAACTACAACAGATTACAACAAACTCTGGTGTCATCTTTATTTAGACTACTTTTTTATAATCTACCAAATTGATGCTTTTAACATTTTAATATAGTAAAAATTATGTGATGAATATTTAATGATATCAAATGGTTTGTCATTAAAAAGGCTAATTTGAATAATAATAGTCCGCGGTTGATCAACCTGAATTCTACGTCTAGAATCAAAATTCAAAGTCAAAATAGTTAAGAAAGATCTTAGGTACTCGTCGTCGTGTCCTCAGCTAAGAAAAAAGTCACAATTTTATTTCATACAATAATCCGAAAATTTGCAGATTTTATTATAAATGCGAAAACTCTGTCTGTTACCTCTTCACACTTAAAACGCTGAACCGATTTAGATGAAATTTTGCATAGAGATAGTTTGAGTCCTAGGAAAGAACAAAGGCTACTATTTAATTCACCCCTTGAGGTTTGAGGGGAGTGACGGTTTGTGTGCTATAGGTAAAGTTTTATAAAATGCTGAAATAAAATCTCTTTATAATACAGAGCTCACTCCTCAAGCTGTTCCTCTACTAATTAGTGGACATGCAGATGTCTCATGTTAAAACTTTCTCTTATACAGACATTAGCATTAGCAGCCTATAATTTTCCCACTGCTGGGCTAAAGGCCTCCTCTCCCTTTGAGGTTTGGAGCATATTCCACAACGCTGCTCCACAATGCGGGTTGGCGGAATACACATGTGGCAGAATTTCGTTGAAATTAGACACATGCAGGTTTCCTCACGATGTTTTCCTTCACCGCCGAGCACGAGATTAATTATAAACACAAATTAAGCACATGAAAATTAAGTGGTGCCTGCCTGGATTTGAACCCGAAATCATCGGTTAAGATGCACGTGTTCTAACCACTGGGCCATCTCGGCTCGCACCATACAGATATACCTTGTCTTATACTAAACACAGACACTAGAAACACCTAACATATTATACTATTAATATACAATATCGTTAGATATTGTGTATAGGGAAAGATAAATAAATAAATAAATAAATAATAATAGAGAGAGAAATAAACATTATTATTATTAATAGTTTTTTGAAACACAACAGAAAAACTGAATTGGGTCATTTAGGTTATAAAAATATTGAATATTAAAATCAGTTTTCTCTTAATATCTGCCATGATAAAGGGACCTTATGTTTTGTCTTATAGCCAACTGTTTAACTTAATATAATCTATATGTTTAGTACAAGAATGTAGTTATATAACTTGAGCTGAATAAAAGATCGATAACAGGGTGTCATAAGAAATCAAGAGATGATAAAAATCTTTCAAGACATTCTTTTTTTTTGAATTAATTTTATTTATTCGACACTTCGATACGTTAATAATACAAAATAGCGTTCCAGGAGTTAATTGAAAACCGTAACGGGGAAAGGTTGCTCCCTCCTTATTTCATTTAAAAACATGCCTATTATTTCCCGGGGGAGGAAGAAGGTCGCGAATTTCATAATTTAATATTTACCGGTCGCAGGATATTGGATAATTAGATAGGGACGTGATTTGGTACGCGAAGGTTAAATTAATATCAATGTTCCTTGTCCTATACTTGTAGTGATGTAGTCGGTATCGATGATTTTAAGTGACCGATTTATTTCGACATTTCATACATGAAAGTAATTTTATCGTGTTATCTTTTTTTATGGATTTTTAGTTGTTTTTATGTAATCAAAGTACTAAAGACGGGACTAGTACAAATAATCAATATAACTGTTTTACGATTTGATTTCCAATATTCTAAAGTCATTAATTAATATTATTTTACTACAAAGAAAGTACTTAGAACCCTCAATATTATTCGCTCATGTGCTTTTCCTCGGACTTTGCAAATTAAGTTTGATATTTATGATCTATCAATGCCAGCAAACCAATCCGCAATGTTTTTACGATTTTATGTTCGTTTTTAGTTCATTTCTTATCATTCATTATTTAAATCTCTAACTGGTTATTGGGCAGAAGCTAAAAATGTATGTTTTGTTAGAGTGTGCTTCAAACAAACCCTTCAGAAGTGAAGTCACAGCTTGATTATGTCTCGCTGGTGGACATAGATCTTCCATTCTTATTCAATATTGATACTCCAATGCGTTACAGGAACGTGTAAATAATTTCAATTTTAAGTGATTCGATTTTTCGAACAATGTTTACTTTGATCGCCGAGAACGTCATAAAATGGACTGTATTATGCTGACATTTTCAAACCCTTAGAAACAAAAATAAAAGTTGTGTAAAAAACCAATATTACGAAATAAAAAAGAAATTAAATGTGTCTAAAACAGTTTGTACCTATGATACTATGAAACATACTTTAAACACAAATGCCCATATAAAAGTTGGTTTCTCTTTTGAATCTTAATACATTTTATTTTTGTTTCCGTGTATTGAAACATTTCTGCAGAACACGATCAAATACGGTTCAATTATAAGCACAAATCAAACATACAAGAACTCAAACACGCAACCTACGATAAAATTCAAGTGTGTCACGACTAATTTTTAATATCGTATTGCCCAAACTAGATTTAAAACAAAAAACTTTTCTATAAATTATACAGAATTACATTCTTGAATACATTAAGCCAGAATAAGTATTTTTTTTCTTCGTATCTTTGTTTTTACCATCAATAATACTATTATACTAATAATACTAATCCCTATTGCTAATATTATATCAAATAAAATTGCAGTGATAAAATTTTAGATATTAATTTAATCTATCGATATCGATAAAACCCATACCTTCGAAGATTAAGTAACGAAATCAAGACAAATGGTTAAGCGTCGCATGGGGCCGGGGTTCGATTCGGGCGACATGACAAACAATGTATGACACACATAACTTGTAACATCCCTTCGTAATTTAGTCATGAGCTAGGGGAGCTGTGACCGATATATGATGGATAAGTATCCGTGTAATAAACTATACTTAATAATTAATGGATTAAGATTATATTATTTTGAAAGATATTTAAAGCCTCCATTGCTTAATGGTATAAGCTATCTAGTGATGTCAAGGTCACAGGTTCAAATCTTAGAACTCAGCAATCCTTGATCAGAATCCTACATGAGACTAAGTTAAATCATGATGTTCTCTATGCCGAAGGGGATGATTAATCGCTTTAGGTATGTACATTTGGAGAAGTGGGAGAAAAAGCACTGTCAGTTTCTAAGCTCTAGATGACTGCAGAATTTGTAGACGGAAAAAAACAAGAAATTTGAAGATTGACCCAGGACCTAGGGATCTGCAGCTTTTTAAGCTTCCTTCTGAACCAAGGCAGTTCAAAATAGTGGAAAGAAAGAAAAGCTAAAGTTCCAAATGATTATTTTGAAAAATAACTCTTTTTATTTAATAAGTAGGCGGACGGGCAAATGGTCCACCTGATGGTAAGTGGTTAGATATTGGCGCTGTAATCACCAATGTGCCACCAACATTGGGAACTAAGATGTTATGTCCGTTGTGCCTGCACACTGTTCACTCACCCTTCAAACCGGAAAACAACAAGTATTGATGTTTGGCATATCTGATAAGATATGACGGTGGAATATCTGATAAGTGAGTACATAAGCAGACAGGTAAACAAAGCCCTGCCATCAAGTAAATTATTAAATGCCTACCTACCACCAGGCTTAAAGTAGCTACCATTTTGGCTCAGTTAAAACTCATTTTACATCAGGCTGATGATCAGGAAAAGCAATCTTGTTTGTACTTAAAATATACTCGAGAAGTTAAATGATACAGTTGATACAGGATATTCATTACTTATAAGTTAGCTCAGTTTAATGTTGGTTAAAAAAAAATAAAAAAATAATAAATAGTTATTTTTTTTTAATTTTTGGTTCAAATTTGCAAAAGCATAACTAAATTTTGTATGGACAACATTTTGGGGGATCCGATAGTGCGTTATTTTCAAATGTTGATGCAACTAATATCGCTTTACAGGTTAGGATGTTATGTACCTGTAAAAATTAGTTAGTTAAAATTCGCGTACTTTAAAACAAACCATAATATAAATACAGACAATTTAAAAAAGTTATGAATTGACATGTCAAGTGTTAAGCTTAAAACCTTTTTATAGAAGGGAAAAAAATTACCACAAAATCGCGTGACGGCAAAGCTCTAGTCACAATGATTTGACGATTTAATAAAAACTTTTCAATTACTACAGATTTGGGTTAACCTTGATAGTATATCACTCCGTGCACAGAACAGCGAGTTCAATGGAAATGAGCAGGGTCAAAATATATATTCAATGTAAAAGTATTATAGTTAAGAATTATTTAATAATCACTAACAAATAATGTTAGTATGGTTACCGCGTTGAATCGCCATTACGATCGTCTAGTCGAAAAATGAGCTTCCCAGTCACCAGTGAAGGGGATACGACCAGATGTCGTATATTTTATAAAGGCACTATGACTCTAAGGTCCAAGTATTTCATCTGTACACGAGGAAAAGATATAATATTTTTAAAAAACAAAACTTTTTTTTTTATTGATTGTCATAAATCTGTATATTATAAAAATAAAAATGGTATTTAATAATCAGATCATTCTTAACGAATATTATAGCTTATTTCGATTTAATGTTTTATTTAGAATGAAAACTACATGATACTGCGTAGAATATGTTATGACAATAATATTTATTGTATTATTAGAACTATTATTACCATTATGCGTTAAATAAAAATATTGCAACGTCAAAATTGTTTCATACATTTTGCTTAAATAATATTAAATATAAAAATAGTTTTACATTCAAAAGAATGGTACAGTTTACTTGATTCTCAAATTAGGATAATCCGTAAATCTGCTTGTATTTATGCAATGTAGATTAAATTAAATGAGTGACAAGCTTGGCATATGCCATTGGTTTAAATATAAATTTAACATATTTTATGTGAGATGTTGAGAAAATTTTAGGTAAGGTGTGAGATTGATGTCATTTCTAAAAATCTTATTGTTCTGAGTCCATGAACTAGTGATGGGGAATAAAATTAAAAGTCGAGTGTTAATTGGACAGTGGAGTGGTGCCTGGCACCGACTCCGACACGTGAGGCGGGTGGTAATCGCACAATCAACACAACTTTGTCCAACACTTGGGTTAAATAGAGCTTATAGCATCTAGATGTGGACAGGTGATATTTAGGTCTGTAACAAGAATATAATCTGTTTATTTATTGATTTGAAATTTAAATATATTTCTTTGTAGAATTTAAATCCACAATACTACCTCTGTAGATATACACTTATGATTCTGGCGTATACTGAGTTCCTAATTGGTTTAATTTACGGTAAGTAGTTCCAGAAGCATCGACGGCCTGAGTACTCTCAATATTTTTAAATGTTTATAGTTTAGTCACGTATTTTAAGGTTATTAAATATATATATGAATGTAAATTTTTAATTATTAAAAACGACAAAAATTATAATATAACAACAAAAACTTGATTATTTGTGTAGGAAATGTGTAAAAACTGTATTTATTTATGTATATTAAACTAATATATACTATGTCTAATTAATGTATCCTTGAATCGAAATGTTAATTCGTTTCTTGAGTATTTTTAGTACACATATTATCATCTATTGCGGTTTTATAAAAATTCGAATTATACAGTCAATTCTGGACGTTTCGTAGTTCTATACCGAAGGTTGAGAGCTAGCGGCTGTCCCTGTAAGTTGGTGGAGTGAATTACAAAACTTCGCCGAATTCGTCAGGCGATGTGGATTGATTTAAGATATTCGAACAAACAGCAAAATACGACGTCTTTTACTGTCTTCGTGATACCCTCAACTAAACCGTAAATCGAATACTTTCTGTAGCATTTAACTATAACCCAAATGAACTAAAATATTTCAGAGAGTACGAAATTTTAAACTGAAGATTACGAATTAAAATTCGGTCAAGCGATCGTGTTGTTTGATTTTGCATTGTTTAAGGAAAACATGCTTCGTTAACAATATAAAACGTACATATCCGCGAACCCGTAATGAAGCGTAGTTGATTATACCTGCACCGAAATTCAATTAAATTAATATTTCTATCATGTTTTATATAATGACTTGTAAAGGCCATGTGAATCTTAAGGGCAGGATCTTACATATAATATTATAATAAATATTATAAAAGATTGGATGAATGGATGTTTGTTACTCAATAGCGCCAGAACGGCTCAACGGATCAGAATGAAATTTGGCACAGGGATACATTATAGACTGGAATAAGCAAATAGGTTACTCTATATACCGTAACAATGGATAGAATATCTGCACCTTCACCCTCACCGCACAAGTTGGTGAAGCCGCGGGAGGAAAGGAGGGAGTTATAAAATATATAGTTATTCCGGGAATAAAGTAAGTTATCATATATATTATTGCAGGCTATAAGCTATTAAGCATTTTGTGATATCTCACGTTGTATAATTAACGTGTACAGTCACATAAATATACATTAATTATTAAAACGATGTTTTAAATTATGAAATGGTCATTTATATGTTCTTTTTTTAAATTTTATGTATAGATTAAAAAGCAAGGCGAATGACAGTCAGCCTTATTACAGACCATAGATGTCCCGTACGAAATGACATTCATTATTTTTAAATACCTCATAAAACAATATTACGGTCCGCGCACTATACTTATACGCTGTTCCCTCCCAATTATTGGTCGTAAATGGCGGTTCGATTCCCGTCGATAATTATTAGTTTTCAGTCAAAACATATAGGACATAAATAACTTGGTCGGTGTTCGGGCGTTTTTCTTAATTGGCTTTGTCGTCGATGGTCACAATCTGACGTGATCTTGTTGTTTTCTTTTTTTATTTTTGTTATTAAAAATACATAAAGGTTTATTTACATTGAAGCCCTAATTATATCAAAATAAAAATGAGAAAATATTTACTGGACAAATAATGACATAATGGTGACAAAATTTTAGTAGCATATCCCTGATGAATCGCAATTACAATCCTCTGTGCAAAAAATGTGCAATCCCTGTCACCGGGTTTTGTTGAAATATATGTAAGTATATAATTGATATTGAGATAATTTGAAATTAACTTAAGGTCGATACGTATGAATGACCTTAGTTACAAACGAAGCGGGATTATTCTTTTTATATTTTATTTTAAAGTTTATATCAGCACGATCTATTTAATTTGCGAAGATATTTTTGTACAAGTTAGGTACGATATACTTTGACTTAAATACACTCTCTACTGCCTTTGCATGTCTACCACCTAACATAATCGCATAACATGATTGTAAATGTAATTTTCTTGGTGGTATTTCAAATAAATAACGAGGGCATGATAGATTTATTTTCTGTAACAGGGGTATATAGGTAGGCCCTGCACAGATTTCATTTCGAGTTTGTTTTATGTAAGAAGCATAAAGTAACAATTTAAGTGCACGTAAAAGTCTACAGGTTTTTTTTTTTTTAATTAACGTATTTGTACAACGAATAGGAATTTAATGGGAATATTAAAACGATTTTAATAATAACCAATATAGGGTACGACACAATTCGATAGTCGCTATAACATATAATAAAACAAAGCCTTCCCTGCTGCGTCTGTCTATCTGTGATAAACTCAAGCAATACTGAACGGATTTTCATAGAGTTTTTTATCAATGGACTGAGAAATTCACGAAGAAGGTTTCGGTGTGCATTTCATTATGGTTTAATGTAAATTGGCTGTAAAATCATTCCGACTAGTAACTATATTGACGCTACGTAAGCCAACAGAGTTATATGTAGGTACCTATTTTGATATAAACGTTTTAATCTATAGACACTTCTCCCTATCCCGTGTGAAGCCGTTTAGATAGTAATTATTTAAATAAAACACTTTTACTTTAGTTTCAGACAATTGTATTTAGTTTAATTTCCAGAGCGGTCTGCGTGAACTCATAGCGGGCAATTGAACCGAATAATTGATTCTTCGTTCCCACCATTGTAAAGCTTTGATAGGTAATCGACTTGTGAACTACAACTTCTTCTGATACATTTAATTTCACCTGTAATTAGCTTCAAATTATACGTACATTTGCTAATATAAGGAATTATTCTCTCTAATTCGTCCTTCTCCTTTCCTTCAAGTCTACGCGTGCTAGCTCTCGATGTCACCGTCTAACTGTGACATACATTCCATCGCGCACGAAGAAATTTGGCAGCACTTTTCTTTGTCGCACCGCTAAAAATAGAATTTGGTAGAGAAATCAGCACACGTGTTCACTTTCTCTTATAATCTGGGTTCCTTCTAACGAGGCGTGAAGAGCTTTGCGGGCCAGCATGGCGAGGACGGCTCGTGCGGTTCATCCTTCTTGATGTACTGCTGTCTTCGCGTTTGGACTTCACTACCACTTACCATGGGGTGGAGTGGATTCATATGTCTATCCGGTAAATATGTATAGGTATATATATTATTTTCAGAAAGTTATTTGACGAGCAACAGAACTCTCCTCGTCTCAGTGTTTGATTGGCCAGGCTTACGTGTAAAATGATTAATATCAAATAATTAAAGAGAAATGAAACGGAAACATTTAAAAAAATAGTTGACTCTTACTACCTCTATGAACGTATCCGCTATTATCGTGGTCAAAGTGCTCAAAAATATTTCTGTTCATAATTATTATAGAACTACTCCTCCCGACCCGTAAAAGTACAGTCAAATGAGAAAATTAAACATAACATACAACAATAGATATCCAACGACCTTATAAAAATAACTTCTCTGAGTAGAAATTCGAATCTAGGTAAGCTTTTCTGTCTCTTTTACACGAGCCCTATCCGGACTAGACACCGATTTTAAATATTATATATTATTTGCGATTTATATATATATTTGTGCGGAATCAATTATATTTAAAGACATTTTATCTCATTAATAAATAACATTTACTGAAAATAATTGAATAAAAATAATTGTTTGAATCTACTTAAAAAAACTAATTTATACAGATATTCATATTATGCGATTATTTTTATACCTCAAAGTATTAAAACAGGTCATAATGACGTATTTATGAAACAGATGTAATCATAATAACATATTATATAGAGATATAATAATGAGTACATGACTCGACACAGGGACAATACATGGCTCTGTAGAATTATAGGGATGTGAATTTAATACTTCGAATATCGCGGGTTTTTTAAAATCCGTCATTAATCAAAGTTAATTTTTATTAACATGGATTTTAATAATTGCGTTAATTAATATTAATTATTTATCATAACGATAATCAGATGAGATTTTTGAAATAATACGACAAATCATTATTCAATTATTTTATATAATAAAATATTCGTTTTATTGTTTATTTAAAAAAATATTGAGGATAATCTTAGAACAATATATCTTCAATATTTCTATAATATAGTAGGTGTTTAATATTCTTATCGACAGTAACATTTACCCATCCCTATCCGCCACCTGTGATCTAGCTGCGCGCACGCACCCGTTCATTAGGTCGCGGCGCGTGATTGTCATTTGGCCCCGCCCCCCTCGCGCTTACACAATTATCGTAATTCGTATCATTACTCCCCATATGAGCGGAACGTGGCGTGGAAATTTCCGAACTTGTTTTTGTTTTATAGGTAATGAGATTAGAATCAAATTCGTGGTTAGTGCGTTGCGATCTCAATAAAAAAATAATGAAATTGTCTCCTTGTCTTCGTTATAGTTCACCTGACGGTTTTTGATACTTGTACCTATATAATTTTTAACTAAGTTAGTATATTGGAATATTAGAGAAATTTAAGTAATCAGTTTAAGTTTATAATAATTATGTTTGGTTTATTGAATAACTTTTAAGAAATAATAATATTTTGGGATGAACAAAAGCCTCCTATCCTCCTCCATCGTTCCATCAAGTCACTTCACTGAGGGTTGGAGGAGAGATAGATATATATATACGAAGAGTTTGATCCGATGTATTTTGTAGTCTACATACCTACATAATGTAGGTTTTCTCACTATGTTTACGTTCATCCCGGAGCACGAGATTTATTAAATTTAAATAAAAATAACACGTGAAAAATTAGTGACAAAGAGGACAAGAAAGAGCCTAACGTTGATTGTTATTTACTTTCAATTCACATAAACCTCAAGTCACTAAAAATAAATAGTTAAATAAGTTAACTTTAATAATTTTAAATGGACGACATAATTAACTGAACAACGGAAGTGAACAGAGATTACTAAGTCGATATACGACCTTTCTCAATACGTTCAAACAAAATCTGACTTCGTACATATTTTGAACTTAGAAATTGATGTTTATGTAATAATTTGTAATATTGAGAACCTATCGTTAGTTGAATTAGAAAGTAGTGTTATTATACTTATACAACTAATTTACTTTAATTAAATACGTCGTGTTTTTGATGAATCCAAAAATTTAACATTTTATTTTATATAGTTTTAGTATTCATTTGTAAACAACGGAATGTATTTCTTACTAAGTACCCATTTTTAATTTTTAGATTAAAGTCGCTTATGTTTTGTAGTGTCACATATTTCAAATTACCATTCACATCGTAACAAAATTCAAACGTACTTTAAAGAACCGACAAATCTGCAAAACTTCAAATCATTTTCAATTTGAGGCTATGCTTTGATAAAATATTATTCATCCAGCCTTACGATGTTGACAACCGACTAACGGTGATACGCCATTTTGATACTTGTATCTTATACATTTTATAATAATTATTATACCATCATATGCCTTGTCACTTATCACATTTTGACGTCTCACACTGAGTTCTGTCACCACAAGCTCACCAGTTTCGAGCATCTTCTTAGAGAATAGCTCTACTGCTTTAGATATGATTTTGGGCAGGTTTAATTTAATTATAAGAAGAGTTTGAGGAATTGAAACATCAGTATCTTTGCTAACATGTAACATAAAGTGAGATGAACACTGCGTTTATTATATATTTATTAAAGGTATGTATAAACACACATTATGTGTACTATAATGTGTGCGCATTAAGTTCCATATTAAAACTTAATAAGAGACATTTCTTTAATTTAATTTCATTTCACAATATCAATCTCATTTTTTCGAAAAAAAAAGACATTCTAATCATAATCGTATCGAATATTATTTCATGGTAATTATTTGCCGAAATGATATGAACCCAATCCTTAACCCGATACAGTTCAAATTCAAGCGTCAAATATTCGGTCAAGAAAATTGTCCCCGTTTGTCGCAAGAGGAGGCGTGGTGGTCCACTAAGGTATGAACATCAAACCACATTAGGGAAACAGTTAAATCGTCCTTATTTCAATGACATAGAATTCAAATTAAACATTTGTTTTGTAATTATGATTTTGTGAACGGAAGGCGAGAGGTAGAAGCAATTTGGCCGACCATTAGATTGCTCGTACATGTCATTATGCGGCTCAGCCGGCGTGAATGTAATATAACTTGTGCAATGTTCCTAGCTTTGTTCTTTTGTTTGGTGATGAAGTGTCATTGAAGTGATGGGTCACGGTGAGACCTGGTTCCGCGAAGATTTTAAACCATTCACGTTTCATTGTGAGATGAGATTATGAGATATAAGACGAGTTTAGCCGTTTTGTAATATTGTTTTTAATTTGAATTGAATTTGAATTGTTTATCTGTTTAAGACTTCAACGTCAAAGTAATCTTTATTTATTTCGAATCTGATTATTTTGAAAGATTATGATATTAATCAAACTTAAGCTAGCAAATCCAGTAGGAATAGGTGGAATGGTTGTTGTTATTGGATCAACGTATTGATTGGACCACAATGCACCGCAACGCAACAAGATAACGAGAAATGCCACACGCGACAAATCTGCGTATAATATCAAATAATCCAACACATAAGTAAGTACCAGGAAGGTAGAAGTTATAAAAAGGTTACAAATTTATAAAACATATGTATAGCTTATAATGACTGATACCTAATCACTACTAAACCAGTGGAACTGATTGCTCTAAGTTAGATATAGCCCATAGGCAATGTAGGTATGTAGATCATAACCTAGGAAATGGCCTAGAATCTAAGAATGTCATGGGCGTATTGATTTTGGGATCTAAGGGAACTTGACACGGATAGAGTCGTAGGGAACAGCTGGAGAAGAAATAAATATAAAACTACAATATTTCACAATATACTTGCTGACTTATAGAAAAGTCAATGTAGATTGTGGTCTTAAACTTATGAAACAAAAACTCTATTAAAAAAATTACACAGCGTTAACATTAAGCCTCGATATAAATTGACATAAGATTACTTTGACATTTGCAAATGAAACGCCCGAGACACAGTTATTTCAATGTTTTTCGTCGTAAGTATTAATCAAGTTTAAAATATAAGTTTGGCATTATAGACTTATAAACTTAAACCTTCAATGTTGATTCTTAAATTGTACTTTCTAATGTTTCAAATGCTTGTTCGAGTAGCTTAGTACCACTGTAAATCACAAGTGCTCGGATTGGTATTGTTCGAGCCAAATAAAACCTCCTTGCTATATACAAATTAATTACGGCGAGACGTCATTTTTAAAAAAAGCATTGCGCTTGGAGACTTGGACGTCAAAAGAATAAGAATTTTCTTTTTACATAAAATATTATTGTTAATGAGATTAAATTCGTTATTCAAGAGCAAAATACTCTTCTCATTTCTCCATCTTCAACATTGGCGCGATCATTTGGTGACCCCGACGTGATCTTTACCGAACAATCCACCTACCGTAATACCTATCGAAAAACGAAGCCAAGACTATTCGCCCTCCAGGACATCGCCAGCATCCAGCTGCAGCCATCAATCCGAGGAAAATACGTCTTCAATCCTTCATAATAAATTCCTTTTAATTCGATTTGTGTGAAAACGGTAGACGAGAATGTTTTTTAGTCAACTCACATATTCAAATAATTATTATACAAATTACAGAAATAAACATCTATAAGTTCGGAATTGGTTGTAAAATCGTGGCGAGTGTTGCAGAATCTCGCTCCTACATACAATTGCAAGCGTGTTGTCAGAGACCGGCCGGCTGCGAAACCGATTCGTAACGGGATTCACGTAAAGTACAAATTCAATAATTATATTGTTAGATTTGTTTTGTAAAAAAAACAGTTAATTAATTGTGCGTTGTTTTCGCCGTTAAAATGAGTAAGTTAAAGGATCTTAGTAGACAAAGAGCAACCATTAGAGGTAGATTAACTCTTTTTGATAAATATTTAACACCATTAATGGAATGTAAAGAATTTAATGCGGTACAATTAAACGAACTTCGCTTAAGATGTGACAAGTTGCGTGACCTTTCAAGCTGTTTTGAAGTCATACAATCACAGATAGAATTATTAGAAGATGATACGTCAAATCAGCTTGAGGAACGCGATATAACGGAGAATTTATTTTATAATTTAATTGCTAAGGCTCAATCTTTGTTGGAGTATTTTGAAAACAAGAACAAAGATGAAAATGCATCCAATAATCCAAATAAGGATCGTAATAGCTTAATGAAGTTGCCTCCTTTAAAAATACCTCCTTTTAGTGGTAATTCAAACCAGTGGCTTTCTTTTAGGGATACATATATATCACTTATTCATAATAATGATTCTATAGAAGACATAAACAAATTTCATTATTTAAAATCGTACTTAGAAGGTTCTGCTGGTTCTGTCATATCGTCTATTACTGTGTCTTCGAGTAATTATTCAATCGCATGGAATCTTTTATGCCAACGTTATGACAACAAGCGTCTCTTAATAAATGAACACATTAAGGGATTGTTTTCAATTCAACAGCTACATAAAGAAAGTGAGCAAGGCATACATGAGTTAATTGATACTTTATCCAAAAACTTAAACGCCTTAAATTCTTTAGGCGAACCTACTGATAAGTGGGACACTTTAATAATTTATATGGCCTTGGGAAAGCTTGACAGTGTAACAGCGCGTAAATGGGAAGAATTTAGAAGTGACTTGGATTCACCCTCATTAGAAGAATTTTATTCTTTCCTTCGCCAGCGAGCTACAGTCTTAGAAACTGTTAAGGCAGGTAAGTTTAATAATAATGAAAGACGACATATCTTGCCACATACAAAATCATTTATTGCTTCATCCTCCGTCGAATATAATCTTAAACAGAAGAAATGTCCACTTTGTAACCAAGATCATAGAATTTTTGAATGCCTTAAATTTAAATCGTTACCAGTCGAGGAACGCTTAACTAAAGCATCCATCATGAAATTATGTATTAATTGTCTCCGCAAAGGTCATCAATCATATCAATGTAGATTGAATGGCTGTAGGATCTGTCACAAAAAACACAACACATTATTACATAAACAAAGTTCTTTACAATCCACTCAAAATAATCATCTAACCACTACAAATACAAAACCTAATAATGAAAACACTACAAATACTAATGAAATTAACTCATCTGAGGCTGTAGTTGACTCCGGACCCTCCACTTTAGTTTCTATGTCAGCCGTTACCACCAATCAAGCTCTTCTTTCAACAGCGTTGGTCAAGGTAACGTGCAATGGCAAAACATTTATTTTGAGGGCTTTACTGGACTCTGGTAGCCAATCATCATTCATTAGCGAAAGAGCACAAAGGGATATTGGGTTTATTAAAAATAAAAATTATCATCATTGTGTTTCCGGGATTGGCAACACTGTGTTAAAGGTTACGGAGCATTGCACTATCCATTTGCGCTCCATGCATAATTCCTTTAACACAAAAATTAAATGCTTTGTTTTACCTAAACTAACTGAACACCTGCCTCATGTCGCAGTGAATATACATGATTTAGGCATTCCTAACAATATTCAATTGGCTGATCCTAACTTCTATCAACCTAGACAAATAGATTTACTTTTGGGCGCTGATATATTCTGGGATTTAGTAAGGTCTGCTAGAATACATTTGGGGCCTAAAAGACCAATACTACAGGACACATATTTAGGTTGGATAGTGGCTGGTTCCATTTCGGGTGCGTTTTATAAGAACAGTAGTTCTAACATACAGTGTAACTTTTCCAAGGACATTAGCGCGCAACTGTCAAAGTTTTGGGAACTTGAAGACATACCTTCAACAAACAAAAATATCAGTAGTGATTATTGCGAAATATTGTTCAATCAGACAACTCGCAGAGAAAGAAATGGCAGATTTAGTGTTCAGATTCCATTGAAGAATTCGGTTGAATTATTGGGTGATTCATATGACATTGCAGAAAAACGACTATTTCAAATTGAAAAAAAATTAAGAAATAAGCCACAATTAAAACAACAATATTTAGATTTCATTCATGAATATGAACGCATGGGACACATGACCGAGATTAATAAACCAGTATTTGTCTGCTACCTTCCACATCATGCAGTCATAAGAGAACATAGTGAAACAACAAAGTTGCGAGTGGTATTTGATGCTTCTTCGAAAACATCTACTGGGGTATCGTTTAATGATATCCAACACATTGGCCCTGTAGTGCAAGATGACTTATTTTCTATTTTACTTAGATACAGACAGCATACATATGTTGTTTCAGCAGATGTGGAAAAAATGTACCGCCAAATATTAATACACAACAACCAACGTAATTTGCAACTCATTTTGTGGCGAGATGAGCCATCACTACCTATAAAGATATTCCAATTAAACACCGTTACATATGGTACGGCTTCAGCGCCTTATCTGAGTACCCGGTGCCTTTTACAACTATCAAAAGAATGTGGTGAGGACAAACTATCCCAAGTGATTAGAGAGGATTTCTATGTAGACGATTTTCTTTCAGGGGCTGAAACTAAACCGGCTCTGGAAGAATTAGTTACTTCCGTAGCTAACCAACTCAACTCAGCCTGCTTACCTTTAAGAAAATGGCGAACCAATGTACCCGCTATCTTTAAGAATAAATCAAATATCATCTTGCCTAAAGATTTAGATACATCGTCACAATCTAGAGTTTTAGGATTAAAGTGGGATCCTTCTGAAGACATCCTACAATTTCCAGTTGACATTAATATCAACTCATCCATAACGAAAAGAATAATTTTGTCACATTCGGCAAAATTATTTGATCCGCTAGGTTTGCTTAGTCCATGTACTATTATTCCCAAAATAATTCTTCAAAGACTTTGGTTATCAAATTTAGATTGGGATGATCCAGTTGATAGCAAATTAGAAAGGGAGTGGCTTAACTTTGCGTCGAGTTTAAATGCTGTATCAGAAGTTGAAATACCGAGATGTGTCATTATTCAGAAATCAGTAACCAACCAATTACATTCGTTTTCTGACGCATCTCAGGTCGCATACGCCGCAGCTATCTACATGGTATCAAGTGACAGTTCGGGTAACGTTCTTGTGAAGCTTCTTTGTGCCAAGACTAAGGTGGCCCCTGTCAAAGCTTTAACTATTCCTCGTCTAGAATTATGCGGTGCCCTGTTGTCAGCACGCTTAAGCAACAAGGTACTGAAGACGTTACGTTGTAAGATCGATTTGGTGTTCCATTGGACAGATTCAACAATAGTGCTGGGTTGGTTGGCATCACAGTCTATTGACTTAAATACTTTTGTTGCCAACCGCGTTAGTGAAATACAAGAACTGACATCAGTAGGTGTATGGAGACATGTTCCTGGCGACATGAATCCAGCAGACCTAGCATCTCGAGGTGTAAACCCTAAATCGTTACACTCCAGTAAGCTATGGTGGGAGGGTCCGTCATTTCTTACTGAAAATTCAAGTCACTGGCCAGCACCCATTAACACAACCATTATTCATGAATTACCTGAAAGGAAAAATAAAAAAATAATAACTACATTACAATCAATTACACATACAAAGTCAAATACATTTGAAATTATACATTTTGAAAGATTTTCAAAATTCACAATTCTGCAAAGGTCTCTCGCCTATGCTCTGCGATTTATTTATAATACAAAAAATAAACACTGCAAACTTACAGGACCTTTGACAACAAACGATTTAAATAAATCGTTAAGTATATTAATAAAACAACATCAAAGCTTATGTTTTTTAGAAGAAATTAGATTACTCGAAAATAAACAAATCTTACCTCCAAAGTCTCGTATTTTGTCCTTAACTCCATTTATAAACCAAGAAGGCATTATTTGTGTAGGAGGCCGGATTCATAATTCGAGTGAACCTTACGAGAAGAAACATCCCATTCTTTTAGATTCAAGTAATCATTTTTGCAAATTGTTATTTACACATTATCACAAAACACTTTTACATGCAGGTCCGCAGCTGTTACTTAGCACATTAAGAGACAAGTTTTGGCCTTTAAGAGGCAGAATATTAGCTAGAAGTACTGTCAATAATTGTAGACTGTGCAGAATCATGAAAGCACAAGGTTCAAATCCTATCATGGGAAACTTACCTGTCATGAGAGTTACTCCAAGTTTCCCATTTCACGTTAGTGGTGTCGACTTCGCCGGGCCATTTTACATTACTGATCGTAAGGGACGCGGCTGTAAAATTTCAAGGTGCTACTTATGCTTATTCGTATGTTTCTCATCGAAAGCCTTGCACCTTGAGTTAGCAAGCGAACTCTCCACTGATGTGTTCATGTTGTGTCTGAGACGTTTTGTATCTCGTAGAGGAAAGCCATTGGAATTGTATTGCGACAATGGCACTAATTTTGTCGGCGCAAATAACGAGATTAGAACGTTCTTAAAATCAAATAACGAAAGTATTTCTGGTTTCGCAGCCGATGAAGGCATTCAATTTAAATTTTCACCGGCATATTCTCCACATTTTGGGGGACTCTGGGAAGTAGGCGTCAAATGCGCGAAATACCATTTAACTCGTATATTAGGTGACAAACATTTAACTTTCGAAGAGTTGTCTACCCTCTTCACACAAATTGAAGCCATCCTAAATTCCAGACCTTTAACTCCCATTTCCTCTGATCCTAATGATCTATATCCTTTGACTCCCGCACACTTTTTGATTGGCCGACCTCTGACATCATTACCGTCAGATAATATGCTGGATTTAAAGCCGAACAGACTTAACCGCTACCAGAGCTTGGAGAAGATGCGGCAGCACTTCTGGGACCGTTGGAGGAATGAATATTTAAGCGAACTACAGCAGAAACATAAATGGCGAATCAACAAACGAGGATTAAAAGAAGGAGATTTGGTCGTCATCAAAGAGACCAATGCACCTCCTTTAAAATGGCGCATGGCCCGGGTTCACAAATTATACCCGGGTTCTGACGGAGTGTCGAGAGTAGTGGACGTTGTCACTTCAAAGGGCATCGTTCGTCGGGCTATTCATAATCTCTGCCTACTACCTGAGTTTACACGAAATCCTGAGGACTTCGAGCGGGGGGAGGATGTTCGAGCCAAATAAAACCTCCTTGCTATATACAAATTAATTACGGCGAGACGTCATTTTTAAAAAAAGCATTGCGCTTGGAGACTTGGACGTCAAAAGAATAAGAATTTTCTTTTTACATAAAATATTATTGTTAATGAGATTAAATTCGTTATTCAAGAGCAAAATACTCTTCTCATTTCTCCATCTTCAACATTGGCGCGATCAGGTATCACAGGGGAAACCAATAAAAATATATTGTTTTTTTGTCTATGCTAAATCAGTTTATTAGTTTCCAGGAGATCATGTGTCTTACGTGCATCTTTGGAAAAGCATATTTCCAGTAGATTACTATTGGGTCAATTATTACAAAGATAATTGTGATAACGATTTAGAAAATTAGAATTTTGGCAATTGTTTGCACATAGCCACTTAAAAACATCACTGGATCCATTTCTAATAGTCCTTAATTACCGTTCAATTGAACGATGAGCCCTAAACGAACATGCACACTATCCTTGAACATTTGTATTTAACGAGTTTGATTTTAATCGCTATGAAGCTATCCAGTCTTGGATATTTTACTGTAATGGCTTTCTAAAATAATTAAGTAGGTAAATTCTGCTTTAACTTTTGATAACTTAGTGTTCCTGAAGGTTTAATTTATTTGAAACAGTAAATAGCATTCCTGGTCATGATGAACTTAGGTACCTATAAATACGATATATTATATATTTTGTTTAACTTTGTTGTAAATGGATATAATTGAGGTACCTACATAATCCTACTAAAGGCCTCAAGTTCAAATCTGTGCAGAAATTTGATATTTTTTTAGCGATCAATTTGTTTGCATGTCTCTGATATGTATGAGAGAAATTGATGCTTAAGCTTAGATGTAGTAAAATGAGTTTTATTAGGTATATCCGACATTTTAAAAAAATGTCGGTGTGGTTCGAAACTGTGTAATAAATAAATATATACACAAACGCACCTATCAGCAGGAAGGTAGAATGACCTTCAAATTTTCTCCTTTAACTTTAAGAAAGATACTTTGGCTAACAGTGAGCTATTGGGCAGCAACTTTATACAACACATGCATTAGCGATAGTTTTAAATATAATATCAGTGTCAAAGACTATGAGCGTTATGAAATTTGACGTGTATCCGTAACATCCCCTGTCGAATTTCATGCCCACGTTCAGGATAAATATCATATCTATCTTTTAAGAGTACAGAGTAAGATGTTTTAATTGATACTTAATTAGAATTTTTGTAACATTATTTCCTGTGTTTAATATTTAAAAAATAGTTTTTATAAAGTGGAAGCACCTGTCTGGACTATTAAAACATCTTTTTTATTTCGTTATATGTAATATATTTGTTGTGCTATTAAAATAACCACAGTGCAGAGTTCTGCCAGATGATATAGTATTTTAATAATGTCCTAAACATAATAAACGACTAATAATATGTCAACGCATACGACAAACGCAATACAGCGACATAATACACACTATTACATTATATAACATGTATATTACCCGGCTAATAACCATTTAGGCGGCCGGCGGGCTTGCGCGCGCGCATCTGATTGATGCGTTTATAATTATGGCGGTTTTGCGCTCGTTGCCAAGGAAATATCATTTGCAAACGCCTTAATGCCAACGTAGAGGTACGCCCATTAAAATACGGTACAGGCCATAACGTTAAATACGCTAGTTTATTCCTAAAGAACGTCACGAACAAGATATCTCATAATATTTTAAGATTTATGCGTGCTTTGTAGGGGTTAAGTTGAAAGTTAAAGTTTACGAGCTAAATTGTGCATCAATTCTTTTGTGATAAACAATAATATCGTTGGTAGACAAGGTTTTATTATAAAGCGCTGTGAGTTGTAACGTTCCACGGCTTTTAATATTATTTTATTTAGAAATACCTATTTGTCGATGTAGCACACAGTAAAGAAAAATATTGTGATCATTTACTTTTTGTTATCACTTATTTCTTGCATTATTTTCCAAATCGTTTAAGAAGGACATCCTCGAATCGCAGTCACACTATAATTTCCTATCAACTATAATGTGCCGCAGCCATACTGGCGAAACGTGATAAAAACTTGATTTTATACATCTATTTTAGCAATTATATTTAAAATCACTGCAAACTTAATATTTCATATTCTAAATTAGTATTTTTCTCCTCCTCTCTGGAAATGAAAGCGACTTTATTTTTAAATCTGCATGATGTAGCGCCACTAGTTCGATACGGTGACCGCACACCGCGACGCATCCGAATATTTATTTATTCATAAGACTAGGGGACGATGTGTGAACAAAACAGGATAGTGTGATTTCGGCGTTTTGGTTATAGTGGCTTTCAAATTGCTGCACGTTTTCATGACTCTTAATCCTCTAGTCGAAGTTTACTTTATAGTTGGAAAAGTCTCGAAGTAATTATAGGCAGGGCTTAAGTTATTTATATTATAAAAGTATTACACTGGAAACAAAATTATAACATTGTTAAAAAAAATAGGAAGCTAACGGAAGTATAAAATTTCTTAATTCTAAAAATGACAATAGTCGTATTGATACTTCAACTTTACATGTCGCAGATAAAAGGCAAACTCAGCGTACTTAAAAGACTAGTTTTACAACAGATAACTTTTGAAAAAAGTTGTCGAACATAATTTCAAGGTTTAAACATTTGTCAACTCGAAGAGGTTTTAGATCCCATATTGAAATAACGTATCTAAAAATTAATTTATTAAAATGGGAAATTGTTTATTTTTGCTAGGACTGGATAGGAGAAATCTCATACTAAAGAGACATATTTTTTATACTGTTACTAGGAATAGCAAGTAATAATGATAATAAGTGATCACCACCGCCACCATACCATTTACGGCATAAGACTAACTATTTCTTAGATTCAACTTTGCAAAGTAAGTTGTCGTGACACCCTTATACCAGTACAAAGGGGTGGTATAATATGTTATGAGTTGGTGTTACCTCTCAGGGGGCTTGCACACAGTCTTGCCAACCAAGTGCAAATAAATGAAGCTTAGGTCAACTTAAATCCAGGACACAAAAATACTAACCTACAAATTTCTGTCAATTTTAAAACTTTTACTTATTTGGCAATTGATTCATTACTGACTTTGTGTTCGGTAAAAACAAATACATTTAAGATTTATTATTCATAGTTGTAGTTCAATAACTTTAACTTTATTCCAAAGACATAGAAATCAAAATTTTTTTTTATAAGATAAGACATTTTGAAATTATTTAATGTATAAACATTTTTAGTATGCAAATTGAGGAAAATGTCGAGTTTCGGAGATAGATTTGTTTCGGTTCTATTTGATTTTGCATGTCATTCGATCGGACGTTGTTGACACGGTTACGCTGGATTAGGAGATAATTGCGTGATAATATTTACATGTTGCAGTTAAATATTTACATTAGACCTTTTTTATTGTGTCTAAATATTTAATGATTAAGAGTTCCCATATAGTGTGACTTTATTACCAAATATTACAATGCTATTATTATTGTAATTATTTACTCAATTTATGTGAATAAAGTATGTATCTGCATATATTTAAAGTCGTATGTACTATGTTTTAATTGTAATATTTATTCTGATCAATAATTACAGCCAGAACTTGAGATTTGGCATAGCATAATAAAAAGGCATAAGTTCCTCGTCTCTAATACTGATATAGTATATACTTATATGCATTTTTAAATATTCAGAAGATGAAGCCCATCAACAGCGATGTAGTAGATGTTTCAACATTCCAACTAGAAGTACTTTAGATATTCAATAATCGTCACTTGTATTGACGGGGTTATTTTACTTATTGCCGGCGCTTTTGATCGCGATGATTTGACAAAACGCAGGCTTTTTTGACACCGACCTATCAGAGAAATCTTCATAAGCGACAAGTGAAAAAAAAAATTAACCACAAAGACCAACTCAATCGTTAATCGCGAGGGTGTCGGCTACTAATGGGAATAGGTGTAGAGCAGCGAAATGCGTGGAGGTTTCTAGAACATTTGTCCTATTTACTTTTGTTTAATACCAATAAATCAATGTTGAAGTATTACACTCGAACTTAAAACTACTATCACCGTTTCGGAAATAACTAAAACCACTCAAACCTACAACAATCGATGCAGCGTAAGAAACTCGCTTTTGGAGAATTTTATAACTGTGTACAGTTTTCAATATGTCAAGAAGTGACAGCTTCATTCGCAAGGTGTGCTATCATCTATAAACTCATTAATTTTATAATAACCTCATTCACGCAAGCAAACCTTTATAATTTAATTTAAATTCAGCATCAGACAACATATATCTTATAATCATTAAGCAATCAATAATTTTAATTTAAAAGCCTCTCTAATGTTTTCTTAGTCCGTTCGTTGTCAGCGAGTGCACCCTAATGAACTTCCAAATGGAAGCTGCGTATCAATGCCAATCAGATTTTTATTTATCGGTACTATCAAGAGATTTTAATGGTAGCCACGACTAACACCGATGAAGCTTTTACAAAGCCACGGTGTGAAGCATGGTGAAGAAGCCGACGTCATTGTTAAAGAAAACTTTTAGAAAAGTTAATTGATGAGCTTATAGTAGTATCATTATTTGAATGATACTCTATCGTAAGCGACATAACTTTTGAGTCCATTTGCGAAGATACGTTTAAATGATCCAGTTTTATTACTATCCTTATTATACCAATAACTCTGTAAATAAATTCCTACTAGCACACACACAGACACATTAAATAGTGAGCACCTTTTTGAAGTCAATTATAAACTATATAAGGATGATTTTATTTTAGTTAAGTTTTAAATAACGATAAATTTATTGGTCTATAATTGTTTATGATAAAATTTATATCTCTAAAAACATATAATCTAGCATATGCAAAATTAATAAATTAAATATCACATATTCTTGTTATTGTTATTACAATGCGTTCGCTTCCCACGTCTACTCGATATGTTTATAATGGCAAAGTTCAATTTGTTAACCAAAGTCGTTTCATAGATTAAACTTGATATAAATGATGTTATATTAGAATTAAAGGCTTTACACAGACACACCTTAGTCACTCGCAATAAAATATTCGAAACAAACATTATCACCACATGGATAAGTTTGTGTACATGAACAGTAACGCTGTGTGTGTGAGTGAATTAAAAATGGCGTTGAGCACAATTCATTATTACAAATTGAAAATGGTATCTCGACACGCAAGCAAACACAGCGCAACTAACTAATTTCTTAATTAATATATTTATAATTATAATTAATTATTCACAGTATACATAAACCTTTACTACAATCATACCGAATTTGAGTTTGGTTTTGTGTGTTCGCTCTAAGAGGAATTAGAGGAATCTGGTCACATCCAAGAGGGGTTAAGGTAAATCTGATGGGAAGGAAGAGTTCCATTGTATTTTTTTATTACTATTATTACGTATTCTATCGCTAGAACAAGTTAATTGTAATAGACGATTACGTACAAGTGCCATAGAGTGTTCATGTGCCTGATATGTGTTAATTTCATGATCGGCCCATTTGCCAGTCTACCCAACAAAGTTAACTAAGAAAATAAAAAATTACGATCATTATAAAACATAATGACGAATTGGTGATGAGACACTTCTTAAATAAATGTCATTTATTCTTTGAAACGATCGGGATGAGTTTCGATTTCCCAAATCCATATTTCATGATTCCTCCCCCCGGCTCGGATGATTCTGCTGTTTCTGATAAATCAGAGATCAACGTTTTTAATTATAGCCGGTACTGACCGCGCGACGTCCGCTCCGAGCTATACTTATGTTAATTTCTATAAAAGCTACCGCCTTTATATTTCTTTTGTCATTTCAGTAGAGACGACCATGGAGACGGCTTTAGAAATTATATATTTTTAAATATTAGGAACTGATATGGCTCCGTAGTTTTTGGTACCTTGGCGGACTTTTATTAATCGAAGAAAGGGTTTTATTATGTAGCGTTTATCGTTTATACTCTGATTCTCTTATGATATACATTTTTGTATAATTAACGGCTACTTTTTCAAACTCCTGATATCATATTATATATATATATATATTAAAATATACAAGCAAATAAATACTAATAATAATCTTACTTAGTAAGACATAAATCTATTTGATAGTTTAACATAAAAAGAAAAGAAAAATTAAATTTTAATAAAGCTCCTTCTACATTAACTTATCATTTGTATGTAGGGTCTGAGATGACTTGCACCTCGAAGGCCTGACGATGATGTATGTGCGGCGCGTAATGAGGGCCAGGATCTGTCGGCAGCGGCTCTGCGTTGAATATACGATGGACTTATGTGGGTTGGAAGTTTTGCTAGACATGAAAATATAAAACGAATGATACTCTACTTTAATATATTACGAACTTGTTACGTCAAACGGGTGCAATTACTGTATTATTTAAGAAACATGTTCACATGGTCGTTGCTACTGTTACTGGTTTAACCCATCTATGTTAAAAGCTTCTGTAGTCTGTCCATAGAGTCAGTCGTACTTAGTACATATGACGTCATAACAGATACATAAATTATAAGTACCAAATAATGCACAAGAAAAATAAAATAAATATTAAAACCACTATCCGCATTTAAGAATTTGAATCTGTGATTTTCGTTTAAGAGTTTTAGTCCGTGATATAAGTTCCATCCAGTAACCCAGTACCGCTCTATAGGAGGGTTGCCAATTAAAAAAATACCTTCGTTTAGCGAGTCCTTAGTTAAACTCAGATTACTATCTTTTCTGTCACCATTGATTTAAGATCCGGAAGACTAACTAATCTCAACCAAAACAACACATACACATAGAAAATTCGTTAAAAGTTAGTTAGTCATCGTATTGGCAAAGATTTTTTTTATAAAGTAGGTATTAAAATGCACCACATGACGGTAAGTGGTCACCACGTTGGTAAGAAATATAAACCACGATTGAGAACTAATATGCTATGTCCCTTGTGCCCGTTAAGCGGCTCAATCACCCTTCAAATCAAAAAATAAATGAATGAAAAACGAAAATGAAAATGAAAAACCAAGGAATAAATCAATGATACTGTATTACTGTTTGTTGGTAGAATATCTGATGAGTGGGCCGTACCTTACTAGCAATAAAAAATATTTTAAATATTATTTTAAACACATTGGATGGTCATTAATAATATTCAGACTTGATTTAAATTAGAGAGCTAAGCTTCGTTGCTAAATTAATCACAGTTGCTATTAGCAAACTTTCTCCATCTCGCCACCCAAGATCCTCAACGACAGATTATACGGTAGATCATCTTAATACGTTCTGCGTCATTAACTGACTATCATTTGTCAAGGGCTCCATTAAATCTAGCCGTTGTGACAAATCGTAGATAAGTTTCAATGGATAGATTTATGGTTGGAGTTAATTGTAAGGATATCGCCGGTAGATATTTTAGTTAAAATATAATATATTAGTTATATAAATATATAGTCACATATGATTGCTGGTTCAAATTCAGGCAATCACCACTGTATTTTCATGTGCTTAATTTGTGTTTATTTCATCGCGCACAACGTTGTGTGTGCAACGAAATTCTGCCAAATGTGTATCTACCAATCCGCTTTGGGGTAGCGTGGTGGAAATAAGTAAATATTGTACTATCAGACCCGACAGACGTTATCCTGTCTCTGAATATTTATTTACTTCTGTATTTAAAAAATGATCTGAATTTGGTGATAGTGGATGCCGGCATCAGTTCATCAGATTTATCCGTATCACGACTAATTCCAGGCTGAATGAGAACCGTCGTCGTCGAGGAACGTCGTCGGTGGCAAGAGTTCTTATTTATTATATTTCTTTCACATTTATTCATTTTCATTCTTCTTCGTAACTTTAAAATAATGTATTTTCATGGTTTCGTTATTGGTTAACTATCTATATTATGTCTGTTAAATGTATATGTTTGTCTTTCAAAAGTTAATTTATTTTTTATGGCATTGGTTGGCGGACGATCATATGGGCCACCTGATGGTAAGTGGTCACCGCCTCCCATAGACAAAGGCGTTGTAAGAAATATTAACCATTCCTTACATCACCTATGCGCCACCAACCTTGGGAACTAAGATGTAATGTCCCTTGTGCCTGTAATTACACTGGCTCACTCACCCTTCTAACCGGAACACAACAATACAGAGTACTGTTATTTGGCGGTAGAATATCTGATGAGTGGGTGGTACCTACCCAGACGGGCTTGCATAAAGCCCTACCACCAAGTGTGTACTACCAAACTTATGATCGCTTTCAAGTTTCAACTGTATTTGCTTATAAAAGGGACGTGAGGTAAGAACTGGTGAATTTAAAGCTGCAATATGAATATCATAACATCAGCGGTTACTGTATTACAGTATATATATTCAATGTTATTACAGTATCAGCATTAGGTATTAGCTTATTAAATATTTTCTCTTATTTATTTTGATAAATCAAAAAGATAAACCAATTGACAGAGGATTCATATTATCGGTAACAATATACGGTTTATAATTTACAAACCATTTTGAAAACTACCTCTACCTGATTTTATAACATCTACCTACCTGTACTATTAATTGATTCAAATTAAAAGTTGGTTACATAAATCTTGTTAATGACAAATGAATGTTAAATTTATTTAAATCAAATATGTTTACTATTAAATTAATGACAGTACGAATGATAAACGGATAAAACGGTGATGGAATCGATGTCTTAAAAATAATGTCTTTGACTAATTTATACGACGAAAACTTAAGCAAAATATTAATAAGTGCAGAAATATACTAATCTCCTTATCATTACAAAAATTAAATCCAAGTAGTAGAAATCCGATAAATGGTAACCCTTAAAACGTATTACGATTACATACGAATATCACGTGATATACTTTCAGGGTATATAATTATAACATCTTAAATCGACCCCGATCGTGTTACGTCATTACTTCACAGAGTCCACCGGAGCGCGGATGAATAGTGAAAAAGACATTATTCCAAATTTGAACTGTAATTTATCAAGCTGATCCATTCCTTTGACCCACCATGTTATGACATGATGATATATATCCGCCGATGATATTCCAAATTCAAATCTTAGATACATTTGTGTTCTATTTTTAAATGTTTTTCTTCTTTTTTTCGGGGGATCGGCTACAATAGCCTGTGTCGTATTAGTGATGTGACATCCGCCGCTGAATGTATCGATGAGTGATGGTTGATGACGATATGCCACCTCATTGTCAGCTTTGGCATTGGGGTTTAATAAATTGTTTTTTTTTTTTTTGTTCATCGGCTACTGCATGTCATTGCTCGTATGATCTTTTCATTTTCTATTTTCAAAGTATTTCTTAATAAAAATACGTAGGTGAATTTGAACGGAGGAACGGTAAAATTCTAGTTAAACAATTAATATATAGGTGACATACGTTACAATGTTTTATTGACGGGGACATCAAAGGTGAAAGGCTTGCCTTAAATATATTTTGCAAGCGATTTAAGAAAATATATTGTATAATATTGTTATGTTTATATGAGTCAAGGTTTTTAAAGTATTGTTTGATAATTTCTAACATACTTATATTTCAATTTTAGTTCGATTTTTAGTATATAATTTTTTGGACTTCGGACACTTTAGGAGATCACAGTACAATAAAAACACAAACAAAAAGTCCGCCAAAAATTATATCGATCGAAATATCGGTCGACAACTACTTGTACCACTTTTAAATTTAAAGGATTATTTATATTTTAAATAATTACCTTTTTTTTTGAAAATAATGGTAAGCCGGAACACAAAAATAAGAATTGCTGTTCGGTGGTAGAATATGTGATGGTACCATGTACAGTAGGACTTGCACAAAGCCCTACCGCCAAGCGTGCACCTGATAATGAATCGATCAAATGTTATAAGCCTGTAACTTGCGGCAAAATTCCGCCGGTTAAGTATAAAGGGGCCGCGATCGTTTGCGGCACGGCCTTCATTGCTTGTGATGACATTCACAAAAACAATGCATTTACAGTACATGGATGATATTTAGATTAATCGTCGTTATCGAATAAATATGCAATTAGGTAAGCTAATTTACCAGCAATAAATTCGAAAGTAAACATCGTTTTTTTTTGTATTGACACAACACTAGCTTTTTTTTATTATTGTATTTCTTTCAGTATAATATTGAATCTTAAAACGTCGTCTTTGAATCTTAAATCAAATCAAGTTTAACTTCATGATGACTATGTAAGTCAAATTTTTCAACTGAATTTAACATTTATATACATATATAAATGTATACAACTCCTCCCCAACAGATTGCTCTGATATTTTGCACATAGTTTTGTCGGTGACAATAAAGTCTCGTTTTGTTTTAGAATATAGAATAAAAAGACTTGATTTAAAATGTGTTTTTCGTAATTGAACTTATGCGCTGTTATAAATTCATTTATTTTTTTTCTAAATTATAATCTCGTACAATAATTTCTTTAACCTTGTTATAATATATAGTTATCTTAATAGTACAATGTACTACTTATCCTCACGGAATAAAAATCCAAATTGTAATTTCCTGCAACGGCTGATCGAGGGACAACAATTTGCGGTTACCGAATGATTACCGATACAAAAGCCTAACCAAAACCATACATAATTGTCAAAAGACTTTGAACCTTACGACATGCTGTTAAAGTTGATTATTCTCTAGTCAATATTCACAAGTTTAGTTCCTATTAGGGTAGTTTCGTTTCGTTAAAATTCGTCACGTTCTCGGACATCTGTCGCCGGGTGTAATCGAATCGATGCCCACGAATCAATCGACATTGCATAATTCCACGATGACAATTCGGTTTCGATATTTGGATCGTGATTATATGTTTCATGATGAACACATTCAAGCTATTATAAGTTTTACGATTAGACTAGTAAGGGCTATAACAGCGTGTTCGTGGGTACCAATCTGCGTGATTGCTTTCATGGTTTGTTGATGACACATCGATTATTATGATTGGCCTTTTTCAATTTGACAATTTCATCAATTCTTTTCATAATACAAAATTGGAACTCGAATGCTATATATAAACATTTAAAAAAAGAATATGTGGAACGTTATAGGATATTGTTTATACAATTATGTATCTATTGTTTTATAACTAGTGTCATATGTGATCGGAATACGCGCGCTATGGCACAGTATTATAGTCTTGAATGATAAGTGAGTTTCAGTATAAATTTTTTTTAAAGAAATACTAAAAAGTACGATCGTTTTTAATATTACCATATTATTCTTAAAGAACAAAATAAAAAAAAAAAGAGTTTATTTAATCAGTTAATTAAATCGTATTAGGAATACTTCGACAAAAATACTGCCGATTAAATTTATAAACTAATATGGTAATAAAAAAGTTAACGATGTTAAGATACAATAATAAAAAAATAATAATATTTAAATTTACTATTTATTTTCATTCGTAAGAATAATTATAAGTATATCACATCTTGTCTAGTCAATATCTAGTAAGAACACATCCGATGGCATAAACCAGAAGCGTTAAGATTCATAAACACAACTATTAATTCTTATACATTAACAGTAATAATATATCATTTGAGCTTAGTAATAATGTATTTAAGATATTATATAAAAGAGATTTTATCGTCACGATGGCCAACATTATAATCTTCTTCTTTTAATAAACTTAGTGGCCAGTAATTCAACAAGGCCTTGAATTGTACGCCCTCCGTTGATTAATAAGCCACAAATTGAATAAGCCTCCTTTGACAGCATCAATTTTCTCAACGGTTACACTGAACGGGACCCCTAAAAATCCACTTACGGAGTCTATTTGAAATTTTGATCGACCCCGACTTGACACCTCACATCAATTTAAGATGTAAATTGTCAAAGCGATGTTTAAGGTGGCGCTACATGGCGGGAATTTTGATTAGCATAAATTATAAATAATTGTCATTCAATATTTAATATTGAATTTTAAATTGTTATTAAGTTTAAACATGTCTCAATAGTTGAATAAAGTAATTAAACCACAGCAAAATATAGATTAAACATATGTTTTAAACTGACCTAAAACGATTTCTAATTTGGATAATATACCTAATATATTTTTAGGAATTTGATCGTCAAGTGCTAAGAATATAAAAGTAGCGTATGGCTCCTTGAGGTTCAAACTTGCTTTATATAAATTAAACAAATTCGGTTCAGTGATTTAGTTGAGATAGATTAACAGACAGACAGACAGATGGTCAGACGGATAGACAGAGTTACTTTCGCATTTACAACATTAGTATATGTGTTTTGGAATCGATCTTTTGTTCAAGGGAGTCTCTATCACGAGGAATAGATACGTTTGAAATTCAAGGTCGCATCGATTACGATAGTTTATAGGGGTTATGAAATCTGTTAGATAGGAATTCACAACAAATCGATTAAAATGAAAATAAAATTATAAAAATCAGACGTTTTTAATTTAATTATGGAGTAATTGATCATTCTAAAAGTTATCCAGTAGCTTTCGTATATCTTTAAATGAATCCAAGTAAAATAAATTAATATTGTAATATGATATTGAACGTCATGTAGCCTCCGCTGTAAGGGTTGACGCTCGGTTTTGCATGGAGTCGATTGTCTCGTACGTCAAATTGTCACGGCTCGCCGACGTTGATCGATGGATGCACCTGCCAACCCTGGAATATAAACACTTCATAAAAACCATTCAGCCAATTATATTCCTTAACAGCATTAATTTAGGGACCGGTTTACTAAACCACGGTTACAACGTCTCATTGCCGATGGTGCGCGGAAAGTTTAAGGGAAAACTTGATTTATATGATACACCGCGCCCGAGGATTGATTGTAATAATAAATGTGCTGGGCTGTTAAGCTGTATGTACTTACATATTTATTTTATACTAAAGGGTCAGCTTTTAATGAGATTCCACGTTGGAACATTGATATAACTATATTTGTTTAATTATGGTGATGTTTGGTTTCCAGTACATTTGAAAACTGTTAAAAGCTGTTCCAGCTATAACCCTGACCCAATCCAAAAAAAAAATGTCCATAAATTCACACAGATAGCGCGAAGTTGGCAAACGGCAGTGTTAACAGTTCAGACTCAGAAGGCTACAACAGCCTGGCAGGTGTAAAGGCTTGCACCTGAAGTGATAGCAAACATTGAAACTGTGTTTGGGTATAAAACCTTGCACTAATGTACCGTGCGTAGCTGGTTATTCTCTGTTGACTTGATCGAAATCGACCAGTCCAGATCCATTGACTACGTTCTCAGCTGCATTTTGACAACAGAAATAAAACTATAAGTTTGTATAATTGCTACCATCTCTTAAGAGATAAGTTATTAATTGTCACTAATAATAGTAGCATAAGGAACGAAATACCGCAGACATAAAACAGAAATAAAACAACACAACAAGGACAAGGAGTGACAAGGAGTCTACAATGTTCCGTCGTAAAGTTAAACGACTTTGTTTAACAATATAAAAACAAGCGATTTTAAATGAACACTATATATCTGAAATGATAGTCGTTTAATTCTAAAATAAACTTAATACGATGCAGAATTTATTTTATCATTGATGTAAAAAAAAGTGACAACAACGACAAAATTAACGCGGCATTGTGACGGTATTCTGTTAAAATCGATTTAATTCCTTGACATAAATCAATATGGCGTTAAAAATCCCAAGCAAATATTATTCTTGGACCGATGTCATCGAAATAAACCAATACAATAATGAGATGACGTGACATTTATTCAGTGACAATATATCATAATCGACACTGGACTTTACTTGAGTTCATAAATAGGTCTTATTTTCTAGGGAATAGAGATCAATATTTAGAAAAATGATAGTATGATATGGGGAATTTATTGAGACCACCCAAATATAGATGTATATGAGCTCATTATATAATATTACCATCGGAATTGAGGACGTAAAGGGCTTAAAATAGAAATAAAAATGTAAGTAACATCCTGTAAATGTCCCAGTGCTGGGCTAATTGCACAACGCCATCCCAATGTGGGTTGGTTATACGCGTGGCAGACTTTCATCCGACAAACGTAGGTTTACTCACGATGTTTTATTCACTGAATTTAAATACATACAAAGTACATGAAAATTCGTTGGGTTTGAACTCGCAATCTTCGGTTAAGATTAACGTGGCCTATTGGGGCCAATTTGGCTCAAAAATACATTACCGGCAAAGTTTTAGTTAAAGTAAAATTGCGAATTCTTTGACATAATCACTGATTTGAAAGGAATATATTGCTATCTCGTTTATATACGTAGAGTCTTTGCTTAGTTAAATGGACACATATGTGTTAGCTATGCCTTTAGCCTCGTTGACATTTTTTTATTTCCAAACATCATAGGAATCCGCAGTATCAGATCAAATCAAAATATTTTTTTTTAGTCAAGTAGGCTCATAAAAACACTTTTCAAACTTTATGTTATAGTATTCAATTAGATGTTATCCGGCTCGGAAAGTAGATTCTACCGAGAAGAACCGGCAAGAAACTCAATAGCTACTCTTTCCATCATTTAAATTACAGAGCTACAATTTACATTTTAGGATCACTGATGATATTATATATAGATGTATCTATATATCTTCTACAGTTATTTTTAGTTTAGTATTTAAAATAACTTAAATGATTGCTAGCTAATGCGAGGCACACATTGCAATTCCTTTATGACTTTTTTGTACGCAATTCTACAGTTCTGCTCGTGCCTCATACGCGTACGTAACTGCACAGTTTAAGCACAATCGGATGTAAGAGGACTAAACGCATACAATACAGACAAAATAAAATTATATATTTATAATAGCTCCTCGATCCGACTTCGTACGGGTAAATTTTTGTTATTTTTTTATCCTGAAACCCAATCTAGCGGATCTACCAATCATCCGTGATATAAACATATACAGAATAATTATATAATGCATATCAGAGTACCATAGAATTACTTGATTTAGTGAGGAGTTACTATTACGTTTGTCAATTGGTAATTTTATTTAGTGTTTATAATGTGTCACCAGGGGGCAAGTCCATAAATAAACGGTTCTGGGTTTTTTTTTGCATTATTTTAAATCTGGAATTGATTTATCAAGTGGTTACCAATAAATGTATTATTTAAAAACTGCATCTTGTACACCGTAACTGCGGAGAAAAGTGTCAAAGATCTAATCAGTACAAAGTTACGTCCACGGATTAGGCGACAGAGAAGTTGCAAAGCGATTTGTGCGTACCGGTCACATTAAAAAAATATTTAAAAAAGTATATTCTGCATAATAGTTATTCCCATGTAAATAAAACCAATTTTTTTTATATATAGCTTAGAAAAAAAAAAGAATAACAACGAAAACAGTGGGCACTTTTATTTCTGTAAATATATATATTTTTTTTGTGAAGAGTAATGATGTATATACATGTAGATTAATATATTTGTTGTTCTGTTAACGATTATCGATAAAAATAGAATCAACGTAACTCAAATTTTGCTACTTCCTTAAAATGATACATTGTTTAGATTTGAATATACTCAACAACAAGTATCTCTAGTGTAGTCATCTGTACGTGGAGCCCATGGATTGGTGATGGACGAAATTTACTGCCGCAGCCACTCGAATATCCGTTATGTAAATAAGATCAAAACGAACTTTAATCAACGAATCGAATCTAATAATTAATCGGCATTCAAAAAATATTTATTACAAAATTTAGGAGACGACGGCACGCTGAAGACGATATTATTTATAAAATTAAAATTTACATGAATTTAAAATTCATATTCGTATAATTATGTCTCACTTAAGGCTACTGAATTTATAATTTAATTGCGTGTAACAGACCTACTTAAACTCGTATTAATGTTATAAATGCGAAAGTTTGCATTTTGGAATGTTTGTTGCTGAATCACACAGACGAATTTACGAAATCTAATTGCGTACTTTTACCGGTAAATGTCGATTTTGCCATAAATGTTATTTTAGTTTTAAGCGAGTTCACAAAATCTACAGAGTTCATTTATACAACACGTATGTTTATTTAGTGAAATATTAATATGTAATAAATTTACTTTTGTGAAGAATACTAACAATACTTGATTGAGCATTACTACAAACCTCAAACGAAACATAAAGTTCAAGATGTCGTTATACGGTAAGATCAATCTAACAGGAATTCTGTTTTTGTTAATATGAATTATAATTACGTCTTCCAAGTGACATATAAACATTGGCCCGCAAAAAAGCATCCTTACACCACCAATACGCCACCAACCTTGGAACTGAGATGTTTTCAAACCAAAACATCTGACACATCATACATTTTCAACCATAGTTATAAGTTTACTACAAATATATATATCATTAAATATTCGTCTAAATTTCTTTAGAATATAAAAATCATAAGTAAGTATAAATTTTGCTTAGATATTTTTACCCGGTTAAAATTGCCAAGTACTTCCAAATGCATCTCGTTCGCTCCAATATGCGATAGAAAAAGACAAAACATATTTTCACATTCACAGTAATTATCTGCAAAATAGTAGCAAAACTTAATTTGGACTATTACGTAACACATTTACTTATTACTTACTTATTATGTAACCACCGTGATCAGAACAATTAATTGGTAGAATTACTATAGGTCTGAGGCTATATTCACACAGCGGGTTTTTTTTGGCGATTGCATATGACGTAAGAACGGGTTAAGATTGACAAATTATACCTACATCAGTCGGTGTTACGGTTCCGTCAGTAAAATATAAAGACAGTCCTCCTGTGTGAATTTTCACTGACTCAGACGTCTATCGCTCGCTCGCTAATGATAGTATTAATGTTATCTTATCAACGATCTTTTTGAAACCATTCACATTTTGATTAACAATTGTTAATATGTATTAAGACTTGAAACAATTGGTAACGCGTTGTTTTGACTGTTATCAGTTGACGTTGTTTTATTTACAATTTAATTATTATCTATATCTTTGAACGTTGATTTCATTCAATATTAATAGGTCGTAATACCTAGTGAACCATAAACAAATATCAGAAATGCGTGAATTGTTGGCAAGGGTGATAACAAATTATCCCGTTGAATCGGAATTCCGATTGTCTGGACGAAAAATTAATCGGACTTCTAGTCAACGGTGATTACAACTAAAAGAAAATTACAGTAAGAATGATACGCATTCAGATAAATGTAATCATGTATGTTGATTTGGGTTTTCATAAAAGTCTGAAATTATTATGACTATTAATCTAAGTGAATCAATGCTTAGAGCATTTTCTGCCATTATTATTGTATATGTAATAAAATATATATTTATAGAGATTTTGAATGAAGTTTCTATTTCTTATCACTTTATGTTTTTTTTTCTTTATGTGTTCAGTTTCTTCTCTGGACTCAGACGAGTTGGGTGAAATATTTTAATTTGATATGCCTTAAACCCTTTGTTTACTTGTGACGTTATGATTATATCTGATAAGTTTAATAACGTGTCGTGTAAATAATAATTGTTCGGGGTTTGTGCAGGAGCTTCTGAATCTGGACGAGGAGGAGTGTGACTAAGTAACCATTCATCAGCAAATATGCCTTCTCCTATCAAATATCTATTTAATTTGCTGTGTTTCAGTTTGAACCCTGATTGGGATATTAGTTACGACACAAAGTATCCAAAAAAAATTGAATTCGTTCCTCTTGTTTTAAAAAATATCTTAGAAAGAAAAAGTCCTCAGACAACTTCCATATTGATTAAATTCTGGAACAGGTATATCCATTATTAGGCATAATATACATACCTATGGAATATGAGCAGTTTGATGAAATTGACTCAGGATGTGTCTCAAAAGAAAAACTATTATTGTCCAATAATTCATACAATAGCATTAAATTACGATTTAAATAACATCTTTATTAAAAAAAATATTTCGACTCGAAGCTATGATGTGGAATAATCCTAATGTCAATGTGACAAGCTTCACGAAGTACTGTCGGCGTGATGACTAGTGGTTTTCTTAGTCACCCACTTAATGCTAATGACAATATTATCTTTAAAAGCAATCTTAGAAGATCTCAAATGTCGGCTTCATATTTTATTTTGCGAATTACTATTATATTAATGAGCAACGGAACTGTTCCGTGACGTCATTGAAAGAAATTAAAATATACGTATAATGATTACTTTCGTGCTTTTTAGACAGGACAATGGCCTAATAATGTATATATATGTTTACTTAAGCCTTACAATGAATACATTAATATAATGAATTATGTCATAATATATAAAATTACTTACCATTTTATGCTGATTTAGTGACAAAATGTCATATGTACTGAACAAATATTTAAACCTTATTCGATTCGATATATTGTCTAGACTCTAGAACAACAAGAGAGGTCATTTGGTAAAAGCGTCCGGTTCTCATTATTACTGAAATTTTATTAAGAGTTTGTTCACTAATTAATTTATTTATCTATACACTAATATTATAAATGTGAAAGTACATCAGTCTGTCGGTTACCTTTTCACGCTTAAATTAATGACCCGATTTAGATGAAATTTGGTACGGAAATAGTTTGAGTTTGGGAAGCACATAAGCTCATTTTTAGTTCACCAATCCAGGGGTTAATTTCCTGCTGGTAAAGCTGCAGGTTCACTTTGTAATAAGTTATGTTATCAAATAGTTTAATAAAATTTTAACGGTAGATTTTTCTCATTCCTACCTTTTAATCTTAAATACGATAGCAACGTCCAGAGACCCGATGCCGTCCGATATCATCCAGCTCCCCCGAGATGATTCTGATCTAATGCAAGACACGAACCGAAACTCCAACTCAGCCAGTATATTGAGACATAAATTTTTCATTTCGCCCGTGGCCACTTGTGATAACCTACTTGACCAGTGCCTCCCGAGGGATGCATAAACGACTTCTCCTGTATAAGGAATCGCATATTTCATAAATGCTCTTCAGATTGTAGTGATGTAATTCACTACGTACCTATATCGATATATCGATAGTAAAATTTCATGATTTATGATAAATGTATTTGCGAGTACTTACTCAAATTATAATATTGAAGTCAAGATGGCGAATACAAATTAAAATCATTAATTAGGCATGTTTACTTAATTCTAATGTCATATTCTCACCGAGATCTCGCTAAGACCTCATTAATATTTTAAGGGCAATTTATTTATCGACCATCTGGGTTATTTTTTAAATAGAAATGCTACTTATGATGATGAAATAATTAGGTATGGGCTTCTTGTATGTCACTTTATGCAAATAATAATTCCGTTATTAATGATTGTCGCTTTACAGATTGCTTATAATTAATATATGAATTCCTCTTAGCTTCATAAATAAACTCATTTAATTTGAATGTTTAGTCATTATTTAACGTAACGATTGAAGATGTATTAAGTTTCTCGTGACATTTACATAATTAAGATATACATACAACTACAATTTTATAAATACAGATTTACAATTACATTTTATTTTTACATTTTAAATATTCGATTATGGAAGGAGAGTTTATCGACCTTGGAAATGAAATCTCGATAGAAACAGGGTCATCACTAAAAAAAGACGGTTCTGTTAACACCCCGAATTTTTTGTGCGTCGCACAAAGGGCTGTAGGGCTACCGGACGGACACAATAATAAATATTTTGACGATAACACATAAATATTCTTCCTTTATGAATAACAAAACGGCTATGTGCCACCGGTAGGGTGGTAATTTCTTTCATTTTTATGGTCACTCCTTCCTCTTATAAATCGTCAGCTATTTATTAGGAAAAGGGTCTTGCGATTTTTCGTGGTTCTTAAAATTTATGTGAATATTTTAAGAAAATGCCTCGCGTCACGGTTTTAGTGCTTGAAATTTACCCCATAAAAACACGAAGTTATCGTTTTAGATACACATAGATTTTAAATACGTTTATAACTTAAATTGGACCGTTGAGCAGAAGTATACCAATCCACAGAACACTAATAAAAGTTGTTAAGATATAAAAGGGAAAACCACTTGTATAGTGACAGCAACCTTATATTAAAAGCTATATAATACTAGTAGTCTGCGGCTTTACTTGCATTTTAGAGGTAGGTCGTCAGGTGTCACGTAGAAAGAAGCCTATGTTCTTCCTTCAAACTCACTTCATACCAAATTTGGTCACGGTTTGGTTGTAAAAGAGTAACAGACTAAAAGACAGACTGAGAGAGAAGTTAATTTCGCATCTATCATATTAGTATAGGTTATGTATATAAATTTATGTTGTGCTTATAACTTTAAAGACGTTCCACAATATTGATTTTATATTTTTTATTACCACCTAGATGTCCGAAAATCCACAGCAGCGCGATTTTTAAGACACTTTCTGCCTCGCACAACCACTCTGTGGAACCAGCTTTCGCCGGCGGTTTTTCCGAACTGATACGACTTAGGAACCTTCAAGAAAAGAGCGTACTCTTTCCTGAAAGGCCGGCAACGCACCTGCAAGCCCCCCGGTGTTGCAGATGTCCATGGGCGGTGGTAGTCACTTTCCATCAGGTGAGCATCCTGCTCGTTTGCCACCTCTACTATAAAAAAAAAAAAAAAAACTTCTCTGGTTGGGTACATTTTTGCATGACACGGTACAATTATTAATAATAATTAATGCACAGCGATAATATACTTTAAAGTACAAAAAAGTAACAGCTTGTAGATATTGCAATATCCTGCTAATATATACTCTCCGATTGAGAGGTTAAGAGGGATGGGCGGATACGTGGAAGATTTCAAACTGACACATGTAAGTTTCCTCGAGATGTTTTCCTACGCTGTCGAACACTAGATGGATTATAAACACAAATTAAGCACATTGGACTTGAATGGTATTGAAAAGAACCCACAATGTTCGGTTAAGATACAGATATTTTAACCACTGAGCAACTTTGGCTCAAAGTATATATAAGCATTTAATAGTAAAGGAGTATAAACGTGTTGTCTATGCCATTACGAGTAATGCATTAGCCTATATTAACATGACCTTTCCTGGAATGGACGTTATGTAGGCTACTAGTATAACTTTGACTTTTTACGTACGTATAAATATTGAATTAGGGAAACGATGTATATAAGAAAGAAATTATTGAAGTATAAACTTTTATCGTAATTGTATAAAATGGCGATAATTTTATTACATTTAATGCATTGGCAACGTTACGATCTTGGTTATTGTGTTTATTGTCATAGAGATATACGTAGATAGACATTGGCTCTGTAGAAGTAAAGAAGTCTCTTAATATCCCACTGTTGGGTAAATACCTCTCCTTTTTAAGAAGGTGTAGATTTTCTTAGAATGTTTTCCTTCACCATATGCATAAATAAATGAATATTGCCACATGTGTGTGTAAATATGAAAAGGAATAAGGTCGAAATTTTCCCCTCAAAGATAAAGGAGGCTGGATCAACCAGCAGGGAGATATTTTCAGGTTTATATATTTACTTTACTTCTTTTGAGAGTCCAGAGGTTCGGTTACTTTGCTTCGCTTTATTAATCTGTTTCTTGCGCTTGATTATTCAAACGAACTTATAATTCTATTCAATCAATATTCGAATTTTGTTACATTGTTTTTTATAGGTAACGTTGGTTGAAACGTTTATGACGAAAAAAAGTTCCTATGTTACGTTTAAATATATTCATATTTTGCGCAATTTTATGCCGCATGGAAGTCGCGGTACCGTCGCGTGCTCTACAGCTTAGCGCCTGACTCGAACTAATTTCCGGTTTTGTCACTAAGTATACCCCTCACGACACAAGAAAATATCTAACGTAGTTCTTAATCTGAAAGACATAAGGGTTTTAATTGGAGATACTCAACGTGTTGTGTACTGTACACTGAAAATTACACTGAGATTATACAAGCGTTTAATTGCACATTGTGAGCATTCAAGGACTTAAGAATAGGTCAAATAACCTAAGTTACATTATTGATTTGTAATAGAAAGGCAGAAGCCCCTATGGGCTTCTAACTTTAACTCTATGAGTTGGACAGTGTAACATATATTAAGCAGTTTATACACCGACAATGCGCCGCTAACTGGTGTATGATAATTTATGAAAACCATTCAACTTAAATAGGTATATACTGACTTACTCATCATTTACTTTAAACACAAATATAATGGTATTTTTTTAATACTATATAATAATTATTTTTTTCTATATGTATATACAAAAAAAACTTTTATTATGTTATTAGTATTATTTGTTAACTTTCCAATAATTACTCCATGGAACTGGTAAACCAACGACATATGACGAATATATTTCACTAGTAAGACTGGTTTTAAGCATAAATACAACTTTTAAAAAATTAATGGTCATAAAACACCATGGTATTCGACTTCTTCATACCCCGAATCTTCAGTTGAGGTCCACTCGTTAGATATATCCACTGAGGATCGACACCATCTCATCAAAAAGCATAGAAAAGAAAAATATCGGAAAAATACTCTTGAATTATAATCTCAAAGATCAAAGATAGCGAATTGATTGAAAACACATTTGGACGATTGACCTTTTTGCATGTTGGCCCTTAAAAGGGCTACTTAGTGAAATTGGTCCTTTCATGTCCTGCCTTTTATGATTTTTTCTCTGGGTTCCGCAGCTTCGGTTAATCAAGTAATCAGAAACTAACATAGGGTTTTTTATATTTATAAGGTTTTAAAAACGTTCGTTAGGGAGCCGCTTACAAAAAAAACTAATAAAAAAATATTTTGTATACTTAATGTTTTATACATTTAAGAACATAATAGGTAGCTACCACCCGATGGTAAATGGTTACCAACGCTTATAGAAATTGACATCGTAAGAAATACTAACCATTCCTTGCAACACTTACCACCGACTTGTAAACTAAGATTGTGCCTGTAGTTACACCGACTCACTCACCCTTCAAACCGGAACACAACAATACTGTTGATTGGCGGTAGAAAGGCGGTAGAAATGTGATGGTGGTAGGGATCACCAGATATTAATAGACTTCAACACCGTTTGTAATAACAATGAAAGTTGACACATATTTTTTTCCTTGGAGGGTTTAATTGTATCAATTTTATTATAACTAGATTATTTAAACATAAATGAATGCACTCTTATTTTAAATAATTTTATGTATCCTACGGAACCTTAGTTAATAAATAATTTTACACATTACGTTTTTTCATATCCTGCTCATCAATCGACTTTGAATAAAAAGTCTCATTTTACTTTAAATACTATTTTGAATTACTAAATATTTTGAAAAAAAAAAAGAATATTCATTATATAAAAATCTTATAAATATATTTAAACCGAAACATTGCTTTTTAGAAATACATTTTTGTTTTCATTTATTTACATTCCAAATTCAAATGTATTTATTCATTATGGAAGCCAAAACACTTATTTGTTGATAGTTGAATAAAGACTGCCATATTCTGCTGTCTTCATCCCATTTATTTGTTGTGTGCTTATCTCTGACGTCACTACTGTATCTCTACTATGCCGCCCATATAACTTATATGATGGCTACTTTAGTTAATACAAAATTTAAAATGTACTCAATCCAAGGCCAAACTTTACGCCCGAGTCATTATAAATTAACACCAATATTAATTACGACAATGCAAAACATAACTGTTGTTACAAAGAAGCCGTTTCATAGCCGGCTCATAAAAGTTTTGAGACTTATTAAAATTTTTTAACGAACCGCTCCAATTATGACCATCGACCAGTATAAATTGACTCTTGTTCCTCATCTTCGCTTCGCGGGAAGTGGATATTTCATTTACATTGTGGGGTTCTCGTTATGATGGTGAACAATATACCGGAGTTCAAAAGGCGGGGCGTGGTTGGGGCAAAAAGTAAAGATCAAAGTTTTAGACTTTTTTATATATTTTTTTTATTTCTGACATCAATTATCAAAATGCGATGTTTTGTGCGCGATTGTAATGACTTCTAGGACAATCTGAACGCTACGAAGAATACCCCATTGATTTGATTAGTTTCTATAAACAATCACGACGTACTATAAACATATTATATACTATCTCAACTTTATATATGTATTTCGAAAGTTATAGTAATATATTATGTTTGCTGGTGGAATATATGAGGAGTAATATCAACCCAGATAGGCCTGCTCAAAATATTACCACCAAATACAAGTAGGCACATCATAGTAAAGTAAAGTAACAATAGCCTGTAAATCTCCCACTGCTGGGCCAGGCTTCCTCTCCTATTGAAGAGATGGTTTCGAGCGAATTCCACCTCGCTGCTTCAGTGTGTAGATTCACATGAGGCAGAATTTTATTAAAATTAGACACATGCAGGTTACCTATTATAAGCAATTTAAATACACGAAAATTTTGTGATGCTTATCTGGGTTTAAACTCGCAGTCATCGGTTAAGATACACGTGTTCTAACCACTGGGCCATCTCATATGCATCTACTTATTTAATTACCAGGGTCTCATAATCGGTAAGAGATTCAACGAACCATCCATATAGTCTATACGTTGCGACAAAAATATATTTGTCTCACTCTGTCACGTTATATAATATATTACTGATGAATTTGAAGCTAATGAACAAGGATCTTTATTATTTCTTAAACTGAAGAGACATCTAAGAATATTCTTATACAATTACTATTGCGAACAGAATGTTTTAAATATCTGGTAATTCCGACATTTAAATGCAAAATATAATTGACTTGTACCTTGTAAGTTATATTTCAAATCATTAATCATCATTATTACTCAACATTCGTTCGTTAAAAAATCGTTACAGTTTCCTAAGTAATATTAATTCCACGTCTTTTGATATAAAAGAAACGTCAAGTATCTGGACTTAGGAAAAAAATAACGGGTTCCGGTATTATCGGACTTTGATACGAGTTTTTTGTACATTTTTTTTATTGTTTTGTTTTGTGATAATTATATTATGTGCAAAGGTATTTTTTTAAATTTTTAAATGGAAGATCCACCTGATATGTCGTGGTCGCCATCGCCAAAAGCAACTGAAACTTTGAGTTGAAGTATTAAAAAAAATGTATACCTAGGTAACAATATACTCTGGGGCGTTCTTTATAATTTTACACAATAAGCTTTAAGTTATGAAGTTAACTTGTACTACGAGTACCCGCTCTCCCACATACCTAATATAAAGTCGGTAGGTATGAAAATAAATACAAAAAAATAAAAAAATAAAAATTTTTTACATTAAAATTGCGTTCTTCATCATCCAAATTCTAAGAAGAACAAATATAAATAAATAAATATTGGACAACATCACATACATTACTCTGACCCCAATGTAAGTAGCTAAAGCACTTGTGTTATGGAAAATCAGAAGTAACGACGGTACCACATACACCCAGACCCGAGACAATATAGAAAATGAATGAACTTTTTCTACATCGACTCGGCCGGGAATCGAACCCGGGACCTCGGAGTGGCGTACCCATGAAAACCGGTGTACATCCTACTCAACTACGGAGGTCATCAATCTACTGACATTTAATGACATTTATTTAATATACAGATAATATAAAGTATTGATGGTGCCCCGACGTGTAATAGTATTTGAAGGATCAAGTGTGATGGTAGCCAAATAGTTTGTATAGTGTATTGATACAAAGAATTGTTAATATTTCTTACATTACAAATGTCAATGGGCGATGATGTACACTCACCATCATAAATAAATATACATATCCTATATTGAAATATTATTCCCTTGTAACGAAACTGTTTTTATAAATCAATTGTTTTTTTTTAACCGTGTGTCCAGTTTATACTTATAGTCTTAATCTAAATACCTAAATTCAGATAGATAGTTAAAATGCCAATGTATAGAAGGTACTATGTTTCAAAATTTCGTATTTTAATTATGTACTAAACACTTTTAATTAATTTTGTTAAATTTTTTTATCACAACATTTCGTTATAATATCACTTTTGAATTTAAATTTATGTGCGATGTTATGACATAGTATGTATTATGTCATACATTACATTAAGAATTTTAAAATTTAGAATGAGATTTAAACAAGTATGGTTTTTTAACAAAGATTGCTGAACCCTAAAAGTGATAAGTAAATAAATCGCTTGTTTCATATTGCGTGTGCGATTCTGGTCACGCAGAGTCAAATCAACACTCCGGTACCTACTGACTGACTGTTCCAATTAGGAATAATTTATGTCACGTGTTAAATGACCGTGATAGTTTTTGTCATAGTTTACTGTTGTTTTTAAAACTAAAGTAAAATAATTTAACAGCCTATTTATGTATGTATGTCTTACTTTTAAGGTAAGCCCTCTCCTCTTGAAGAATCATCTCGTTGCTTCAATGCTGATTAGAGGATACACTCATGATGATGTTCGTCACCGCTGATAAGAATATGAACTGTTAGCTTAAATCAAGCACGTGAAAATTCAGTGGTATTTATTATTTTTATATATTAAATTAGACACATGCAGGCTTGCACATGAAAATTCAGTCAGCCTGGGTTTGAACCCGCAATCATCGGTCAATAAGTACAATACAACAATAATAACTAATTAAAAAAACAAGAAATAACACTAAACGTATCAAAACAAGTAGCACATTCAAAGATAAATATAGTTCCAGTTGACCAAATTCCTTTTGACCGAACAATTATACTCATTTCATTCCCATTATAATGGCCAGTTACTGTAAATGTCGCTCACGACAGGGTGCGCGCCGATGCGTACGCGCACCGGATTTGTCACGCTTCACGACAATTGGTGGAAAAAATCTTATTTACTCAACAGGGCTGCCACGTAACAACGTGACAAGAAAATAATTGTTAATTGTAATGTGCGTCTCATCTTTTGAAGATTGTTTTGTTATTCTCATATATTTTTTTGTTATTACTATAATTATATTGTGTATAATTTAATTTCAGACGATTAATGTTTGCCTCAATTAAGTTATTACATTAGCATAGAACATATAGGTACTAAAAGTAAGTTGTTTTCAAGTGTCGAGTTCAACACCCGGGTAAGTTAATACAAAGTTAATCGGTTTTTCTTCTAAGAAAGTTTAAACAGCTATAAGATTGCAATGATTACACTTCCGTGTCCGAGGATTATTGCAGAGCTTGAATTTTTTTTTAGTTACGTCAGATCACCATCAAAGTATGACAGAGAAGAAACAAAGACACTTGCTCACTATGATCAGCGTTGTGCCTCTCGTTTTATTCTGGTCTAAGAATTAGGGTAGGTAACCTCCACGTGTTTTTATCACTAAGAAACCACGAATTTTAATCATCATTTTTTTATTTTTATTTTTAAACTAATTCGTATTTTATTATGTCTTTAATAAGTTCCTTAAAACCCTAACTGATCGTCGATACGGCAGACACTTCTTACATTGATGCATGAAGTAAGTAATTGCAAATGAGACGACCATATTCAGGCGTCACTGTAACAAAAACAAGTGAATTAAAATGGCACGGTTCAACTAATTTAAAAGCACATATTATAATTCTATTCTTTATATAAGCACGAGTCATTTATTATGAACCTTTAAAACGAAATAAACTCATTTCGTATATATATCTACTGGAATAAATTGTGGATTTGACACGTGAAATTGAATTGCAGGTCAATTTAATTTGGCATTTTCGCGTTAATAATCCATCTCGAGCTCGATGGTGGGAGCCTGTGTCGTACGATTCCATCACTCTGCAATGGAACAGCGACAAGACATCTAGTTTTTACGATAATTATCAATATCCTTAATTACAATGGCTATGATACGTGCTAAAATTAACACTACGGACAGGCCCGTCTTAATGCAGGGCCACAGGCCTTGCCAAGATTGGTTACATTTTTGACCATCGGCGAGACGCCCCAGACGGTCTCTTAAATACCTTTTTTTCACCCCAAGCACTGCTTGCACCCGAGCGCTTAAGCTACAAACAAAAACGTTCATTTGGACTGAACAGCTGAACGATCATCATACCAAATATATTTTGTGTTTTAATTTCTTCTTAATATACAAGATGCAAGTTAGAAAAATATTATCATTTTAAGAAATGAATATCCGGTCACCCATCCAATGACTGACTTTACTCTACGTTGCTTACCCAATACGATACGAGTAGTTCGAGTAATTGAACGAATAATATAATTATAAATATATTTAGACTGTTTTAATATTAAAAGTAATTTTATTAATTTATCACACTATCTAAGACGAAGAACATTAAGAATTTCTTATATATTTTACGTTTTAGAGATTTTATCACAATATACAAGGTCAAATAAAATTATTATTACAACAAACAATATCCAATGAACGCGAAAGGGACTTGGAAACAAAACAAAAACGCCAAAAAGAATTTTATAACTCAGTAAATTCCGGTTTGGTGATATATACTTCGACAAATATAAATTAACCATCGTTATAAAATACGTCAGTCTTAATAAGTTATGATAAGGTTGAAAATTGCTTGCATGTCCAATTGGGTCGGTTTTAATGAAACTTGTGTTATTATAAAAGGCTTTGACAGTTCGCGGTAAGGTCGGCAAAACGGTAGGTTGGACAATTTCGATGTCTGGTAGATATTGTAAATCGTTTTTGTCAAATGTCAACTTCTGTGGTCGCCTCCGCTTGTGACCAACGGTATTTAGAGATACGTAATTACTAAAACCATTTAAGTATCTAATTAATTTAATAAAAATAATATTTTTAATAATGTATTAATCAGTAAAATTATTTTCTTAATTAGGACAAATAACTTCAATAAATTTTTGTGTTCAGTCGAGATGTTGCCAACTAGGGAGCCTTCATCCAATGCCCCGCCGAACTCGATCAGCAAGAACTCTTCGAAGTACTTTTCAGATATGGCAAAATGGCTGATGAGTTTATTTTGGTGCTCCCTGACCTCAGGTATCTTCTCCAGAACCAATTAAAGATTTTTGACAATAATGGAGTGGAAAATTGTTTTTTATATTATTTAAAATATTTTGTTTAAAAATCTCCTAAAACGAAATTATAAGTTTGTTAGTTATGACCATAAAATTAAGTCAAATTAACTGTATACATATATCTGTATGGTCAGTCACCTTTTCTGACCCCATGTGTGTAAAGTTAATCTAGACATAAATAAATAAATGAAAAAATCACAAATTATTTTTTTGTTATATTGATATAAGGATTCTATAATTCGCATTAGAGCAGAGCATCGTTTGTGTCATACAGTTAATATTACCAATTTATAAAAATGACACTTTCATTTGGACCAAGGGTAACACATAAGGGCGTGTAATACTTGCTTGTCTGTATTGAAAATGAAGATTCACAAAATCTCCAGCCCATGACCTTATCACAGTCTAGGCAGTGCGTTGATAGCCAGTTAAGGTGCGTGTTCTATTTACTAACCAATATCATGAATGCAAAAATGTTAGTTTATTTATGTAACTTAACTATTCCACCATTTATATAAATTAAACCACAATTTTAGTAAACTAAAGTCGATTAAATTAATTTGGTCTTATAGAACCCTTTGACCTGAAAAACAATTATTAACAGCTAAATGAATTTGTGATCTCCTTATAAGACGCCACACCAGTGGTTCACTCTCTGGTGCGTTTTATCAAGGACAAATCGATAAAAAACCAAACGACCAAACTTTTACGACTTATAGTATCTTGTGACAAGATTTGCAGAATTACCGTTAACGGTTGGAGATTGCTTAACGATTATAACTTTAACATTAATTCTAGATGAAGTTTTAATGATCGATTTAATTTTAGGTATACTACCTACTAGCCCAGGTAAAGGTTCTATATGCAAAAATATATATAATTTTTTTTATAAATATCTAATAATTAAATTGTATCTTTGATTATATGTTTTTTATTCGCTCGTGTTATGAGTTACTGTCTGACCGTGTTCTAGAATTGACAATGAATAAGTCTAAAATACAAACCAAAGATGTAATAAATGGCATAAAATATATAAAACATTACCTACATAAAAATAATAGTCTCTATAAGTACAAATAATAAAGAATCGGAATCACATTAAAGGGTCATGAATACTGGATTAGTGAGAACTGTTTCAGTCATCACCAAGCTGTGTTTATACTAATAATACATAAACATACATAATCAGACTGTAAATTTCCCACTGCTGGTCTAAGGCCTCCTCTCCCGTTGAGGAGAAGGTATGGAGTATATTCCACCACGCTGCTCCAATGCGGGTTGGTGGAATACACATGTGGCAGAATTTCGTTGAAATTAGACACATGTAGTTTTCCTCACGATGTTTTCCTTCACCGCCGAGCACGAGATGAATTATAAACACAAATAAAGCACATGAAAACTCAGTGGTGCCTGCCTGGGTTTGAACCCGAAATCATCGGTTAAGATCACGCGTTCTAACCACTGGGCCATCTCGGCTCACAGTACAGTAGATTCATATTTACTTCAAGAGCGACAAATGGAATGCTACCAGTGTGAAAATTGAAATAAATATGTGGACAATGGACATATCGAATCTTACCGCGCATTCTATTACGTTAAAGACACCGTACCTTTGCCTTAAAGCATTTTTACCTTTTAATATAATTATAAATGAAGTTGATATTATGTATTTATTTTTAATTTTGCCTTGAACTACAAAGACATAGAGTCAATGTTTACGATACATCAAACTCTCAGAAGTACAACACGAGAATGTTAATTGGACGATTCTTTGAAACTATGTGTAAACAAGGGGGGATCTTTTTAATTTGACGTTGTAATGAAAATTTTTATACACACGGACACAGATTAAACCCTCACAGCTCTAACTCTTATTAATTAAACAATAAAGTCGGTAATCCAACAATAAATACTGTTTAAAACTTCAAGATTAAATTGTCGTCTTTTTGAAGTTGAGGCTTCGTCTTGATAAGAATTCAAGAGAATATTATGAGAATACTATCTTACAAGCAGATAAAGGACATTTAGAAAAAAAAAAAATTGTGTATAAGATTTCTCATTTCATCTAAATGAGGTACTCTTAGATGACTTGTTGCTGGTAAAGACATACTTGATATAAAATATAACAAAGATTCTCACGTTATGAATAAATATGATATTAAGTGATGTAAGATTTTGGTTTTGAACTCATAAGCTTCAGATGAAATTCTTAGTGAAATAAAATTATATCAATCTTTATTAATAAAATATGAGGAGACGTTTTTTTGTTATCACTCAATTGAAGAAACTACTAAACCAATATACATAAAACGTATACTAGAAGATACAGCAAGTTTCGGAGGTTAGATTACTTAATGATATCGACTGCTAACAGTTTGCTCGTAGAAAATATAATAATAATATTTAAAAAATGTTACATAATTTAAAAATTGTCATATATTTATACATTATTTAAACAATAACCTAATACTTTAAATTGTTAAGAACGGAAATACGACCTCTAATCGGATATCAGTCGCAGAATCACACTCTACGTGCATTTTGAGACACTGAAGAACGCCAAGACTCTCTTAAAAATTTCTAAAGAGCGAACATCATAATATTTTTAACTCAAGACATTGGAATCTGCGGTCTCATGAGACAGATGCAAGATTATCCCGACCATTTGTAAATTGCAGTAAGTGTAGTGTAAAAAAATGTTTTTATGACTAATTTCAAGGCGTCTTAAGCAATCACATTATTAATAATAATGAGAAATGTATCCCAGTGTCCCAAATGTAACACAAACAGAGCAATGGTTAACACGTGTCAGTACAAAGTTCAGTGCCCGATCTAAATTCGTTCCTTCCTGCAATGGAAGGTGTTTGAGTTATTTTCATTACGATTACACCTAAGATCACTCCATTGAAAAGTGTTCTAACATTGAAGAGGATTTGAAGATTGACGTATGAAGTCGTGGCTTAAAACGTTTCGAGACAAAACGATGATAGAAAATATGATTTATGCTTGGAGTTTTAACATGATTTTTTGTTTATCTGAAATAGTATTAGTAGTTAAAAAATTCTTCCTACTTTTGGTAGACAACAATTTTTAAGCTTGATGAGATGCGAATATGTTGTAAAACAAGTAACATACACTTCCAAGCCATATGTAATACATTGTTATATTGAAAAAACAAATAAGCGATCCACTGTATCATGCGAATCTTAAGAAAAGATCGTGGAGTGAAATCCGTTGATAAACACCTTTTAGCTAATTTGCATACAAAATTAATTTCGCGTACGGTAATGAAAAACACCGTAAGGAAATCTGCATGTGTTGGATCAAATTCTACAATATGGACGCCATGTTTTAGAATTTGGAGCGTAGTGGAATCAGCTCTAAAACTTAAGAGAAAACGTCTTTGACAAACACAGATACATTAATTTCGAGTTGATATTTTACACTTCCATCAATAAAACTGTTCAAAAACATATAAACCCAAGCAAGTCCCCTTTAGTTTTAATTATCATAAAATGTATATATTTCATGCTTATAAAGCTAGATCCACACTGAGCGCATGGCTGACTCAACTTGACCCACAACGATAAACTTTACGAGTAGACCACCCAACTTCAATTACCGTATCGTTAAAATATCTATAACAAGCAGCAATAAGCGGTTTTTGTTAATAATATACACTCGCTTCAATTGACCTTATTAGGTTTATTTTCGAACTTTTAAACAATAGGGGAAAAGTCATGATCGGGGGCCGCTGCGACTACAAACGCGAGTGAACACTTGATGACTTGATCGAAGAAGTATCTGAGATGTACACTTTGGACTTTGCGACGTATGTCGTAAGTGCAGTTATTTGGATAATAATAATTACGTGCCAAATCCGATTATAATCGTAAGGCACAGACTGAATACCGATATAGACTGCAAAAATAAACTTATTTAAAAAAAATAAAGTAATATCTTCAAACGGATTACCGCTGGGCTTGTCGAAAGATTTTTAGCTGGCTGCAAAAGTTGTAGATTTTCATCTGATATATTATGCAAGATATTATAAATATATTATATTATATAGATATTTATATTATTACGATGCCAAAACCGCCCTTCAGGATATGTATTACAAAAAAAATAAGCACATGAAAATTTGCTGTACCCGACTTTGAATGCGCATTCTCCAGTTGATATTATCAATTGTTATAAATATTGGATCATCTCGGCCCTTTATACTATACAAGTATGTTTATATATATGTATAATCCTTACTGTGAAACAAAACAAGATGGGTAAGAATATTGCACCACAGTGGACCGTGTGATACGATCTTTTCTCCATAGAAAAAAACACCGACATAGTCGTAATCATTTTTTCGTGTTTCCTAAAAATACAATACGATATTAAAATTTAAAGAATAATTGATTTTATTATATCTATTTGTATAATACTCGCATATCAATGTATGTATATATACATATTCTTACAATTATAAAAGGTTAACTAAACTTTTTAGCTGATTATGATGATTTAAGGGATTGTTGGACTGTCAAGTGTTCAACCTGATGGTAAGTGGTCATCACCACCTCATAGGCATTGGCATTGTATACATTTTTAACCATTCCTTACATCTCCAATGAGTTAAAATAAGTAAATCTTGGGAACTAAATTGTCATGTCCCTTGAAACCGTAACACAACAATAATAAATATTGCTACTTAACATTAACAGCCTGTAAATTTCCCACTGTTGGGCTAAGGCCTCGCTGCTCCAATGCGGCTCGGTGGATACACATGTGGCAAAATTTAGTTGAGATAAGACACATGCAGGTTTCCTCACGATGTTTTGCTTCACCGCCGAGCACGAGATACACTATAAACACAAATTAAGGACATGAAAATTCAGTGGTGCTTGATTGGATTCGAACCCGCAATCATCCGTTAAGATGCACGCGTTCTAACCACTGGGCCATTTCGGTTCAATATTGCTACTTAACGGTAGAATATATGTATATACACAAAGCCCTAAACCACTAAGTTTTATGTTTATATTCAAATCATCTCAAACTTTATATCGTAAGATAAATTTGATATGAATCGCAATAAACAATAAAATATCATATATTATATGTATATCATAATACACATATATACATAAAAAATACATTAAAATACACACATACAAGTTAATATCAAAACATTTTTACTACTTACTTCAATTTTTTATGGACTTTGAATTTATTTTACCGGCGGTATGTTTTGTAAGGAATTTGAAATTAGATTTGTATTTTGATGTGTTAAATTGTATATTCTACTAGCCGCCCGTCTCGTTTTGATTTGATTTAATTTTGTTAATGAAGTCCTATCCACCTACTGAATTAAATCTAAAACATCCAGCTATGTGGGTTGAAATCAGTGACACACACATTTAGAAGAATCAAATCCAGTGGGGTAGCTATAGTTAGCCAGGTGGTGCACTGCACCAGGGCCCCGGAGCTCAGGTGGCCCTCTAACCTAAGCTTTGAAATTAGCTTTGAATATAATGCGTCTGGATTTAGTCTACTAATGATAAATTCAACTCATTGTATCCTGTATCCTTTTCTTATTCCTATCTATAATCTTGAAGGGCAATATAAGTTAAAGAGGGGGTGGCAAGAGGGGGTGAGGGCCCGATTTTTTTTCTATGCACCGGGGCTCTTGGCCACCTAGCCACGCCACTGATCATAGCAAATATATTCATAATTGTATAACATACACAATATATATATATATATATAACCTGTAGATTTTCATTTATTATCATAACTCATAACGTTTTCTGATTTAAACATTTTTAAAAAAATGTATAAAGCAATATAATGATAGATGTCAAACGAATTTATATAAGCAAATTGAATTCGTAGTTTAGAAGATACATACTCTGGGTCTTTTACCGATAAATTTATATTCATTTAAATCAAACTCATCACATCACAATTTAATACGAACACAAATAATTTAACACAAAATTAATAACACGATGTCCGAAAAATTGAAACGATGGAAATAACTGCACTGTAAATATTAAACACTTAATAATTTATTTTTGAAAATCGAACATAAATTTGAAAACTACAATAAAAGTGATTAAGAAAGCTATGAAAAGTGAGCTCTCGGCGTGAATACTGGTGAAAAATCTAAATTTGTCACGTATAATGTCCCGGTTGTTCATAGTCATGCGTCAACAAACAGTATCGTTTGAGATATTTCAGTCCGTCCCGTCATTCTGTATATGTTACGACCTCACAGAGACATCTGACGACAGCCTATCAATCTTTTAATAAATACCAGACCAACAGAACTAATTTATCTTTGCCGTTCTGCGACCGTAACCCAACTAAATCTAACTATACAAGATATAATTTTGAACGGCACGTATCAGTCACGCGCAGACGTATATTTGTGCATATTATTTGTGACTTTAATACAAGATAGCATTTTACGATCGGCACAATTAATGTTTTTCACACTTTTTTCTGACACACGTGTTACATTCGTTCCACGATACATAGTTTTAATAGCTGTTATGACATTATTCGACACGAAAAGTATCATTTTTAATATCAACTACGCAGGGTTAAAAACGTGTTGGAAGTTTGACAGAGGCGTTAAACCGAATCTTTCGCTTTGACAAAAAGTTAACTATCGTAATAAAAAAATTTAAACGATCGTTGTCACAGCGATGCTGAGCGAAAATAAGAAAAAATCATGAAACGAAACTCATAACTCCCGAGGGTTCGGTGTAATCTTTCGCTACCGTATGCACACCGTTTTAAATAGAAATTAAAACAGACGAAAATCATTACAGTTTTTATACGACAGATATTCGACGGCGACATAAAACTCATCACGATTTACGATGACACGGAATTAGAACTCTCATGCAATACGAATATTGTACCTACTCTAATAAAAGAAACGTAAACTTCATATAAATTAAGCTGGCGATTAACCAACATGAAGGATAATACAGATTATACAGAATAATTATAATATTATTATAGTCTTTAATGTTTTTAAGAAAATTTTAGTTTTCACTGTCTTTTAACACAGCTTTATATATGACTTTGGGGGGAATAATATGCCATTCATATAGTTTTACATATGTATATTGAAAATAATATGTGTTGTGGCAAAAACAAGTCAGTTGTCTATGAACTTAATATATATAACGTCTCCGGTCACAATATAAAGGTGTGTCCATGGAAAGTCGAATGCACTTATCGGGAAAGCGGTAGATTACTACGCTATGGATTGATCTGATGAAAATTCCATTACACGAAAGTTCAAGAGAGTGTCTTATGGAGGTTGAAGTGACGATACGGTTAGTCTTCTAAGACGCAGTCAGTAGTGTAAAAGATATATGAACTTATAGAATGAGCAATTATATTTTATTTTAATAACTTTTGATGAAAAAAAGTACCTACTTTGATTCTTACCGCTTCTCCTAAGTAGAATCTATATCCCGAGACGATAGTAACTATACATTAAATCGAACCTTATGAAATGTAATAAGATTTGTTAAAATTAATAACCAGAGTAATGTTCAGGATAAAGAGCCCTAGATAAGGTATTCCATGGGTTTTTTGACATTGTTTATCAATCTAAGATTTGAACATTATTTGATAAGTTCCTTTTACAATTTTATTCATAGTACCTACATATATTTACAGGTTTCGGGTTCGCTGATGTTATTATTAACAAATATATATAATTGACAAGTATTCCATTCGAAGTTTATGCGCCACAGGAAGCAAGAGACGAAATTTTTCGATTGTTTTGCGTTCGAACAACTCTGCATTTATTGATTGACAGTTGAACGAAAGCGCCTTGAGCAGGAAGCGTCTTCTACTTCATGAACATAATCGTAAAGCGCCGCGTGTGACAGCTCACACTTTACTGCTAGGTATCAACGCCAATAGCGTCCGACGCTATTTTCGTACAGTTATACATCTACTAATTTATAGTGTAATAAAGTTTTACTTGTCACTCACCCGGGATTTATGCTCCGTCCGTCCTAAATGCGGTGTCTTCCGCTGACGAATTTCCTCATGTCAACGTATACTCTAAACAATACGGCTGAGCGTAGGCGACAGAGGCGACGCCGAACCATTTGAACCCGTCCATCTGTGACGGGACGCCAAATGGAACAAAGGAGTTTGTCTTCTGGAATAAAGTAAACAAAGTCTAATTTCCTGAACGTGTCTTTGAATCTAATATTTCGTAGTAAAATCACAAGTGAAATAGAACACTCAATGCAAAAACATCTCTAATTAAACAAGAGTAACATTGAGGTTCGAATGAAGATTAATTTGTAAATAGAACCGTCTCGAACGCAGCGAGCTTAGATCGCGCAGGCGGCGCCGGCGACGTCGTCGGACGCCACCGCTCATACAAACAGCCATCGATGCGTATCGAGGAAGGATGCTTAACACTTGCACCTCTAATTATATCCCGGGAACGTGTTGTGGAAACAAATAACACGTCTCTAGCTTGGGGTATTGTATTTCGTCATTCGACATCGGTAATTTAGCGAGACAATGTGTGAAGAAAAGCTGAAGTAATACAATAGACCATGTTTTTAATAAGTTTCGAGTAACGAGTGTAATAAAAATTAGAATTTGAAAATTTTCTGGGAATACGATCGAGGACAGATTTGTTTAGAGTGCGCGAGCGCAACGAATACAGATGTCACGAATGTTGACGAATCGTGATCTTCTAAGTAATGGAAACGAAAATAGATAGCATACAATTTTCTTTGAAAATTATTTTTAAACATAAATATCAAAATCTCACTTGTGGGTGTAAGAAAAATATTACCGTTCTGCCAAACGTAACTGAAATCTTGTTAGAAAAGTATCATATCAGTTAATCATTCACATAATATATTTTCTTGAACAATCATTTAAACGTTTTCAGTTGGAAAAATGGCCTTAATATAATCATGTAAGATTTATTCTCCGCAGATATGTGAAAACTATTCGCAACGATCATTGATGCCTGAGATTTAACATCCGTTTGTAATACAATTATAGATTTCCTTCAATTCATCAAACTTTCGATAACACTCGTTGAATGATCTCATACCTAAACTTCCTGTCGGATCTATTATATTCTGACGTCACCTTCCATAAGTGCCATGCCACTAATTTCCCAAGAAACGTTCATCACGTACTAAAAATAAAAGAAACCCCGTCCCACACTAAACACTAGCAATTTGTCTTCTCTAAAGTAAACATCAAATAAACCACATCAAACGAGGCGTCCAAATTGAAAGGAGTGATTCCAATGACAAAATCCATTAATACTGATTCGGTATCGCGGGCAATTAGTAAACAAATGAGTCGAGTGACAGATCGAGATAGTTGGCACCGTGACAACGGGCCCGCAGGAGGGTTAGGACGACTTTAGAATGGGCGTTTTTATTGTTTAAATTTGTTTTGGACGTGACCTTATTTCTCTATCGGTTAAGGTTCTGCCCGGCCTGTCTGCCCTTATAAATATTATATCAGTGCTAGAGCCTGTCTGTGATTTAAAAATATTTGTATCTCTAATTTATTAGCAAATTTAACTTTAACCAAAATGTTGACTCTCTGCCTGTTTTTGATTGACCGAGATGTTTTTTTAGCCTTATTTCATCGAAATCTGTTAGGTTTATTAAAAGTTATAACAACTTTAAGTTTGAGTAATTTTTTCCCATGAATACTACCGGGTATAACAATAGTACAAAATAATAATTAATTAACAGCATAGTACATACCTATACACATATATTATATATATATAGAACAATAACATTCATTTATTTTCTATTTCGAATAGTGCCAATCGACAAATCCACTCATTTAATATACGGCTAAAACTTTACTATCTAAAATATTTAAAAAAAAAGAGCTCAAAAATTCACCGCGGAAGACTGCAATGAGATGTGATCACTTAATTTTTTACTGGAACGTTAAAATAAATCTTTTTAAAATGAGGTTTTTTTTAAAAAAAAAACAAAAAAAGTTACTAATCTCTATATTACTGAATAGTGTCACAGGTTCGTTTTACATTAATATTACTAAGTGTAAGGTAGCTCAACAATCACACGTACATATGTGCGTAACGGCAGAGGTGACAGCGCTAACATGTGTCGCCGTAAAAAGATCAGGATGCCATGCACAGTTCACATTTACTGCCAGTTATTTTGGTTTAATGACAAGTCTGGATAAGACAATGACTGGATCGTTCGAACAATCCGTTATTCGATTCGTTTTGTTTTGCCTCACAGATTTTTATTAACGTACCAGAGCTGTTTAGGTTGTTAAATCATTCTAAATCCTCATCATCTCCGATTTTTATATCATATTCTGTAAAGCAAGTGCTCGGAACGCGTCTGTCCGTTCGCTCGCGAGAAGAAGATGATCGCTAAATATTTCTCTGTGATATTGTAAATTAATCCAATAGTTTTAATTGTACTTCTTCAATTAAAAACAATTTGAATATTGATTCTACTTAAACTTAAGTATTGTCTAATTAATTGTTTTTATCGTAAGCATATTATTTCGTTCCATTTAATATGTCACCACGACGTAATCTAAATTCGAACCCATTTAAATAAGCCACGATATTCCAGTGGATCTGGCACGCATCTGTAGGTAAAAGCGTGCCACTGTTTTTGTTCTATCGTCATATGTTTTGTCTCGTTTTTGTCTCCGAAATGGAAGTCAATTAGTGACTTTTAGTTTCTTTTGTACCGTGTAATCGGATGTTTAACACGGGATTCGACGGTTTGTAAATGTCAGAGAGATTATATTGAGTGACATTTGTCATTTCTTGTCCTTTTTTCTTGAGTCGCTTTAGATTATGGATCGTTTATTTCATTCGAATTTTGGATCTCTTTCACTCGACGAGTGATTTAAATTAGGTAATTTAATTTATCAGCTCATTAATAATTTGATTTTGACAAACAAAGTAAGTTATAGTATTGATTTTTAATACTAAATGTGATCGTTAATGTAGATAAATTTTCAAACACAACACGTAACATTTTTTTTTGTCTTAAAACGACCCATCAATGTGAGGTTGAATAATAAGGAGGTTTATTCAGAGATTTACAGAAAAAAATATTCGAATCAGGAAGTAAACCTGCTAATGAACTAAAAAATATAGAAGATTATAGAAAAAATCGAATCTACTTCTAGTATATTTTGTATAATTACTCGGTTGTCAATAAATAAAGTAAAACTCCAGCAAAGAGTTTTAAAAGAATGAACATTTGAGGTATATAAGACAGTTTCCTCTACAGGAACTAAGAGTTAATACATCATTAATTATCCTTTTTACATATTCCGTTACATAGGCCAAGTGTCGTAATACACTTTCTTCGTGGTCATAGCGCGTAACAGCTCATTCCGCTGCTTGAATTAATTGTGTCTGTCCATTGCCTGCGTTGCGCAAACGCTTCCGTTTTCAACTCGGACATCATTAACACCTACACTGCTATTGGAAAACTATTATTTATTTATTAAATATTATTATCGACTAATAACTATAGAAATATCAATAGATGTAAATTTTATGCTATTAAAATTGGAAGTATAGCAATGTTTGAGTAAATAACTTACATTTTAATGAAGAAAAAACGCAGTTTTATTTGGTCGGTTGTTTGATAAGAGCCATTACTAATGCAATGGGCTTGATAAATAATAATTAGCCTGCAGATTTATCACCTCGGCCATTGTAGAGGTGATAACTTTACAGAAAAAAAATTATTCGCTGTACAATTTTGTTTGCACATTGTATGTAAATAAATATATACCTACGTTAATATTTATTTATCCATAGATTTTAAACTTTTTACAGTTCCGTTTGGTACTTGTATGTTCACGTATAGCACAGAGACATCGACGCAATACAGTGTCGACTTTCTCACAAATATATTATGTAGGTACAATGCATTTTTGACGACCTCCGTGGTCGAGTAGTGTGTACCTACACCGGTTTTCATGGGTACGCCACTCCGAGGTCCCGGGTTCGATTCCCGGCCGAGTCGATGTAGAAAGAGATTAGTTTTCTATGTTGTCTTGGGTCTGGGTGTTTGGGGTACCGTCGTTACTTCTGATTTTCCATAACACAAGTGCTTTAGCTACTTACATTGGGATCAGAGTAATGTATGTGATGTTGTCAAATATTTATTTATTTAATGCATCCCAGCAATATCAAACATGATGTATGTATATACTAAAATAATTGCATTTTTACGAAAAACAAACAAATTCCAACACCGTTATCGTTGACATATCCAGCTGTGTTACAACGACTCCCGCATGCGATGAAATGACAAATTCTCTTCCAAAATAATACGTATCCTTTGCAATCCTGCCGAATTACGTGTATGATATCTCCTAAGCCGTATAGTATTAGCCCATGACCATCTATACATGGCTGGTTATGAGGCCACCCGGGCGTGAGAGCTTATTTGTTTACATTAATTTTTACTGCGGCCGCGACACAAACCAGAGCAAGAGCTTAGCTAATTTTAGAAACGTTTTTAACCTTACCACGTGGGGTCATTGACGTTAGATATTAGATAGATTAAAATCTTCTTGAATGTTGTTAGGTTATGAAATGAGTCTTAGGTAATATATTCGGTCTTTATTGTTGATTCAATTCGTTCACACATTCACTCAATATTATACAAAAAATATTCTGAACCTTCAGGTTCGACAGTATAGTTTATATTATTAATACTCAATTTAACACTTTTTATTATTTATTTAAAATTTCTCAAATATTATAAAGGATTAAAACATTATATACTTGGGAAGAAAGATATAAAACTGAATCATATCATACAATTTTTCTATTATTAGATAATAAAGTGCTGGCTGCAGCCATTAACGAGTAACTCGGAAAACGAAACTGATTATTTTTAAAGAGACCTAGATATATACATTTTATCCAGCTAATCTTAAAAATGAAAGAATATTTTGACCAAGATAGTATTTAAGTAAAGTAATTCTAACTTCAAACTGTGATTTTTTTCGAAAATTACACAATGGAGTCCAATAATTTTTTAAATTTTATTTTACATATACTGGAAAATGCTTTATGGTAAGTGAATACTACAAATCATAGAAACAGACTCTCTATGAAATACTCAACATCCCTTAAATCGCTAATGCGCCACCGGCCCTGGGAACTGAGATGTTATGTCCCTTGTATCTGTAGTTTCACTGGCTCAATCTTCAAGCCGGAATAAAACAATTCTTAACTTTGGCGGTAGAATATTTGATAAGTTGGTACTTACCCAGATAAGTAAAGGAGGCAAAGAAGTGAAAAAGGATTACGTACTACAACTAAGAATTCCTAGAATAACTGATAGAAGATAAGAACCTAGGAATTATATACCCAGCCACTCTAGACCATCAAGGCAGTCCAGGACCAGATTACCAATGTTGTTAATAATATATTAAATAGCAGTAATTCTTCGGACTGTTTTGTATGAATACAATATTTACCTTATTTTATTTACATATATGTATATACATAACAAGAAGGAAATTCTACTTCTAAGATAATAGCTTACACATTAGACATTTAAACGTAACTATTTAACTGAAACCTGTGTCAAGGGAACTTGTCGAGTTTTCGTGATTTACGAGCTTCCGACTCACAGCTACAGGCTGTTTGTTTTGTTACTTTGTGCCATACGTCATGAGTTTGTAACGTGTCAAAAGTTGCCTTCCTATTCGTGGGAGGGTTATTTATTTAGCTATTTAACACTTGAAATTCGAAATATGAAAAGTATATTTTATTGCCTAAAAGATTGTTTGACGATACTATACTTCTAAACAAGGTATGTTGGTAAGACGACAACATTACAATTCAAAATCTGGATAAAAAAATAATTTAAACTAATACTACCTACTTAAACTTTACTAAAAAAAAGGAGACAACGCAACAATTCATGAATATATAGATCATAAAAAAGTTTTAACTAATATAATGTGTATTCCTAAACTGTACCAGTATATGTAGCTATGACAAAAATAAATAATTTATTTTCAGTTTAATAGCTCCACGCTGTATAAACATTGGACATGGAATGACAATATTCCGAGTAAACGCATTGGAGACACTTGTTAAGGCGGGACGTTCTACCGAATTACTCGGGTTCCCGATAAAGCGGAATGTCCCGGTAAAGTGGAAACGCGTGTGGTCACCGGACGGACAGCTGTTAAGCAATACGCGGTAATAGTAACATCGGGAAAGGATGAAGTAGATGCATTTTCGTATTAGAATATCGTATTTACTTAAAGCATGAATATAAACTTTTCTTATATAATGATAAATTTATTAAGATATATTAAGTAATTTAAGCGATTATCGATTCCGCGACGGGCCAGTGAATAGAGCACGTGGATCTTAAAAGTGAATTACGGGTTTGAAGATGAACAAGCAAGGTACTACTAACGTTTTATGTACTAAATTGGTTTATAATTCATATCGTACTCGGTGGTAATGGAAAAAAATCAGAAAACCAGCATGTTCCGGATGACAATTGGCCACAATCCTCTATGTCAAACGATCCCTATTGGAGAAGTGTGGTGGACTTCATCAACTTTTCGGGCATCTGTCTAAATAAATATATAATTTTTTTTCAATCATCAATCTGCTTAGTAAAAATAAATAGCGCGGTCTAGGGAAATATTATTTTATAAGGCCAGCTATTACAAATCTTTATAAAAACATACGTCAGAATATATTATGTTTGGATGATATTACGTATCGCAGATTGGCAGACACTTAGCAAATGAGAGATAAGGCGGAATCAGTGTGGACGATCGTCACGGCCCTGACTGATAGATGATAAATTTTCTCTTTATTTCATTATGTGTGTTATATACAAAGAGAAATTAACACGGATTAAAACAATAGTTATTTTGTTTTAAAAGACAAAGAATGGAGTGTCTAAAATACCTATAATAAATTTAACAAACATTTTACAAAATTTAAGTTAAGAAATTGATTTTATGTGCAGCCACAAAAAATAATAACCGAGACACGTAAAACCCCAAGACCAAGACCGGTTAGAAAAAAAAAGATAATTAAAATATAGAAACTTTTTCATTCGTCAGTCACACGATCACCTGCCGCCGTCATTACATTAAGGATGTCATTCAGTCCGATCCAAATTAAACAATTAAAAACTTTTTCTTAAATAAGAACGTTGAATAACAAAGAGATTGTATTACGTATTACATTTATGTTAATAAATACATTTCAGATTTTTTTAAATATGGAATAAAAAATTATGAACTATAAAACATGATTTTGACAATAACAAAAGAATAGAATTTGGAATGCTTGCGATTAAGTCACGCTCTTATGTTTTTTTCACTTCGTAATATTTAAAAACGTTCGGTAACAGATTATAAAGTTTATTAATATTAATTTCGAAAATGAAGTAGCTTCATTACAATTTTTTTTTCAGTTACATTAATAACAATATTATATATTTTATAAATACCTATTTATTATTCTATTCGATTTCATAAAATTTATTGTAATTAATTTCAAAACGCTATTCGCATGGTTTTTAAATTAAAACAAAAGATTTCCCGCGTAAAATTAGAAATTGAATGAGTCACCGAAATAATATAAATGAAAGATTTTTTGACGATTTGATTTCATTTCAACCTCAGAATTGTCCAAAAAATTATGTTCGTGTACTAGTGTATTTATTTCTAAATTACAGGTCAATCTATTTAAGGAGTCAGTCACATACAATTGTATCTCATCATTGTGTTGCAATAAAGATTATTATTATATTTTGTGCTTAAATTATTATTTATATATCTAGATAGAGTGAGGTCACTATAGAAGCAAAACAAACGAGCCAACTTTATTGTCTTGGTGTGCGTGACACTCGCCAAACGACATACTTTACTAGTGTGCGTGTACTTAGTGTCCAACAATTGGTCACTATTTTCTTTTCGATGCGTTCTCAGCTTTGACAGTCTAGACATATAAATAATAAAAGTTTTAATACATATTTACTTATCCCATTAGAGGGAAAATTTACATTTGCAGGACTTTCACTAAGCAAAGTTAAACTTTGTTATTATTAGTATTTTTATATTTTGAATTGTAACGGTTAGGCGTTTATGATGTTTTCAACGTAATAGTTTTGTATTTATGTTGACTATTGAATTATGAATATGTCATAACCACCATCGATATAAATATATGTATTGAAACATTTAACATTTCTTGCATTCCCGATACAGCACAAGTGATTGTTTTGAAACACCATAGGTATATTTTATTACAAATTGTTATGATAGGCTATTTTTTATTGTAAAAATATACCATATATAATTCTGTATAATAAAATTAAGACTTTATAAGTGTTCTTTAAGTGTAATAGCATTATTTGAGAGAACTAATTGGAACCAATTGAATAAATATATTATATTATAAATAAAAATATCTTAACAATCAATGGAAATATCACGTGAAACTAACGTCGATTCGAAGTCAGTTTAAAAAAATATAAATAACTAAAGGTTTTATTATTGAAATTCGTCAAGTGATAAGTAATATTTTTGGTTCCATTTATATAGATACGAACATATATTATATTAAAATATATATAACGGATACATCTATCAAATTTATAAAACCCTTTATTTTATTAAAAAAAAAGGCATTAAGTAACTCTATTGTCTACCCAATATACAGGATTATTTGTAATTCGACGTATTCCCGTTAGGAGGTGATAGGAGTGACTATTTGCGATAATTTTGACCCCCATATGCATGATGCAAAAGTGAACCATTTTTGAGTTATAATGTTTTTTAGATTTTTTCAAAATAAGTCAAAAATTTATTTAAAAAAAAGTATCAATTAAAATCTACTTTTTTCTTCTGCTTTATAAAAACATTTAAAAAAACTTAGTTATTTACTTAACTAAAATAAAATTTAGATACATAAACAGTTCAGTAGCTAAGTTACAATTAAGATATTTTGTAATTTAGCCTAGTTCTTGCTCGAAGTGACTTCCCCTATTGCGAACGCAAAGTCGCATTCTTTTTCTAAGTTGTGACTTAACTACCGAACTAGTCAAATTATTCCGCCTTGCATTTGAAGCGTTCATAATTCTTATTTTGATTTCTTACGCGGATGACACAGGCGAGACGTCATAAACTAGGAATTTCATGTGACCCCAAATATAGAAATTAACCGGCGTTAAGTCCGGACTCCTCGCGGGCCACGGGATGGGTACCCTTCGGCCTATCCAACGATTAGGAAAATGGCTATCAAGCCATCACCTAGCATTGATACCAAAATGTGCAGGACATCCGTCTTGCTGGTATATCATATTTTGCATAGTAGCCAAAGGTACGTCTTCGAGGAGGCCAAACATTTTTTTTGCCAAAAAATCTTCGTAAGCTGCAGTATTTAGATTGCTTTTTTCACTCCAATAATGTTTATTGTGGTAGTTAGTAATACCATCTTGGTCAAATTTGAATTTGTCGGTCCAGAGGATTGTTTAAAAAAAGATGCATCTTCTAAATCCTCATTAAGCATGAATCTACAGAAAGCAACTCTTCTTTCAGCATCCTCTTCGTAAATAACGTGCACAGGATTAAAATGATAAGACAGAGTTAAAATAATAATACAAAATATCTTAATTGTCACTTAGCTACTGAACTGTTTATGTATCTAAATTTTATTTTAAATTTGTATTAAGTAAGTAAGTTAAGTAAATAAGTAAGTTTTTTTACATTTTAAATCAATTTTGTGGGAATTTTAAAGAGCGACCTTGAATACGAATTCGGTCATGTTCGAATACGAATTTCCACCAGCGTCCTTTCTGATAATTTTATTTCGGTTGCTTTGAAATAAATTCCTAGTTTTTATACATTTTCGGAAAGCTAATTTAACGATTATGTTTTTAAAATAATCTGCAGAACAAGTTTCATAATGATTTTTTTTGTTGTTCAGGCATATTCGAGAGAAAAACATTAAAAAAAATATTGAAATAATATCGTTTTCCGTCTCGCATTTTTAAATTTGGATCGATAATTATTGTTTAAATATTGAAAAATATACAGTGTTTAATCGTTTTTATAAATCAAAAGAAAAAAGTAAATTTTAATCGAAACTTTTTTTTAATAAATTTTTGAAGTTGCAATTTTGACTTATTTTGAAAAAATCTAAAAAACGTGATAACTCATAAATGGTTCACTTTTTCATCATGCATATGGGGATTAAAATTATCGCAAATAATCACCCCTATCACCTGATAACGGGAATACGTCGAATTACCAATAACCATGTGTGATTAATAATATCACTACAATAATTAGAAAAACATAAGTGGTCAAAAATGGCGACTCAGGTGGGTGGATACAGATTCAAATCCCGCTGAGTCGCGTCGTTTGATACATTATATATACAATATATGTTTTTCTAAATATAGATTAACATAAAATTTCAATCAAGTTCGGTTTATCTGTTTTTGATGAATAATTTAGAATTAAAATAAGAAGAATTTATAACCATAAATTAACTATCGCCTATGAAACTGTATCTCTTTTTCTCCTTTGTCAACCGATTTTCTTTTTTTTTTTTCGTTATGTATCTGCTATTTGTACTTAGCTTTATTTTTATTAATGTTCGATATTTGAAAACGTTTTTTGACCCATCGTTTAATATACGTCATAGACGAAAACTACGGGTTTAAATCCCGGAAAGTAATAAATTGACTGGATTTTTTTTCTCAATCAATATTAAATAGTCAATAATTGATCAAGTATAATAATATAGCAACATAATAAAATTACTTATAAAATCTTTACCTTAGTCAGAGATGGGATATACAGGCTGTACTGATTGTACAGCCTGTATGTCCCTTCATATTGTTTATATACCATAATGAATTTCATCGAAGTGATACTTACTAATATATAAAAAAGGTATTTTTTTCTTTACGCATCAATACGTAACATCGCCATAATCCTTTCGGCAATATTTCTTAAATAAAATTATGTCCAAAACGAATAGTTACAAATTATTTTAATATCACAACATAAAATGAATCATTTGTAAACATTAATTATATTAAATTACTTCATTAGCTTAAACGTCGTGATTTTTCGTTGTATTACGTCATCGACCTCAATCGTATTGCGTTTAATGATGTAGCGTTAGAGTTTTGAAAGAGACATTTGTTTTAATGCAATCTTTGATAGCGGGTGGTCTCGGGAACGATTACACTTCGACATTAAACTATTAGATACAGAATGCAGAATTAATTTTTTATTGTTTTAATGCAATAACAAAACGTTATACTTTAATCCAGATAATATATTATCTTTTTATATGCAATATCGAAACGTAATAGGACTTAAGGATATTCTCGTATATTTTTGTATGGGCTCTCGTTGTACAACTCTAGCTTTGCTGCGTTTAGTGTAAATGCAAAATTCCTTTTTGTTTTTGTATTTGTTTCGAATTTCCACTAAAGTAATTGATCGGTTTTTTTTTTTGTACATAAGTCGATTACTTATAAATTATACAATAATTCTAAGAACGCGAAACGGTCGTGTAATTAAAAAGTTACTTTATAATGTAATACAGTTGATTTTATATCATCGCTGAAAACTAGATGAATAATAAGTAAAATTTTACTTGGTGGTAGAGCTTTGTGCAAGACCGTTTAGGTAGGTACCACCTATTCATCGGATATTTTACCGCCAAACAGCAATAAGTGCTTGGTATGGTTGTGTTCTTGTTTGAACTGAGTAAGCTACTGTAACTGTAACGAGGGATGCATAGCATCCTAGTTCCCATTTTGGTGGCGCATTAGCGATGTAAGGAATGGTTAAAACGTCTATGGGTAACGGTGACCACTTACCATCAGATGGCTCATTTGTTCGGGACTTAAACTTATAACCTTCGACGTCGACGCAATGATATCAGCTATAGTCATTAAAAAAATATGTTCGCAAATAATTAGGTATCCCATACACCAATATTACTCCTAATTAAAGTTCATCCTAAATGAATATAATAAGAAATGCCGACTAGTACGAAATACGAATGGATTATCGTTTACAATTTTTTTCATATAATCGATTAAAAACCAATATATAGTCACATAGCTGCTTAACCTACAAGAAGTGGCATTAATAAGCCATTACTTCCAACCCGCAGGCTGTTATTCGTTTCAAAATCAACTTATTCAATTCCCAATTAGACCATAAAAGTATAAAGGTTCCGCTTTTAATAAAAACTGTATCATCACACGCTAGACAACTGTCACATAGCAGTACGTACGAATTTAATTGTGGCGGTATCCTTTGTGATGTGGACGGCAAGATGGCCGCCGGGATCAAAGGCGCCGCGCGAGTGATGGCGCAGTGAAATGTCACCACGGTCGGTCAATTAACGGTCTATGGTATCGGCATGACAATGAACATATAATTCGATTTTTAACGAAGTTTATGACGTTTAAAAATCAGTTTGGAAATCCATAGCAATATTCTTGAAATATAAAAGTGAAAAAGGTGACACAGGTGGAAATATCGTTACTAGGTATATATTTTTTTCAAAATAACGTTACGAGATAGAGTTGCAAGCAAACGCTTGTATTTACAATATTATAGTGTTCCATATTTAAATTTTCATTTACATTTTGTTTTCCTTAATAATAGTACAATAAAAAACTATAACATATATTAATGCATTTGTTTTTGTATTCGAATGAATTATGTTTTTTTTTTCGACACAGGCAAACGATCCTTCTTACACTTACTAAGGTTTTCCGGTAGAAAATGCTTTAAGAATTAAGCGCGCCTTTTACACTCCATATCGTTATATTTTTCACAAAAATAGATATAGTGTTAATAGTTTCTGATGAATTATAACGTGAAATTATGCATACATTGTGAGAATTAGAGAAAAGGTAACTGGAAACTAGTTTATAATGTTTTTTTTTTTTTTAACGTATTGACATAGTATTGGTTGATTTTCATACAGGATAAATTAATATTGGACAACATCACATACATTACTCTGATCCCAATGTAAGTAGCTAAAGCACTTGTGTTATGGAAAATCAGAAGTAACGACGGTATCACAAACACCCAGACCCAAGACAACATAGAAAACTAATGAACTTTTTCTAGATCGACTCGGCCGGAAAGCGAACCCGGGACCTCGGAGTTGCCATGAAAACCGGTGTACACACTACTCGACCACGGAGGTCGTCGATAATATAAGTAACCTCTATGAAATCTCTTTAGCCCGACCGCAGTTATAAATAACAATTTAAAAGTGATGAGTTACAAATGATTAACAACATCGTATAATGATTTTCATGTAATTCGCGAATAGCAACAGAACTAATTCACTATTGATAGAACTAGCGATTGCCTCGGTCATGCCCGAGATGACTTATCTTAGCTGCTTTAGTTACAAGGGCCGTTTATACCTCACGACTTAGTCTTAAAAGTACATAGAATCATATAGAACTAAATAGTAGAAGATAAAAATAAGATTTCATTTAATAAGTAATTTACTACATTATGACAATATAAATAATAAATAAATATATAAATATAAAACATATAAATACTTATCTCTGATTCAAAATTAAAGGTTTATTTGTAATCTCATTTAATTAAATAGTTTTCTCAATTAATTTTATACATGTACCTTGTTGCTTAGGAATATATTAATCGATATATTTATCGCAAAATACTGGATATAATATTTTTAATGGCGTGTGAAAATAACCAGGCATTCTTAATTCGCAAGCCAATAGAATGTCGTTTCGATGTCGTTATCTATCCGTCTCGTTTGTTATAAAAGTATCCATTCCACTTGAGAGACAGATACGAATGTTCTCCATTCACAGTCCAGTTATAGGTGCCGCTACACAATACATAGTGCCTGGACATCGGGTAACAGAGCGGCACGATTTAATGAGCGCGACTGTCCAATGTTACGCGTGCGGGTGAAGACACCGTTTCGTCACTGATTGTACTCGTATGTACATGAAATTGTAGGTAAATTAGACATTTGATCCAATGGACGCAATTGTACCTTTTACTACATATATATATATTTTTAAATAAGGAACGATTGACACTTTTTACATTTTAATATCTGAGCGCGATTGTATTTACCTATACGTTTGAACTATATCATTAGACATTGTTTTAAAATATACCTATCTTGTCGAGACTGTCAACGCACACTTAAAACTACTGAGTCTAGATAGCTTAAAATTTAAACATTTAAATTTTATAACGTAAGCTTTCACAAATAAATTATTTTTGAAAATTTCAACTTTAAGCGTAGTGGTTCGAAAGAATAGGTGTTACTTTGGATGCATTTTTCCCTAAAAATTCGGGTTAAGATATCATATAAAGCACAGCGTAAACAGTTAAAAAAAAACATGTACATTGGTAGACAAGAAATTAAAATGCAGAGTATTATTTTTATTCTGGCTCTTAAACTGTACTACCACGCTGATTTTCTAGATGTGCAAAAGTTAATGCACATATTCGTACCTATATTATTACATAAATAAGTTATTTGAATATAACTACAATTTTATTTAAATTATTAAAATGTTTACACTTTTCATAACATTTATTAAATTAAGACTGGGCTGTCTGGAACGAGGCCTTCGTCTAATATCGAGACTACTAAATCTTAGTAAAAAGAATGATGAATAAATTATCTAAAATAATTTTCTACGATGACGAGTAATTACAACATTTACAATGTGGTAAGATAGTGATAAAAAAGTACAGAAAACTTTCCAAAATATTCCAACGTTCTTTTTTTAAAAAGTACAAGAGAAAAATATATGTTCTAAAGCGATAAAAATAGGTACATGTAATAACAGAGGAAAGAAAACAATGCCAGTTATCTGACTACGAATTTAGTCTAATGTCGAATATTTCGGTCGAACGATTCGAAGGGAAACTCAATTCGAAATTAGAATTCCAAAATTTGATATTAATTCATAAGATGTAGCGACTTTACTCAGTTTTTAAATCAAGCTGTAATAGAACCTCTTCCTCTTATTCTACGGAGTTTATATTTAACACATATACCTAACAAATCTGACCTGTTCCCTACTCTGTATTGGTTTCAGGCGAAGGAACTCTTCAACGGGCAACTGCCTAGAAACAACATTTTGTATATTATGCATAAAGCTTATTTAAAAAAATATCTATTAGTTTAATTTCAGTAACAATTTTTATAATATGTATAAACAAACAAGTAATGCTAATAATAATATCACAAGTAGTTAACGTTAGTATCCGTTTTAGTGTTGTTACATTATTGTTAATATCGATAAATTCATTTTTTTTTTATTCATATTTTACGGTAATCTGTATTTTTGTTGTGTAGTATAGTGTGTTGTGTGTGTAAATAAATATATAGAAACGCTTTTGCCTGTCGCTTAAGTCAACGTGTGAAACGTACGAGGTGTTATTATGTAAATGATGGGAGCCCGGTTTCGGCTGAGTCAATACGTCGTAAGGTAATTGGCGACACGTCCACCTCTCCATCGCCACCAAATACTTGACCTCCGTTGGTGTCACGATTGTTACAGCCGACGCATAAAAACAAGTACGTTATCATGATTTTTTTTAATTATCTGTGTTTATATACCTATGTTTTTGATTATAGCTTTCGAATGATTTTTTAGATTTTTCAGATTTGAGTATAGATTATTATAACTGTCAGTGATTTTTATCATTTATTAATTAAATATTAAACAAAAAACATTATATTAATGGTCTTAAAACCTGATTTTGGAATTATGTACATGTAAGGCTATGTATGAACTATACCAAAAGTTATTGCCATTGATAGCGCGGCGGAATCTAAGTGACTGAAATTAACTGATAATAACTCTCTTATCTTAATCTACTTTTAAACTTTACATTTTAATAAAACAACGAATTGAAAAATCTTTAAAACTTATAAAAATATATTTTGAGGAAGCTGCAATTACTCATTCATCGTAAATTTTGCTGAATCACCTATAAAATGTCGTGACAAGAATTAAAATAAATATCTATATTAAGTCATCACACAAAAGTTGACAGATCTTGAACATAATTTGTTTATCGATACTTTGGTCATCTCTAGTGGGTTGACGTCAGGTCACGATTCTACTCCGAAGCAATTTAATCAGTGCTTTGCGCAGTGACAGTTGTTTTAAAGTTCCTTACCTATTCGACTGAAACAATTAATATTCTTTAAGTGATTTCAATTAGAACGTCCAGTTTAACAAGACTACAATAAGTAATTAAATTAATTTAAATTTAAAATAATCATTTTAAATAGAGAATGATGATTTTATTCATCTAATCACTGTGGTTAGCTTTTAAGGTCTAGAAATGGTATATACATACTATCTTTTTTTTTTCAAATAGACATATAAAATATACGATTTTGCCGTTTTAGAACATACATTAACAACTTTAACAGCCTATCAATTTCCCACTGCTGGTCTAATGCCTCCTTTGAGGAGAAGGTTTAGAGCATATACCACCACGCAGCTCCAATGGAGGTTGGTGAATACGCATGTGGCAGAAATTTGTTGAAATTAGACACATGCAGTTTACCTCACGATGTTTTCCTTCGCCGACGAGCACGAGATGAATTATAGACACAAATTAATCACATGAAAACAGTGGTGCTTGTCTGTGCATCATCGGTTAAGATGCACGCGATCTAACCACTGGGCCATCCCGAATCGTTCAAACTCACCGTGTTACGCCAATTAAAAGAAAAATCTGACCGAGTGTATGTTGTGTATTTACTTACTCTCATAATACGACATTACGGCAATTTGATGTACCCAGAAAGAGTTTAGGTAGCCAACGACTTCACGTGCTTCCCGACGATTTGGAGTGTAAACAATGCTAACTTCCAAAGTAAACTCTGCAAGAAAATTAATTCACAGTCAGTAATATCATGAAGGCCTTCATCCAGCACGTAAAACTAAACGTAGAACTGCTCGTAAATTTGACAATACACATTTACGAGCAGTTTTACAATTGCAAAAGTATTTATTAACTTAAAAAAAAAGAGTTGAAATGCCCCAAATTCATTAAGGAATTATTAATGTTTCTATTTACACCTCCTTTTAAGCTTATCACTCATGTTATCCTGCGACTTTTTACATCGCTAGGCCACCGTAAACCATTGCGCAATGGCGCTTCAAGCTCATTAATATACTTATTTTTTATTTTGTATGAGATTCTGAACACATTTGTGGCGTTTTCTTTTTTGTCTTATGGCTTAAGCAATTTGTATCAATAATGTCGAGTAGGACACGTACCGTAGGTACTGATCAAAGTTTGTCGAGATCGTGGCCGATAGTAGTGCGGTCACTAGTCCTCTTACCGATACGATCGTGAGTCGATGTTATATTGTAATGAGGTGATCTTATCGACAAATAAAATTATGATTTTTCTTATGTTTTTGCATAAATTAAATAAACATACGCTTACATTGTGGTTTACGTCGTAATAATATTTTACTTTTTTGCGTGTAATATTATGAATGAAAATAAACATTTTTTTTTTTAATATAGGATGTCGATCAGGCAAATGTGCCTCCTGATAGTAAGTAACTGGTCACATTGGCTTCCGTCACGGAAGTTATTGACCTCTTACACCAATTCTGGACCATCAGCTATACGGACTAAATAGCATGTACCTCGAGTCTGTCTCTGTAGTTACACTGAACCAATCAATTACTAACCGAAATAATTTTATGGAATAGTGGGCAAACGCGCAAGATCTAACCTAAATTGTAAATTGACTAGCACCACACATGACAAGCTTGTGGTTGCATTGCTATCTTTTAAACAATAAATAGGCTCTATTCTTAAAGGTTTCTAAGTTCTATCAGTTCTGAAACGGCGACAGCTATTTCCCCATAGTAGTTGTCCGAGGCAGAAAATTACTTAAATCGTGTAACTCAGAAATACAATTTTAACAGTTACAATAAAGTATGAGTAGGCGCTCCGTACCCAGGTGTACCTATGGCCTGAACCTGGTGTAGTCAGTGTTATTAAGACACAAGATATTAAGATGCTTTAGCGCACTGATGTAAAAAGTTGCTTATATTAGTTACTGCTAGTTACTTACTTAGCAGGCCACTTACCAAGATGGTCCATTTGCTCGTCTACCTTCGTAATATAAATAAAAATCCACTTAAACCTAACACTCCATAGGCACAAGGGACATAACACATATGTTCCCAGGTTGTTGGTGCAATTGCGATTATATTAGTAAGGTTGATTTTTTATAAAATTTTATTTTATATTTAATGGTTATTTTTTTTAAAGAACTATTGTCTATAAGCTGTTATGACCACTTACCATCAGGCAGCCCATTTGCCCGCCCCCTTCTTAACCCATAAATAAAAACTAATAAAATAAATTTAGACCAAACAAATTACAATGCATATTTTTTAACACGTATAAGTCGCGCGTGTTTATCGAACACGATACTTTGATAGCTTATCCGAGAAAATGAAATCATTCAGATGTGCTGTCCACTCTTGCGGCACCAAATTTCCTCATCGCAGTGTTTTCCTGCATCTCATGACGTTATTTCATATTATTGATACATTCATGACGACATTTTGTCCTTTTATTATTATCTGTAAATGTTTATTACAATACAGGTTAATCCAAAGCTATAACTAGAGGCTATATTTCTTGGAAGCTTGCAAGTTATTTGGACTTTTCCCTCCCATATATAAAGATATATTATCTATAATGGAAAACAATCTTAAGTGCAATAAAGTTTGCGTAAGGCGATTTGAACTTTAAATTAGATGTTTATTGATTGAATTTTTGTCATGCAGTTTACAAAATGTCTTAACTTAATGGATGTAATTAGTCAATATACCTTCTATATTCAATATCACTGCATGCCTAGTACACACATGTACATCTACAAATATCGAACGTAAAGAATTATATATATTTCGAATTTCAAAAATCGAGTTAATAACTTTTATTTTACAGCTAGACTGCAGCAAATTAGTAATAAAGATAAAAGATTTTCATATTAAATGGATTTAAATATTAATTTGTCTTGTTATATTGATATTTGATGACTTCATAATATGTTACATCATACGGCGATAAATCAATCGTTTATTTTGTGTATTGTATAATTAAAGGTCAATATTTTCAAAATATTTATTACTATATTTTTACTACTTGTCTGTTATTTGTAAAATAGTTATATTTATGTTTTCAAAGTGATTTCCATACATTTGTTTTGATCTAAATGTTGGGCGAGCCAGATTAATTATTTTTGCAAGCCTGTGTAGGTACCACCCACTCATCAGATACTCTACCAACAAAATGATTTTTTTGTTCCGGCTTGAAGTTCCCAAGGTTGGTGGCGTATTGGCAATGTAAGGAATATTTAATATTTCTTAAGGCGCTAATGGCGTCTATGGTCGGTGGTGACCACTTACCATAAAATAAAATACTTATATTGCACGTCATACGTCTACACGTACTTCGTTTATCTTACTACAACAATGCCCAAGATTATGTACACACTGTCTGTAATTTAACCGTGAAATTCCGTCTCATGTGTACGCTCATCCACATTGGAGCAGCGTAGCGTGGTGGAGATACTCCAAGAGAATAGAGCCCTATTTCAGTAGGTCATTTACAAACTGCTGTTTAAACGTGCTAAATTGTAACTGGTATTGTTACCCGCAGGGGCTCTCTGCCTATTGCGGATACCCTGGCTGTTTTGTGACATTTTTGATACTTTATGTTACTAAATATATTTTTTATATTTTTTGTGCTAATTTCTCGTGGTTGAATTGTGAGGATAAAATCAACGCAAAGCAATATTTTTATACATAACTTTTTATATCATATATATAGTCTTACCCAAAACTATTTAAACGGCTTAAACGAATTATGCAAATTAATTTGTGATAAATTTATTGATATTTAGGAATGTGAGCTTTATATATAATGATATAAAGTGCAAAATTACTTATCATACATATACCCGTACGTATCTAAGTACGGGTACGAAACATTCGTGATTTAATAGCTTCCTAGGACTCATGACATCATCTTGACCCCAAAGTCAAGGCTCTTAAAAAGTGAATACATAGCTATTATAATTATAATTATTAGTAGTTTCCTATTTAAGGTAGTCTTTAATATAATTGTATGTGTGTTTAATTGATTTTTTTTTTTTGTATAATATGGTACCGGATAATTTTTAAAAACGTTAGTTTGTAATTAACGTAGCCAGGATAAATGCTGTTTTAAAATTTTGAACGTCAAAATCGAAATATTATTTTTTCAACTGAGCTGATAAAATAGTTTTTAAATAATCACGTAATTCAAGTCAAAAATGATGAAAATGTTGAATTACTTGTTAAAATAGTTAGCTTGTTCATATATTGATAAAAACATATTAGTTATTAAGTTATACTAGTGGGTCTCCTGCGAAACATCGCGTTCATAAAAATATTTTTTTTAGGAATTCCAAAACCTGTCAAATGTTTTGCTTTGATATTATTTTCTGTAAACTGCAAGTCAGTCATCTACATTTGGCGCCAAAATGATGTAATGTCTTTTAAATTATTTTTTAAATATCAAATATAGTATATATTCCTTCAGTTAGAAATGGAGTTTGTTGAAAACAATTTACCTTCATTTTGTTTATGTTTTTCATATTTTTCTTATACATCCTTAACGTTGCCCACTATCCGGCCAGCAATTTTTAAAATTTTCAATGTGGAATAATAAACATTTATTTAAATAAGAATTATTAAAATTAAGGGCCTAACTATATATATACCTGTTGCTCTTTCACAACTAAACAACTGAAAAAAAATTGATGAAATTTGGTATAAAGGAAGTTTGTACTCCAAGGAAGGGCATGGGCAACTTTTATATGCTTTAAACCTGACAACCAACTCCTAAACCCCAACTTAAGCCGCGGGCAACCAGTAGTTAGTTCATAAATGACAACACTCCTTGCAAAACAATCCTTTACTATATTAACAATTTTAAGATGCTTGGAAATTAAAAGAACCAAAAAATATCGTTAAAATTATCGTATAAATTGTGTTAATTAAATATATAATATTAATTTTAGTATGTTTAATTCTAAACAACTAAAATTTTTTAAGGTTTCGTAAACCACCGAATGTTTTTTTTTTTTAATAATATTAATTTATAATATATATCAAAAGTTAACGTTGACTTATAATACAGATTCTTTTCTATTAAAGTGACACGCTTTGTCGAATGATTAGACATTATGATAAGAAGGACAAACGGACAGAGTTTATCATAATTATTGCTAATCTAAATAATCTTTGCGCGTCATTCTTGTACATCGACTGCTTGACTATGATCGGCAGTACATGCAAAACTTAGATGAAGATAATAAATACCGCGAAAAATTTATGATTCATAACTAATCTGAGCTCAATTGGAAAACCTATAAAGCACTTGACGAATTCTCAAAACTTGTAATACTAAGAATGCGTAAGACATATAACGTATGTTTTATGTTTTAGGTAGGCGGACGGACAAATGAGTTACCTGATGGTAAGTGGTCACCACCATAGACATTAGCGCTGTAAGTAATAATAACCATTTCTTACATCACCATTGCGCCACCAACCTTGGGAGCTAAGTTGTTATGTCCCTTGTGCCTGTTGTTGCACTGGCTCACTCACCCTTCAAACCGGAACACAACAATACAAAGTAGTGCGTGGCGGTAGAATATATGGTGAGTGGGTGCTACCTACCCAGACGGCCTGGCACAAACCCATGCTGAAAAAAAAGAACCAAAAACAGGCTTTTTCTAATAAAAATAATATTATAACGTAATTTTGATTTACAACACAACATATATAGACCCTGAATGATTTTAAGCCAGTTGTGCGTTTTTTTTTTCATATGTTTATAAACGTATGGTATTGAAGGGTTACGGTATATTTTGAATACAATACATTTATATTTATAAGTCATTATATACACGTTTATCGAGGCTTAAATGGTTACATTAAACAGAAGTAGATCAACGAAGGTTTCATAATTATGCTTGCACGCGTAAGTTTGCGCGCTAAGTTTATGCTTTGGTAAGGTTAAACTTTGAAATCTTTGCCCACTAGTTCCATTTACTATATCTTACTGTTATAATGTAGGTTTTTAACTGTTACAACAAATATCTGGGTAGAATATTCTGGATAGAATATCTAACTGTCATACTGGTTAGTTTTAAGAGTTTAAGTCTTGTGTTCTATCAGTATCACTTACAAGTTATAACTCTTTTAATCACATTTGTCTTTGCTTAAGAGTCATACCTATATTTAAAAAAAACGCACTTGCAAATAAAAAGTTTTGTTTTTCATTGAAAATATATTACGGGGAAATAATTTTCCTACAACAATTTATTAATACTTAGAATGTTCTTGGCATACGAATATAATTAATTTCGATAGTTTATTGTTATCATTTTTAATCTAAATATTCTTGGTCCTAAAGCTTTGTGCAAGCCCGTCTGGGTAGGTATGAACTACTCAAAAAATATTCTATCAAAATTTTTACATTAACAGTCTGTAAATTTCCCACTGCTGGGCTAAGGACTCCTCTCCCTTTGAGGGGATGGTTTGGAGCATATTCCACCACGCTGCTCCAATGCGAGTTGGTGGAATAAACATGTGGCAGAATTTCGTTGAAATTAGACACATGCAGGTTTCCTCACGATGTTTTCCTTCACCGCTGAGCACGAGATGAATTATAAACACAAATTAAGCACATGAGAATTCAGTGGTGCTTGCCTGGGTTTGAACCCGAAATCATCGGTTATGATGTACTCATTCTAACCACTGGGCCATCTCGGCTATTAAAAATATTCTATCGCCAAACAGCAATACTTAGTAATGCTGTGTTTCAATCTGAAAAGTGATTGAGCCAATGGAACTACAGGCACAATGGACTTCTTAGATCCTTAGGTTGGTGGCATTGGTGATGTAAGGAATGTATTATATTTCTAACAGCGGCAATGTCTGTGAGCGGTAGTGACCACGTACCATTAGGTGACCTATTTGCCTGTCCGCCTACCTATATCACAACATATACAGTACAAAAATATTCGAATACATTAGTACAAAATCAAAAACAAGGAAAGAACCTCCGTCAGTTCACATATCGGCGGCGTCTTTTTTGTCACAGATAGCATCAACCGCACAATGGGCCCGTAATTGACAAACCATGACTGGATAAAGTCAAGGCGAAGTCAATCTCACTCGTATATGCTTCTATTATTATTGGTTTAACAGTTGCATCTGTTTTTTGTCATTACTGTCTAAGATTCTAAGAACAATATAGTAATTTCCTATTATTAAAAAAAAAAAACTTACAATCCATACATATTTTTATAAATTATTATTTATTATTAAAGGTATAATCTTTATTGTATATAATTATACAAAAGCGAAATACCACTCACTGATTAATCACGAAACCTAAGAAACTGTAACACCTAAAAACTTGAAATTTGGCAGGTAGTTTCCTTATAGGGTGTAGACATTTGCTAAGAACAGATTTTACGAAATTCTACCACTTAAACTTGAAATTTGGCAGGTTCCTTATAGAGTGTAGACATTCGCTAAGAACGGATTTTACGAAATTCTACCACTAAAACTTGAAATTTGGAAGGTTCCTTATAGAGTGTAGACTTTCGTTAAGAACGGATTTTACGAAATTCCACCACTAAGGGGGTTATATAAAGTGCTTATTCAGAAAATTTTATTTAAATATATGTATTATATAAATGCGAAATCTCTTACATTAATAGAAGTCGCAAAACAAATTTAGTTTTGATTTGGTATTGAAAAACCTTAAACATAGCCGAGATGGCCCAGTTAGAACGCGTACATTTTATCCGATAACTGCGGGTTGCACTTCTGAATTTTCAGGTGCTTATTTTGTGTTTATAATTCAACTCGTGCACGAGGGTGAAGGAAAACGTCGTGACGAAACCTGCATTGGTCTAATATCAATGAAATTCTGTCATATATTTATCCACCAATCCGTATTTTAGCAGCGTGTTGGAATAAGCTCCAAACCATCTGTTTAAAGGGAGAGAAGGCCTTTCCGCAGTAGTTAAAGAAGTAGGTCAGTCACTTAACTATATTAAACTTAGGGAATAAAACATATTTTTAATATGTACTACATTTCTAATGACTGAGTAAAAATCACGTGTACAAATAGGCAATATAAGATTATATATAACTTTATAACCTTATATAACTCCTCATGGAATTCCTTATGAAAACTTATATTTTATTAAAACTAAAGAACGTAATCTTTTTTTCCCACGATCATTACTATTGTATTAAAAATATTCAATTTCAAAACGTAACTAAAAAAAGTTCTCTATTATACAGGTGATATAAAAGACACTCAATCATATTTCCGTCATAGCGACCTATTGATTGGAATAGGGCTACCAACAATCTCATCGAGATACTTACCCCAAGACATACTCGTAATAATATACCTGTAACATATATTAGAAAATCTATTACTAACGCAATTAAAATAAATCCTAAGTCTTCGAGCGTTATGTTTTTATGTATTAAGTTAGAAACATTTAATCCTTGCAAACAATAATAATGTTAATAACAAAGTATATTATTTTGGCTGAATTTATTATAAAATAATTACGAAATAGTAGATACTTTTATTTTCCCGTATTGTCCTGGATTCCAAGACATTACTATGGTAACCCTAGTTTTAATGTCACGAGTGCTGTATCACGATCAGAAAGGTCACGGTTAAAAGTCTATAAACTCTGTATTTGACTACGATTGTCCATATGTCGCCATTTTTAAAAATGATGACCAAACAGAATTATTGTTGAATCGTATTTGATTAATGTTGTCGGAAGTTTGCTCGTAACTCGGTTAATGAATATATTGCTTTACACTTTGGAGTTATATGTAATTTATTAGAAATGACCTTTGATTCAAAGTTACTTATACATGGTGTTTTATTTATTAGTTAGCTAATAAAACAAAACGAAACGGCCAAGTAGTTAGAACTCATGAACTTAAACGAAGTTAGCGGCTATAAATTTTTGCGGCCTTAATTTGTGTCTAATAAATTATTTCATGCTCGGCGGTGAAAGAAAACATCGTGAGGAAACCTGCATGTATCGGAAGAAAATCCACTAAATCGGAGCTAAAAAGCCTAAACAAGTTACTTAATAACCGCGACATACATAAATATAACGTTAAAAAATGTTTATTTTTTAAACTAACGAATTAAAAACCAAAAAATATATACCAAACGATATGTTGATGATATCCTAATTTTTGCCACGATGTTTTTTTCTAATGAGATTAGCAAACAAATAGAAATATTTTGTTCACAAGTGTGTGCACTAACACAGGTTCACTTTTTTAACCTCAATCTCATAGTCCAATGGGTAAATTAGGTATGTACGTCACAATATTTATTATGTAAATATATTAATGTTATTAATTTACATAAATATTCATTCAGTATCATTACTGCTATTGATTGAATCTTATTAACGACATACTTGATTATACGTTATAAGCTTTAACATACAAAATATTATGAAAGCAAAGGTTATATAACTAATCCAATCGGGATGTTGTTTTCAATATTGTTAAGGCTAATAATGAAGGATAATTATACTTGGTGGTAGGACCTTGTGCAAGCCAGTCTGGGTAGGTACCACCCACTCATTAGATATTCTACCACCAAACAGCAATACTTAATCGTTGTGTTCCGATTTGAAGGGTGGTAGACTAGCTCACTGTAACTACAGGCACATGGGACATAAAATCTTAGCTAGGTAGGTAGGTGGCTATTTAAAGAATTGTTAACATTTATTACAGTACTAATGTCTATGAGCCGTTTGGTATTTGTAGAGTAAAATGTCGTGAGTAAATAAATTATTTTAAATAAATAGTTGCAATTAATTATACATTATATTAATTAAAAAATAATACCATTATTAAATTAAGTTAAAATTAAATATCTAAATTCGTTTATTTCGATTACCTTATTAAATAGTATCGATTAAAGTCTATCGAGTTAATTCAATTTTACTCGATTCGAGGTAGAAGCAGTTCCCAAACATAAATGAAGACGAACATAAACAGACGCTCTGACAGATCTTTTGTGTGATCACCGTCGCAATAGCGAGACCATTAATCACACTTTTTTGTCACCTCCTGAGCTAACATGACGAAATTATGTTCTTTGTGACGTTATAAAGGGTGTTTCTTGACCATCAGAGGCTAGTCACCGCGGGCCTGTAATTAGTTTTTAAATTGGATCCCAAACAAAAAACACATTTAGAGTCACCGCGAACCGCACCGGTATTATAATTCTACGAACGAGAAATTTTGTGTCGGAATTCGTGATTTAGATTTGACAAATTACATCGGACGGGAATCGATTCGTTTGGTCATTAGCCGTCGTTGTCCGTCTTAACTTGATTTTGAATGGCGACTTAGAAAAAATATTGGAGTTTTCGTTGTATGATTTACTGTTTAGAATTAGTATGGTAAGGCATCGCTGATTCTAGTATATAAAATAGCCTATAAAAAATCCCATTCTAAGCTGCACAATCTTAATAATATATAAATATAAACTATATATAGTTTCAAACATTCAATAATATATTTGTGGTATACTAAGATATTTAGGTTAATTATTTTAATGTTACACCTCCTTACTAGAGGATTTATTTTTTATAAGTATGATGACACTAGACAGCTATAAGACGTGTTAATTTTAATTCCGAGATTATTAAAGAAATATTACTTTTTTAAAACGTTTCAATCACTATAATCCCACAATTTTTGGGGGCTCGTCCGGGATGTGATCGTATATCGTTTTAAAAATTATCAACGACGAAGATTACGAGATAATATCGAACGATCATAAGGTAACCGATTTGTGAAAACAACGAATACTTCGACGGACGAATGACAAATTATAAGCCGCCATGATATTTTTATTATAAAAGACGATTTTAAAAATTAATAATGTTACTAAAAACGACGTTACGATATTTAAAATAAATATGAAAAAAAGAAATATTTAAAATAATATTTTTTATGTTTTGAAGATTTATACTGATGTTTGAAGATTTGAAAAGACGTATTGAAGCTATAATTAATATTTTATTACATTAATTAAGAAAAACGAAGAGAAGAATTAAAGACGAAAAAAAAAATAAAAATAAAATAAATAGTGAAATTTTGATTACTAGCTTATTAAAGACGAAAATGCTGCCGAAAAAAAATAAAGAAGACGAAGATTATCCTAAATCATCTTTCAGTGATTTATAGGAATCTATGATAACATTTACCGGAGATGATACATATCCGATTTCGAGCTGGATACAGGAATTTGAAGACACGGCTGATGTTACGGAATGGTCCAAGATTGAGAAGCTTGTTTATGGAAAAAGATTACTTGGCGGAACTGCGCGACTATTTTTACGATCATTAGGCAGTGTGAAAGATTGGGAAGCTTTGAAGAAATATCTTTTAGACGAGTTTGGTCCCAAGTTAAATAGCGCTATAAGTCATAAGAAGCTTGCCTCACGAAAAATTAAAAACGAAGAAACATTCCAACAATATTTTCTGCATATGAGAGAATTAGCTTAGACAAATAGAGTTAGTATCACATTTATAATATTAGTAAAGATGAATAAGTATCTAACATACCTCTTGCGATATAAATTATAATATGAGAAAAACGTACGAACAACTAGTATAAAGACGTATTTACCTGAGACCAAGGACTTCCATTCAAAGTTAATGATTTGTTGACCCATAGAGGCGACCGAGGAGCCGTCGATCAATTCCACCAATTTTATATCCAGAGACACCTCTCAAAGAGGCGCCTTTATATTCAAACTGAACAAGACGTCAAGGTGATTTAAATACATCTTTCTTACCATTGAAGCCATTAAAAATGCGTGTTTATTATAAAAAGCAATATAATTTATTTTAATTAATTAATGTACATGTTATTCAACCAAGTAATATGTACAATAAGAATATAAGAAAGATTTTAAACAGAAATAACTAGAAATAATACTGTGAAAAAATATTTTTGCACAATGAAGATGTCTTCCTGACCGAGTACAAGCACGGCCGCCATTTAAGGGAGAGGAGTGATGCGTAAGTGTGTGTTTAAACTCGTAATTCATTGAGAGTCAAATCCAACACGACCGGCGTTGTGCTAGGCGCAGGACCATTGGCCTTGAAAGGTACCACTGATAAATCAGCTATTGCTGAAATTAAAAACGTCATCGTAGTATTTAATATCCAGAACCTCGCCCATTTAATGGCCCGTGTATATCAAATCAGAAACGATCGTGCGATTGACGAACCGGAGCTGAGCTCCGCAGTACTGTCAACCGTCTCGTTAGAGCCGGTGGTCACATATCAGACCTTCATTAAGCAATACGTGAGACACATTCGTGATGCGTTTTGCATTCGCCCGTAAGTGGATTGATGGAGAATGGCAATAGGTGCAATTGTTCCCTCCAATACGCGGAACTTCGCTCTATATAAAACCCGAACGTCAATTATACTTTAATTGATTACTACTCTGCATTCGCTATGTCATAGCAGCTTCATTAATGTTCAAGTAGATATATGTCTTGATATAAAATGATTATCAAATATTCATCTCGACTGTTAAACTTTTTTTTAATATTTTTAATAGTATATCGTCTAACTAAACGCGGGGAAACCCTTGGATTTATTTAATGAAGTAGATAGTGTGGGAGCCGCATACAATTTAGGTCATTAGATATTTAAAAATGAAAAAACAACTTCAAATAAAGCTATGTACCAATAATTGATGATATTTAATATAATATAACAATAATTAATAATTCAAACAGTTTTGTTCATCTCAGTTTTCTTACCAATGTAGTTATATACTCTATACACGACAGCTGATTATGTAATATTGTACATGATCCCCTACTAACGATGTTAGTACATAAGACGTTACATAGCTTGATAAACACACCTAATCAATATCATCATATTGCATGTAAAATAAAAAACACACTCTCACGGGCCCGCCATGGCCGTCTATCAACGTATGACGAATACCGTCAATTACAAAATAGCATTTAAAAAGATGTCTGTTGAAGGATATTATTCTTTGTTACTCAGGCAATAAGAGCGGGTATATTATTTATTATGCGTTTAAGTTAATGATGTTTGTATACGTCGGGATGTCAAAGCGTCGCGAACGAGCGCCGACGCAGGACAGTCTCGTGCTGAGAGCAATCTCGCCCGACCTCGCTGTCTAAGGAAGTAATATTTAATATATCGATATAAATATTGTGCAATTATTTATTTTGTATAATTTGAGATTTTCAGCAATGTGAAAGCATTATAAGAAGTACAGTTCACTTTATAATAAATAGATTTTATTAAGATCCAGTACATACGTAATAGAAAACAATTAAAAAATATGATAATACATAGAATACACCTGAATGTATTAAGTTCAGGGTAATACTTTAGAGAACTTTTAGTCGGATAATTAAAACTGGGAATATCTTCGTGGCTTATCGATATCGATATAGTTACAAGACAGTACTACATTCGCCGCGGGGCGCTCGGGTCAGAGAGTCGAGACAATCTGTCAAATGGAAAGAATCACACACGAACAACGTCTCGTACCGCCGTCCTATTAATCATATTTCGGCCTTTTTTTACCATTTCCGAACGTATGTTCTCTCGGATAATAGCTACTATTCTGACGCCACTCCAGACAACACCATAGAAACATAATCCCATTGAAATAGAGTACAAATTTGAATGACACGCGTCATATGTGGTGGATCTCGCTGTGTAGAGCGGTTACCTTTAGACAATACTTGTCGTTTGATTCGAGATGTCATGTTTACGACGATAATATCTTGACGAAATTTTTTTCTCCGACGGGGTCAAATAGGTACACGCTCTTCGATTACATTTGACACAGTTATCGTGATTCGTTTTATTTATCAATTTGTTAAATCGTAAATATGGATCATGTTTATTTATGATCAATTTGATTTACATTCGACTTAACCTTTTCAAACAATCAAATCAGCAATGTTAATTGCATCAAAAGTATTTTATTGCAAAATACCTAGTAACAAATAATATCCATTGTTGTTTAAAGCTCCATTCTTCTCTTTTGGAAAAGGTTTGGAGGTTCTGGCTGATACAGTACGATACGGTACGTACCTCGGAAAGAACATGAAGCCGTTGGTTCTGCGCCTGAACTATTAGGTACCGGTCGGATTTGCCGTCCCAATGGATTATGAGACAAAGAGAACAGGGAGTGCACCTGTGTCGGCACACACACAAAACACAAACAACAACAAAATCTTTAGCTTAACAATATTAGTATATACAGACATGTAGGTATCTTAAGAAAATTTTCTTTCACTTGTGATATAAATTATAAACACAATGATTGTGGGTTCAAATCCAGGCTCTCGTGCTTGGTGGTGAACGAAAACGTAGTGAGGAAACCGGCATGTGTCTTATTTCAATGAAATTCTGCTACATGTGTATCCACGAACCCCCACGGGAGCAGCGTGGAGAAATAAGCTCCAAACCTCCAAATCTCCTCATAAGAGCACTTTAAGCAAGTAAAAACTCCTTAGTTAAAGCCCAAATTTGAACCCTCGTACTTCGGTTACGATTGCTATCCACTGGGCCGTCTCGAAACTATCACTAGATGTTGCGTTATAAATGAAACAATATTAAATACTATTATAAAAATGTCATTTTTGTAATACGCGCATGTCACGAACTGTTTTGAGCTTATTAAATAATTACAAAACAGAATTTACTAATGCGGAATAATTGCTTATCGAGCTTGGAATAAGGTTCAATTTATTCTGTACTGAGTGTATTGAGGTTCCTATCGTGATCTTGACACAATTTTTGGTAATCTCCTGGTAGCCTGCGGCGTCAAACGTTACGGTCATAACATGTTGTGACAATTACCATAATGATTACGTAGATTTATAATTGATATAAATACCACATAAATTAGCAGGAATTATGTACAAAAATATATTTGTCAATGAATTGTGTGTATGTAAATTGGTTTTAGTTATACGATGACACACATTAACAGCCTGTAAATTCCCACTGCTGGACTAAGGCCTCCTCTTTCTTTGAGGAGAAGATTTTGGAGCATTTTCCACCACGCTGCTCCAATGCGGGTTGGTGGATACACATGTGGCACAATTTCGTAGAAATTAGACACGAGCATGTTTACTCACTATGTTTTCCTTCACCGCCGAGCACGAAAATGAATTATAAACACAAATTAAGCATATGAAAATTCAGTGGTGCTGGCCTGGGTTTGAACCCGCAACCATCGGGTAAGATGCAGGCGTTTTGGTCACTGGGCCATCTCGGCCATATGAAGACAGTAAGTCATTAAATATATAAATTTAACTGTCAAATAAATATAATAAAGAAAAGTTTATTAATATGATTACCGTATAATGATTACTCAATTTAATTGAAATTGTGTTGAGAAAAAAGAAGTTAACAAATAATCTACGAGCTTTAGTACTATTATGTAATTACGAAACAATTCTGAGCTTATTCTCATATTTAATTGCTACACGTAACATTTCATTAAATTTGTTAAGAAATTACAAATGCTGTACTATTAGGGATGCACACTGACGATTTTTTAATTGCTCGAATATTCTACCTTTCGATTTGTTCTATAAATAGTTTTTTTTTTAATTAAACGCTCGATGATAAGACTTCAATGTGCGATTGAAGCAACAGATAAGGATCTACAGCAACACTTTGGTAACACGTGACCCCATCTAAAGTTCACGTCTCATCTGTTTTTTGAGGTGATAAAATCTCAGAGCTGTCGCTGTGTGTGTGTGTGTGTTTTAATAAAATGCATTCATCTAATTGTGACGTCATTGTTTCAATTTATCAGTCAACCATTTTGACGCAACCTTCGGGTGTCGTGCCATTCGGGGTAACAGACTTATATAAAGGATAGACACGGTTTTAGTATTTTTTTGTGTTTAATATTAATTGTGTAAGCTTTTATTTACATTTATCGTTAGGAGAATGAAATACAGAATTGCTTCTAATCATTTTTAGCCTGTGGGTATGTCTGAATACACCATTCCTCCTATTGCATCGTATTGCAGTCGTCTCTTGATAGTAAGGTATTTCTCAGTCACGTCACTATTTTTGCTTCCAATATCTTCTCGAACTTCACTATAAGCATATTTTAGACCATTTATATCCGTAGACAAATGTATCTAAATCATTCGTATTAAGTTAAAAAATAAAAATAAATGATATTAACAATTAAATTATTCATATATTTTTAAATGCCGCCTCTAAACATTTCAAATACAGTCTGGGCGTAAACGCGTCCCTGCCAACGCGTGTGAGAAAACTAATTGATTTCCTATTAATGTTTGTAAGAAGTTTTTGCTTCAATCACGCACTCGAATTCTTGTTATGTCTCTGTGGTATCACGTCTTAATCAAGTTTTCCTTAAAACTCATTAAATGGGAGTTCCGGGTTTTAATCAAAAGTTACTGAAGTTGATTAAGATCCTTAGTTGCTAGGACATATCGTACGTTTTATATAATCTTAAATTTTTATTTATAACTTATTTTTATTACCGATGTGATATCTAATATGTATATGTTAAAGTTTACGTACTTGAAATAAATGTTGCTGCAAAATTATTATCATAAATCGAAACAAAAATTTAAAAAAAAAGATCTGTGATAACTGACTATTGGATAAGGGCCGTGATTAAACGCTGTCATAAAAATATAAATATATTTAAGAAGGATACAAGCACTTTTCAATCGTCATTTTTCAAGATCAATCAAACCTAAAGCTTGTTGGCTCGCAACCAAAAATCTGCCACAAAAAACTTGTGAAGTAACTCAGTAATTCTTAATACTACCCAAATCTATACCCGATACATATATTTTTTATTAACAAAAAGAATCAGAGAGAGAACTGAATTTCATTCATATATACTAACCATAATAAACAAGACACATCTTTTTTATTACATCTCAATATGTTTCTTTTTTCAAGTAACTTCGGTTTAAAGACATTTATTTCTCATAAAGAACACAAAAGTTCACTTATAATAAGAAATTACAATAATTTTGCTTGAGGGTACATTTAAAAGTCTGCCTTATGAATTATATACAGTAAAATAAAATGTTGCGGGTAGTTATGTTACACAAACATGTTTAGGTAGGGGTTACATTAACTTATAAATTATAAATTATCTGTTTATCTTATTTATCTGTTTATGAATGTTATTTGCAAGCTCTTGTTTTAGTAAGTTTATTTCCTAGTATACAATATTTATACCTAATATATTCTTCAAATCAATAGTACCTACATTTATAAACGTCTTATTGATATCAAGATAAGATTGACACCTGTGTTCACATGACCTCGCTTTGTGTTATCGTGTTTATTTAATCTTTTCCTCTTAGGTCACCGATTTTGACAATGTAATATTAAGGCCGCATCACACTTTGTGTATTAACCTTTTGCAGCTATATCGCTTGGCGGAGCTAAATATTTGTATGCTGACTCACTCATCACTTGATGATGGGACTTTGTGTAAGCACGTCTGTGTAGGTACCAACTACTCATTAATTAATCTACCGACGCACAGCGATGTTCCGGTTTGAAGGATGAGCCAAAGTAACTACGGATACAAGATATCTTAGGTCCCAAAGTTGGGCGGATTGATTAGGGTGATGGTGAGCACTTTCCATTAGAAGGCCCAATTATCCATATCTATCTAACAATGGGTGTAATGTGCAATGAAATCTCAAGTATATAAAAATCTTTAATTAGACAGACTGTCAAAGCTGAGACCGCGTCGAAAGTAGTACCCAACCGATCAATGAGCCCAGGCACACAAGAAAAGTGGCAACTTTCACGCACACCAAGATAATGAAGTTGGCTCGTTTGTTTTAGTTCATTATAGTAGAACACTCTAACTAAATATATAAATAATTTAAGATGAAAAAAATGCTTATTAAGTACACAATGATTACATCAGCGGTACGAACGAGTGAACTAAATCAACGCAATTTATACAAAACAAAACTAAACGCAGTGTAATGCCTTATTAAATTATTTTCATATTATGTTATCCAAACAATAACAAACAATTAAACGGAAACACATACTTGGTATTTTCGAAATGTTTGTGCAGATTTTATGACGTGTGTGTGCTTGTGTGTAATTCTGTCGGACAATTAAAACAAATACACGTACACGCTACGCCGAGTGTAGTATCTCTATTGTATTTTAATTCAAATATTTAAACTATGTTTGAAATACTATGACATGAAATAAAATAGTTTTATATGTTTTAATGTTTTTGGCTTTGATTTGAGAATTAATTATAGTTTATGGTTAAGTATAACTTTAGTAAAATAATACAGTGTTTTTTTTTTAAATCAACGATTTCAATAGGAGTACAAACGTCAGGTTTTTTATTCAATTAATTAGACTAATATTATTTCTTTTTTTAAATATAATATTCTTACGATTTTTTCAATTTGACGCTTATCGACGATTATCTGTTTGTAGTAGAGCTTTGTGCAGGCTACTCTGGGTATATACAAATGTACTTAGTATTGTTGTGTTCCGGATTGAAGGTTGCGTGAGCCACTATAATTACAAGTATAAGGAATATAACATATGTACATACATACATCTTAGCTCCCAACGGTGGCGCTTTGACAAAGATCTTTGGGCGGTTCTGACCACTTACCATAATTCCCGGCCGAGTCGTTGTAGAAAAATTTCATTAATTTTCTACGTTATCTTGGGTCTGGGTGTTTGTGGTACCGTCGTTACTTCTGATTTTCCATAACACAAGTGCTTCAGCTACTTACATTGGGATCAGAGTGATGTATGCGATGTTGTCCAATATTTATATTATTATTACAATTATTATTAATTCATGTACCTACCCGAGTTTTAAATCCTGAACGACTTATATTAAGATTTAAAAAATATACTATTATTATTTAGAATCACATGATACCGATCAAATCGGTGACATTATTGTGTTACCATTGATATACTCTATTTAGAAAACAAGAATAACCAGTTCATTTCTACTCGGTTATTTTCAGTTGATTCTGCATTTCAAAGTGTTACTTTACTTTACATTTAATTCAAAGTTGAAAGGACTTTTGCTTAGAATAAATAAAACTTAATCAAAGATCGGGAACTCAAGTCCAAATAAAAAAAAAGTTCGAGCGCTTAAATCTCGCGTTTAGCGGTGAAGTATGATGAGGAACCCTACATACATATGTCGGATTATATTTCTGACCCAAGTGACAGTTCAGATGTGCCCTGTGACATAAACAACGAACGTTTCTCTCTGGGGGAGAGAAGGTATAGCCTAGCAGTCGAAAATTGACATTCTGTTACTTTTCTTGAGTTACTTGTGAATCTATTCCAAAGCTTCTCCAATTGAAAAAAGTATAAATTTTTAAAGTAGAGTAATCATTCAAATTATTTAATCGTTCAACAAAGCATTATAAATGGAATAAGCATAAAACCTCCTTTGTTGTTTGTTGAATAGGCGTGTATGCAAGACGAATACAAATCATATCATTATAAAAAGAAAAAAAAAAAAGAAATTTAATAACATCACTATCACTTTAATAGTTAAATATGTTATGTTGTTTGCAGGTAACGTTACTTCATCGAGAAGCGAAACTAAATATTGTTATGTAAAAAATAATTATTACTCAATTTGCATATCGAAGTCAGAGAGACAATACCACATTAAAACGAGTACAAAACAGTTTCTTATCGTCACTTTGTCGACATCTACGAAATCTTAAGTGTCGCAAGAAGGCCGTGTGAATCCGTTTCATTGTTTCACAATGAAAAAAATTATAGTCATGAACAGATTTCGTTTTTATATAACGTGTTCCGTATATATTTTATACATTACTAGTTTATTATTTGTAGTATATTAACATGGTACTTATTAAGTTCATCGTAATGATATATAAAGTTTTAAAATGCATTAAATAATCCAAAAAAACTGTCTACTCTCATATTCGGTCTGATTTACGTTTGATTTTTCGATACTAAAGCGATTTGCATCAATTTTTAAAATATTAAGTGTACAAATCCAATTAATAAAATAAATAATGTCAAATTATCTCATATTAAAAATGATCCTTATTTTTGTCGTAATACTAATTTCATTAAAATTAAAAATTGAACAGATGTTCTAATAAATAAACCAACAGGAGTGTTTGTAACTCAACTATGTCAGTGACATGTTTTGATAACTGAAATGGTTTTTACAATTGTCACGTCCGTCCCTAAAACCAATAATTCACTATACTTATTAAGCGACGGATCGGCCATTTGTAAAATTGTCTTGCTTAAGGCAATAACTGTTATGAAACATTGCTACACTGGTCACAACGTTTGTTTTTTTTTGTTACATTTCATACCATGCGTGCGATCTTTAATGCCTACTTATTAGTCATCTATAAATTTTACCGCACATTCATGATTATTTTTTTTGACAATTGTGTCGGTATAGTATTTATTTTTGATATAATGTGTTGCAAGCATTGGAGTAACGTGGAAGCTTATCAGTGATAGGACGTATGGTAGAACTTTACCCGACATAATACAGACTTTTTTACTATGTTTTAAAGCAGAAAACGAGATGAATTATAAATACGTGAAAACTCAGTTCTAATTTGAATGTGTGTTATAAAAAAATAAACTAAGGCCCTCTTTTTTTAAAAAATCTTTTAGAACATATTTCGCCACTACTGCGCTTCGACCTAGTATGATTATATGTATGTGTGCGTGTGTGTTAACCAATTAAGCAAAAACAATATTCCCTGCCCAAGCTTGCGTCCGCTGTCTATCGCTTAGATCTACTTGTCTCTGTAACGCGTAATTGCTTATTGAACATAAAGTTTTAATTCGATTCAGTAGATTTTTATTAATAAATAACTGCATAAAGAGTTAATGTTTTGTCGTTAAGGGTGTCAAAGATAAATGTTGTATAGTGTTATGTGTTATGTTGAATAGTGTGCTCCGAATCAAGAATTAATTATTTCACTGACAGTAATTTAGGGTAGGTCAATGAATAAATGATACTTATACTTGTATATTGTATTATTTTAAAAGGAATTCGCTTCACGTTTTTCACCTAAAAAAATCATATATGTAAATTAAGACTATGTATTTTTTGCGTACATTTTTTTAAACGCTAGAACCAATTAATTCTACTCAAATTACAATGAAGTGTTTACGCGACAGAAAAGTTACCAAATAAGTTGACAAGACAGAAATTCAATAAACGAACTTTAAAAGTAAATCTTTTATAGTAAATATGTAATTCCGAATCGATGATAAATAATTGAAATACAATTTCAACGGAGAACGAATACTTGTAATATTAAGTCGTAATTGTCGGTTTGTCACGGAAGTCTATTCTGTGCAATAATTTGACGACAGATATACATGACAAACGACTCACGATTTAATTATATTAATAAAATCGATACGAGATCGAGTTAGCAATTATGTTCAAATAGTCGTTGATATTTTTTTCATCTTGTTAAAGTCATTGCTATATTATTTAAATATAGGTTATTGAACTGTTACGTAACTTATATTACATCAAATCTTATGTTATAATAAGTAAATATCCCACAGCTGGGCTAAGGCTCCCCCTTTTGAGGTTTCGAGGTTATTTCACCTCGATGCTCTCGGAGACGCCTGTGGATTTTCATACGACACGAACAGGTCTTTGCAGGATGTTTAAGTTTTAACCCAAATTATTTTGATGAGATCTGTGAGCTCAATCTCGGATCTTGTAATAATAATGCAAATTGAATTATTTCATATTAAAATAAATGAAGTATTTTATTTTCTCTGTGACAACAATATTTAAATTCTAATTTTAAAATTGGAACATGCTCAAAACCATTTTTTGCAATAGTCATCAACTTAACGTTCTAAATCGCTCCATCGTCAGAGATTGAGGAAGTTAAAAGACATTGTCTCTTGCAATCTTGTGGCGGCGGTCCCACAAAGCGTCCACTGCGCTTGCGCCGACTGCCCGAGCTCATACCTCACTTGCGGTTTACGGAAATTGCTTTGCATGTAAGTAATTTTCTAACTTGGACCCGCGACCAATTTCTGAAGGATTTCAACAAAGATATAATACTTACTAGATCAGTTCTACTTACAATATTACGTTATAAAATATTTAAAAAAAAATAGATGGTATATTTTATGCTTTTGTTACATATGACGTAGGACTAATAAAAATAGATTCACGTACTTTTTGTGGCTCGCGATAGTTATACTGCCAACTGTTTAATTTTGGCCTTTAGTTACCGTTCTTACAAAGCAATCCAATGATTTTTATGACTACCCAGAAGTCTGAACCTAGGACTTCGATCAACAGCCGAACAGGCTAAGTCCCTAGACCATGACCACCATCAATATATATTAAAGTATTAATTATTTTCATTTTTATGAGAACATAGCTAATTATTATGCAAATAAAAAAATTGATTAAAAATTAGGAAGTAAAATCCATTTATATTTTCAAAAACTGTTGCCACATCATAAATATTTAATTCAATCATCTTCCCACTGGACAATCCGGCGAAATTCAATTTACGCTTTCCATCAAGGAAACCAACACAATATTCGACTTCATAATTCGCCAGGATTTCAATATGAGTTTCGTTTTTCATGAGTGATTATTTCCTAAGTCAAGAACTCTGATGATTGAGCTCAGATTAGGACTATTAGAGGTTTTGCAATTCTATTAGACTTCGGTATGCGCGTCATATGCTATTTATTGTGGTTGTGAGAATGTTAACTACGAATGGACGAAGTGAGGTGCAATTTTGCTTCCTTTATTACGTCACCAGCTTGTACTGACTATTGACTGTTTGATAAGATTTTTAAACGAGACTTTATCTAATGCCAATAATAATCATTAGGTGCTGGGTTGTAATCCAGGATTGAATTCCCTTCAATCTTTGAGACTTTCGTTTGTAATCTCGTGCCTCAGAATACATGAAAATGTACTGCTCCTTACTACTGCTTTATCTGTTTGCAGTCGTATCGAGTAATAAAGAGCCATTTGACAAAACATCTGAATAATATCTTATTTATTTAAAATAGGTAGACAAACTGGCACTCGGGTTACATTAGGTACCGAGTCGCTAACACCCATAAACATTATCACTGTAAGAATTATTAAACAACTCCTACATATAATCAATATGATACCTACCTTAGGCAAAAAGCTGTTACGTTCCTTGTGCCGGTAGGTATACTCACTCACTCACTCTACAAACGCAACGATAGCTAGAAAAAATTCTATGTAAAAACGTCGTTATAAATGTTGAAAGAATTAATAAACCCCATCAAATAATGCTCCATAAACGTCATATTAAAAATGTTATCTCGTCATAAAGTTGGAGTGTCGGCATTTGTCACCCAATATTGAGTGATAGTGATAATGTATCACTATAATCACAGCCACGAGTGTCGCATGTGTTTGTTCCCAAAGAGATTTCGTTATGACATTCTATTGTAGATTAGTCGATTATTTAATCAATGGAACTGCTTCGTCAGTTTAGTAGATAGTTCGGGAGGTTTATTATTCGAACCATGGGTCGAATCAATACGAGTTTTGGGTTTTTCTATTAATAAATTTTATCAATAACAGCCATCGGTTTGGATGCTGGTATATTTATAATGCTGGAGAATTGTGGACATTCGTTTGCAAATTCCCCATGCATTCGTAACATTATGGAAAATAAGATCCTGCAAAAATTTAAGCGAATCTTGGTACTGCTTCGATACCTACCAGTTGCTGTTAAATAGAATCACGTACAGTCAGCTGTTGCTATGCACACACACGAACCCAATTCGAAAAATCTTAAGTTTTTCCAATATTAAAGACACTTTGAAAATCAATTACATAGAACAATTCTCCGCTTTTAATGTTGTTTCAAAGAAAGTATTTTCGCTGTTAATATCTTAAGAATGTTTGATTGATCAGCTGTTCGCAATAGTAGACGACAGTTAATAATCGCCCCACGAAAATCTCTGTCGCTTGGTACAATTGATAAGCGAAGAGTAAAAAATAATATTAATATTTAATTTTAGTAACATAATAGAATGTATTCACTTAGACTTATATTTTAGTAATTTACGAGTAGATAGAGAGCCTGAAAGTTTATTGTGATGTACTCCTCACGCACAGAGACCCAGTGGCTGCGTTCCAATTATTTGGTTACACTGATTCAGGAACTCTAATTGAAGTGATTTCTACTCCAACTTTATACCTATGAGCCTTTGCCACCAGGGCAAAAGAGAGTGTGGTGGTTAATAGCGGATTATTTCTGTGTCGAACTATCATTTAAACAAAAAATAATCGAACCATTCTTAATTGAACTTTTATGCTTTAATAGAAATGTAAATGTTACAGTGAAAAGCAATTTTTTGTAGTTATTAACCTCTGAAGTAGTCTAATGCAAATTGCTAATATTTTGGACCAATCGAACAAGTGTTTGTTGACACGCGAAATTAATATTATAAATGAGACTAGGGGAGACCGGAAGTACGCCTTTTGGGTAAACAAGAAATTTTTCACACAATAATTTTATTTGTTATGGTAGAATTACTTGTACGTCAGACTTGTTTACTTTCTCTGTAAATACTTGAATTACCAATTTATTTAATCAGCAAATAAAACAAACTCTAATTATTTTTTTTATAATTATTCCAGGTTATTTTTGTCACAGGCACATGGGACATAACACTTAGTGACATATTGGCGATATTGGATATGGTCAATATTTTTTACAGCACCAATGTCTGTGGACAGTGGTGCCCACTTACCATCAGTTAGCCTATTGACGAATGAACAGATGTCTTAAAGCTACGCATCTTCAGTTGGTTCTGCAACTATTTTTCGGCGTTGGTATAATTATAAAGCAGAAGGATACAATCGTAGTTTGTTTAAAAAAATATGCTTACCTATACAAAAAAAATCGAGACACGTTTCATTTATCTTCGAATACTCTCGCGGGTCAACCCTTATTTGTGAATATTAATTAATTTAAAAAACGAATTTGTAACCCGATTTTTTCCGTCGATAAAATCTAAGCGAATAAATATTATTGATTGTTTTTGGTTACTATAATTTAATGAAAGAGTAATATTGAACGAAGAAATTTATATTTAATATAATTTATATTAATTTCAAAGAATAATTGTTTTAATATTAAATTCGTATAAAACGGTCGATATGGTCAAATTAGACAGACGCATCTTGCGTGCCACTCACGTGGACATTGATTGCGGTCTTGATACGGTATAAAGTAAAGTGTCATAAGTCAAATTATAAAACTTCATGGTTAATCACCTATATAATAGTGAATAGTATAAAAAATTGTTCTATCCGCAAACCTGTATTGATTATTGTCAAAAATTCATGAAAGTGACGTGAACTTATATATTTATTCGAACACAGGCACACATTATTTTTATTCTAATATAAGAAATAAAGTTTCTGTGGCGAAAATTAGGACGTACATTAACGTTAATTGGTTTATAATAATTATCATTTAGTTGCATTTTATAGATATTATATAGGATATATAATATCGAAAAGCTACAGTCCAGAATCGTGCCACTAAAATACCAATGAAAATAAGGAAATGTCACTTATGACCAATTATTATTGAGTAATCTCAAGAACAGGCAAAAAAAGAATTATCTTATAGAATCATAAAATCATAGGCAAGCAGTAGAATATTCAAAAGGCTCCATTACCTCAATACAACACAGTTACAAAATACATGGGGAATAAAAATTATAACTATTAGGTTATACATGTTTTCGTGCTGCCGATTATCTTAAAGACGACCTCGGGTCCGCCCTTGCCCTTTGTAGTGCGAGAGGAGAAATTCCCTTGACATTCCTACTTGATTAACTTTAGATAATAGATAGATTTCATTCAGTGAAATAAATTTTATTTAAGAATTTTATAAAGGTAACAAAACACAGTTTTAAAAAAAAATTGTTACGTAATATGTAGGTTAATATTATTTATTACTCGATAAGGCTCCACTAACCCCATCTGGGATGGCGGCGCATCGCCGTTATAAAAAATGTCTAATATCACATAGCACCATACCTATATACGTTATACTTTAAAATGGACCATCTAATGGTAAGCCTACATAAAATATTAATTTAAATATTAATTTAAAATTATATTATATATATATATATATATTTATATATATATATTATAATAATAATTAGTGTTAGACAGTACGTTTGTGTGTAGACATTGTTAGCGAATAAATGTAATATTTTTTGTATTGTATCTTTGTCATTCCATTTATAATAATTAATTTTATAATTAAAGTTATTTTATTTCATTAATAATTTGTTTTCATTTTAATTCTATACTTAATTATAACCAATACATATTCAACAAAATTATAATAATAACAATTTATATAACATAAAATATCTACATATTTAGTTGTTTACGTAAGCTCTTAACTTATTCAAAAACATCTACACGCAATCCGTCACACACTCCGTAATTATTAGTGTTAATTACTTTGGGACATGTACACGACAATAACTTAATAATGTGTATACTTAACCTTTACGATACCACCCTATATTCACATAATGTTAACTGACGTACCCCTGTATACGAAAAAAGTCTTCGATTGACAGTACTATTATCGCGAATTACCCATATAAGCTCATTGTACGGACAGCAAAAATAAATGCAAAAAATGTTATTTACCAGTACTTCATTTAATGGATGAATTTTATTGTTTGAAGTGAAACGCACGCATTCTTTATTTTTTTTTAATTAATTATTTTATTTACCGACAAATAAATACATAGCTGTTTGAGAATTGAAGAGAATTTGATTCTCTTAAGCAAGTTTCCGAATTCAGTACCAAAGTACTATTTTTAAACCTAACCTATAAATTCAATTATATATTTATTTAAATAAATCACATATAATTCAACTGGTTATTCAAAGTATCTGCAAAAAGGTCCGGAATAGATCAACGTGACACAAACTTTGATATCCATTAATATTCATCACTACAAGCAAACGAACAAAAATGTTCATAGAGAAAACCATAAGACAGAAATAGTTTACCTTTGATGCATTTCAAATAAAAAAAAAATCTACAGACATTTTTTTTAATTTATAAAATAAATGATACCCATTTGAGTTTCACCCTGTCGGTACTAGCCCGCATAATCTGGGATTATTCAGACACTGACCGGTGTCAAGGGTGCTTGATTGCTCTTTAATTAGGACGCGTATATCTAGCCTATTAAGTCTATAATAACATTAAAAGTAGTCCCAGTTTATTAGTCCTGTTGTAATAAATGTGTATAGTTATCTAGGCGCTAGATTTTTAACTAGACAATTAGCAAACAGTCAAAATCAGTTACCATAAGGACAGACTATATGTATGTACATAATTTTTAGTGGCGTCACGGAGAAAATTTCGCGTTTTTGACGCAAAAAGCACGTAATGCTATCGATGTTCTCTTCTACAGTCTAACACAAATGGTCGCTATTTTTAGTTTTGCTTTCTTAGATAATTTTTGGAATAGATATTCCACCGTTTTGCGGTTTAGAGGGTAAGTGAGTCAGTGTATCTACAGGAACAAGGAACATAACATCTTATTTCTCATGGTGCATTGACGATGTAAGGAATTGTCAATATTTCTTACAGCGCCAATAGCTCTGGCAAGTGGTGACCGTTTACAATCAGGTGGTCCATTTTTCCGTCCTCCGGCAAACGGTATAAAATAGGAACGTACTTCGTTTTTCTTTATACATTCAAAGAATATGACGAATCTTTATGTTTTAATTTTTTGGGACTTAACTAATTAATACATTCTTAATAATTAATTAATAAAAATAATTCTTAAAAAAAAATATTTTTAAATATTACCTACAGTAATTCATGTTGTTAATTTGTAAATAATATTTTCTACATAAGTATAGCTACACGTAGATAACTTTTATTTATATATTATATAAACTTAATTTTTGGTTGTATTATATTTATCAATATTATGAATCAAAACACAAACTATTTATGAAATATACGGAGCATTTCAAGGAATAACGGTGGGTAAGAAATCATTTTAAGAAGTGTGTTGGGCACACTTATCTCGAAATGACCAATTTGTTTATTTTAGGAGACAGAAGCCGGTACCTGCACTTCAGAATCTGGATGAAGCTTTTAGAGTAGTTACCATTGATTCCTATATGGTACTTAAATACGTAACACACTCGAAATCAACTTTTAAAATCATAGAAATAGGATTCAAATTACAAATTATCGTTGCCTTGTTCTGACAAACCACATACAATTATTAACGATACAACGACAATACAATTACCTTTTTATATACATTGACAGTTGGTCCAATTTTGCTCAGCATATAACGGACCTGAAAATGAAAATTATTTATCAAAGAAATCTGTTCCTTATTCCACTGATTGTTAAAGTTGATTTTCCGATAAACATTTTAAATTGCACTTGGCGCCACGCTTTGTCATGCCGATATAATCTGTATCCGGTGCCATTTGGGATGAAAATATATTTTTACTTATCTTAAGTGGTTGTATCTGCTTATTAATTAGCTTTTGAGGGTACATCGAGCTGTCATATCGAACACTTTGGCGGCTGTTTTGATCAATTCCACTAATAGATGATGATTCTCCAATATGAGCGTATTGAGAGTAACGACTAGATTATAAAATTTGCTGTCCCTTTCTCACACGTCGTGAAAAACTTTAAGGAAAGCAGATAACTATATTTTTAAATTTATACGTGTAAAATTGTCGTCACAAAAACACAAATAATGTGGCTTATTATTTCGTAAATGCGATTTTCGTATTCGGCTTATTATTAAATAAATGTTATTATAAACTATAATGAAAATTTGTATGAGTGGTGCTGTGCTAAAAGATATCTGTTTATAAAAAAGTTGGTCGAATTTAATTTAATAAAATTTTTTTGACGTATTTTGACAACTTCCAACAGTAGTATAAGGGTAAGTTTACTAGCAATATACAGCAAACATCATGATATACCTTATTTTTTGTATATATATATATACATATATCTTTAATTACTTAATTTTGAAGTAAGCAATGTCTATTTATACCCAGTTTCATAATTAGCAAAACGAATTTAGATTGCCGTTTAGCATAATCATGATTTATTTGTCAATAAAATTGTCAAAGCCATCGAATTTTGAAAAACACATAATCCATAATCGTAATATTTATTTAGTATTTCATGTAAATTTATATTTACCTAAATGACGTATACCTCGAATACATGATGACTCATAATGAGTCAGGTATTTTACGAAATTATTGTCATTACAAACATTATGTTTAAAAAACCGTATTTTAAGTATTATAAACAAATCTATATTACGTTGCCATTTTTAAGTCGCAAATGTATATTATTTTCGAAGTGATAAAATGTCCCCTTGAAATAGCGTAATTTATATTTCACGAGTCTCCTTTCAAATGAACTTTGTCGTCGTGCTTAATGGAATATTTGATTCTATAATAACTATCAAAATTAAGGAAAATATTTAACTATTTTGCTTTTGAATAAACACAACCGTACTTTTCTGTAAAAAAATCACTTTATATCTCACCCGTGAAATGTTGAAATCCGACTTACGCCGACTCACCGACTTGCGACTTTATTTTTAAATATTAAATGTCGCTTATTACTTTCTAATACCACACGACTATGCTCTGCGGTAAGTTCTGAAGTTTATTTTTACAGAATAATTCTGTAGAATCGGTACTTTTTATACAATGCTAGTATAGGTGGACGGTCTAATTGCTCACCTAATACGTGGTCACGATCACTCATAGATGCCATAAAACACCAAAGCGCGACCAACCTGAGGAACTAATATGTTCCTTGTGCCTGTAGTTACACTGGCTCACTGACTGCTAAGAAATAATGCACACATCCAATAAATTACATGTGATGTTTCATATACATATATAACATTGAATTGTCATATATATATGTAACACTATAGTTACGAAGACAATAATTGTACGAAGCAATTATGTGATATCGTCGGATCAGGCGACTCAGGTGACCGTTAAGACAATCAAGTGCTCCGACTTCCTGCATTACATGATGATAATACATAGAAATTGTATATTAAAGTCAACTCATAAATATGTATATGTTTCGGTCTGTGGTCACACAAAACGTTGCACAATCTCCCGTACGGATGGCCCCGCCGGCGGACAGGGGAAGTGTGGAGTTGTACAATGATTAATAAATTTTGTCGTGTGTAAAATGCACTTCATGTTAACAAGATATATATTGAATTACTTCACGAATGTTTCAAATTTATTTCTAAAATATAATATACTGAATGTACATAATGTATTATTTCTTTTATTTACTTACAGTATGTCTATCTATGTATATTTATGTATTTAAAATGTGTTATTTTTCGACATTTCAGTTTCAGTTTCACCTCTTATCAAACTATCTTGTTTGTTTTGAAGTTTGCTTGCAGTGAACGCCGAAGCATTTAGCGCTTTTATAAATATAATTTTGTTGTACAATTATTTTATAAATAAATAAATAGTTTGTATTTAATTTTAACTACAAGGTACTGTGACTATGTACTAATCCGGTTTTTATTTCTGTTTCATTTACGTTAACGTCAAACGTTCGATAAATAGTGTAAACAAAAATAGATCAGTTAAAATATTAAGTGCATACGTATCTGCTAGTTCAAACATTAAAAGATAACTTATAGTTCAATACTATACAAAAAATTAAACGTTTACGCATGCATTTCCATTATCCTTAATATATAAATTAAACTTTAAGTATTTTATTATATTAAAAGTAAAAAAAATATTCATATTAAAAATAATCAATCTTTTAAATTAACAATTAATTCAGCTCAATTTAATCTCTGTTCTATATTGACGTACAGCGCCGCCAGGCCGCGGCGTAATAGAAAAAGTGATACGCGGCGCACCGCACAAGTACATTCTTATCATCGTTTGTTCTACGTACACTACTCCACTTTGCACGCGACAAATCATTACCCCAACCAATTTTGACATTTATCCCTACACCCCAAAGAACTATTTTGCCTTTTACGTATCAAGCGTTGCGTGTCTTCGCGTCTGATGCGTCATCGTATAGGTTGAATAAAGAAATGTCGGGCTGCGTGTGGTACCTTTACAGTCATGTTCTTCTCAGTCCACAATAGCAGTCCACCACAAAACATTGATTCGATAAAATTACTCATTGAATGTCAATTTAACTTGGTTTCACGGTATATTTATTTCATTTTTTGCACTTTTAAAATGTTATTTGCACACTTTTTCGTTCTAATCTTATTTAGAATTACAAGAGAGGACTGTAGATTTCTGAAAATTTTCAGCGAGCTTAGTAAACGAGCTTGAAGTCCAAATTAGTGTACTCTAATTTACATACGTGGGCGTGAATTTTAAAATTATTTTGGCTTTACACAAGAAGAACCCTGATATTATTCTACTGGTACTGAGACCCATCTTAATGGGTAATTAACCGTTTTATACGTAGTCCGCCGATGTAAAATGTACCAACGTAGGTACAAATTCAAATTCATAAATCTTTATTTAACATGCAATATTTATACATTTTTACTGATTGTCAAAATTCTACCACCGGTTCGGAAAGAAACGTCAGACTTAAGAAGAGTTTTAGTTTTAACAGATATGATGCAATCATGTGCGTGGACGGGTATGTAAGTGCCTGAAAAATAATATAAAATGGTTTGAGCATTGAGTGAACCAGTGTAATAACAGGCAGATAATATCTTAGATCCCGCAGCTGGCCGCGAACTGACGGTGTTATGGCTTTTTTCAGTGTCAACGCGTGTAGGTATGCAACTATCTATCATCGGCTTAGTTTCTCATCTGGCTTTCTATTTTATTAATAAAAAAATGACATATGCCTTGATTCAAGCTAGCATACCTGTGGTTGAAAACTATTTGTTTTTTTTTTTGTAATTTAGCGCTATACGATCGAACCACGATCGAACAAAAATCATTACGATTTGTTTTAAGAGATGTACACAATTACATACTCATACTTAATTTAAGAACAAATAACATACCCCAACATAAGTATCGTTACAATATAGAAAGACAGAATTTTTTTATTTTTTTATTAATGAAAAATTTGTCAAACATTAAGTACTAAAATAACTGATACTATATACTTAAATATAAAAAAAAAATTAGTATTTTCGCATTACACGAAATAAGGCCACGCCACGTTTCACAACGAGGAAGGACGTCGGTGCTATTCATACCGTAACACACTAGTTAGTGCGGAAGGAAGCCAGTTACCTAAGACGATCACGCCACGTTTAGGGATAGTATGAAAATACGTACACTACAAAAAAAAAACAAAGTTCTTGGAGTCGTTAAGATATAATAGACAACAACAAGGCGTGTTTATTTAATATAATATTTAGAGAAAAAAAAATCGCCCTTAGATATTGTTAGTTTTTAATCGTAATTCAATAATAATATTTAGGTTTACAGGTTTACAAGTCTGACTTATTACATGTCAAAGGATAAATGTTGAATCTCCTTCTAAACATATATAGAAATAAATATTTTAAGGAATAATATTATTTTGAATTCTGTATATTAGACTAATATCAGTAAGGTTTATAAGTATATGCATCATTAATTGCCGAATCAATACTTATTCAAGAGTTATTATTAATCAAAAATACTTCAACACAATTACTTTTTTTTTAATTAATTTATGATCAAAATTTAAAAAAAATATATTTTTATGACAATAATTAACAAATTATATCTTCACGACGATTCAAAAACAAGTAAGAGCGTATTTGGATATAGTATATTTTATTTTTAATTAGTTAATATCAGTATCACGTTCAGAAACGAATTTTAAATGATCACTAAATTATAAACAGCTGAATAGTTAATTGTGGGAAAATATTATATTAAATACTCAATAAATTAACTATATTGATTGATTGTAAAATTATGATTAACAGTTAGATGATCGTGATCATGAGACGGTGATAACTAGAACAACTGGTTTTTAAGTCGCCATATTAATCATTATATACTTATTTATCTTCTGGCTTTATGTAAATTCAATTAACCCTAATGTTTTATGTAAGTATTTGATTATATAACTTAGAAATCATTTTCCTTCGATTCGACTTTACTTGTGTTTATTTTTGCACTTAAAGTTATAGTAAGATCAAGTTTTAAATTTCTACAAAGTCATATACACGTAAAGAATTGACTAACGAAGGCGCGCCTCTCCACGTTAAAATATCATCGGCGTGAGTGTCTGAGTGAATGAGACGAATACGAGTAGACAGCAAAAAAATACAAATTAGATGCTTTAGTTAAGTTTAATGTTTTAAAAAAAATGATTTGACGTTGATGAGCGCGACTTCTTGAAAAATTGTACATAAAAGGCACGAACGATTTTTCTTAATCATTATTAAAACAAAAATTCCTCTTTGTATATTTGGTTACAAGTATTAGTAATGTAACCTGTATTTAATTAAAAAACCTCATATTATATTTTGTTGAGAATAAAAAAATATACTGTAATCTTCAACGCTTACCGTTCAGTTCTAAACATAGCTATTGATATTTTAGATTATATGAAAGCCTTTAATTTATGTGAAGCCTTACTTATGTTATTATGAATTACACTGGCTCATTAACTTCTAACACTTCATTATCGAAAATAAGAACAATGTGGTTTCGTGAAAAAACACTTGTGGTTGCAGGTGGTTATTACTCGCATTACCACAGGGTTGTGTATATATACTATATAACTGTATATGTATATATATTCACACAGTTCTTAACCCTTCGATTGTGTTCATAAACATTGTTGCTTGTTTGTAATATTCTATCCGTGTAACAGTGTTTTCTTCCAAACGCAGGACTGCTGAAGAAAAACGAAATATTTGTTTTACTTGGTGCTAAGGCTTTCTTTAGGTACCACCTACTGATCATATGCTTCATCATATACAAACAGTTGTAGTATTATTGGGTTCCGATTTTAAGGGTGAGTGAGCCAGTATAACTATAGGCAGAAGAGTTAAATCTTAGTTACCAAAATTGGTGGTCGCATGGATGGTTATTATTTAGTGCAATGCCAACGTTGGGTAGTGGTGACCACAGGACCTTAGACCGCCTATTCGAAAGGCTGTGTAACTATTTTAAATTAAAAACTCATATGTTGCTACGTTTTTTTTTTTAATCGTTATCTTTTTTTTTTTCTCACACAATGTCCTCATATATAAGAAAGTAATCACATATTATATTATATATGTAAAACTAATACTCTTGTTTATTAAATACGCTGTTAATAACGCCTCAAGCGACACCTAGTGTCTATTAATAACAACATCTTTGACATAGTTATTGCCACCTATATATACCTACAAGATTATTATAAACGGTTTCGGCATTCAAAGCTCTGGAGTATTGTATATTACTGTTTCAAATTTGTTGGTCTCGCAGTTCTAGAAAGACTATCTCGCTTAGTTCTTGACTACACCCAATTGAGAGTCAATTTTCGTAAAATTTGTACTACGGGCTGGACAGATTATATAAGTTATACCTATATGAAGATTTTTTTTTTTAATTTACACTCAACAATATTGTTGGGTATATTTTGGAAAATTGCTTCTACTCACTCAGCCTGCAAACATAGACATACTCCCTATTCCTTCACTCTCAATTTCCGACACCAAACGAACCGTTAACTGAACCGAACTCTTTCGTCACTAGACCAACGAAGTAGCCGCATTATTTATTTATAAAAAATGGAAAATAAACAATATACCTATTATATTTTATTTTCGTTCTCTTCTACTATAGAATAGGTCATCAACGTCGTTTTAAATATTTAATGACATTTTACAATAGAAAAACTTATGCTGGGCTATAAACTGTGCGAGCTGGGGTCGTTCTATCGAAAAGCTCATATCGTAAAAGTGATGTCGCTAACGATACAGCCAATAATGGGAAAAAATTACTTTGCGAAAGTTAAGGGTGGTTCACACAATTTCAATATACACGATAACTTTAAAGATATATTTAAAAACTGTCACCTTGTTATTATATAATATATTATATTGTGTTAATGGTTACTTTTCCAATCAATATTAGTGCAGTATGATTGACTTAGCCTCGAAACCTAAACTATGAATACTAATTACTAACTAAGCCTTCTCTTTAAGAGAATCCTTGAATCTGTAGGCTAGCCGCAGGACATCTGCGAACTGTCACTTTTCCACGCCACGATCGCAAAGCGTAAAAATACTATTACCTTTGAAAAAAAAGCAATCCTTTGTGTATTCTTCATCTTGCATTTATTTGCTTTCCCTAATGAACAATCCTAAAACAATTATAAATCCTTATATTAATATTACTATAATTTAAAAAATAATATTATCAAGGGATGTCATTTATAAATCAACCTCAAAATATATTTAAACATATCATGTAGACATCACTTAACATATAAAAAGGCTCTCATATTCAAGTCGGTTCCCATACAATGTTAATCCTTTGCTTGCGCCGCTAGTATTAGACCGGTAATGAACTCGCCTTGTAATTATTTGCCGCTATTAAAATATCTAGATAGATATGTTAAATATACCAATCGCAATTTAGTTGGTGTTCAAAATTAAATTGAACTTTTGATTCTGATCAGGCTTTAATGGAATTACATTTACATTGATCGTGTCGTAAATAATACAAGCTGAATTTAAATATTAAAATTTTGTCCGAACACAAAAGGTCCATAGTCTTATTCTAATAGGCATTTTATTAAATTAAAAATAAAAATATTGATTAAAAAATAGTGACGAATAATTATTGATGAGTTGATAATTTCGGTCACGGTGGGCATTATCAAGAGAGAGTCTATCGCCTTACTTTCATAACATGGAAGGGCAAACCCGACACGATCGGAAAAATATCAAGCACAGGACTAACGATTTTAAGTGCTCCGAGGCAAGGGAGTGCACTGCCTTCTTCCAAGTTGCATGCATAAGAAAAACAAAATTACTTTATATCGGCCCGACCGATTCTATATATATTTTATCCCAATATTTTTTTTTGTTTTGATAAATAGTTTTAAACATGTATTTTAAATTTAGTCTAGTAACTAATATATACAACAATTAAAATAAAATATTTATTGTTATTCAATTGGTTTTTATTTACTCATTTTTTGACTAGGTATGTATTTTTATTATTTAAATTACTTATATCTTAAATACCAATAAATTCTGAATTATTTCTTATCTTTTTAGAAAAATATAACATATTATTTAAAAAAAAGTTATTATTGTTATGGCTACTTTTAATTGCTTATGTTTTTATTTACGATAAGAACGTTTTATACATAGATTATATTAAACATATAACATACTGTTAGTTCTTAAGTAAATATTACAGGTACTCATGCAAATGAATCTTTTAACTCATCACAAGATTTGATCTGGCAATTTCCTATATCAAAATTAAATGATGTTATCAAAAACGTCATCTCGACATTTCTATTCGTATATTTGACTAATTTCAAACAGATATCATCGGCCAAAGATACATAAAAGTATGTTCACACGGGTGTCGACCTCTGACCGGCACCAACCCGAGTCATGATTAAGTGGCGCATTACATATGCCAAAGGCTAAGTCTGACGTGACATTAGTTGATGATAATGACAAGTGAAATATTCAAGCATGAGAAATAGTGTGTCAGACACAAGATCAAATAACAGAGTACATTGATGTGTACTCAGCTTAACTATTTCTAACACGCGATTTCATTCACGTCGTTTGCTTAATAGAACGTGAAATTGTCACGTAAATTTTTTTCTTCTTTTTATTGGTATATGTTGGCGGACGAGCAAAGGCGTCACGTGTTCACCACCGCCCATAGACAATAGTGCTGTAAGAAATATTTAACTTTCCTAACCTCGCCAATGCGCCACCAACCTTGGGAACTAAGATGTTATGTCCCTTGGGTTACACTCACCCTTCAAACCGGAACACAACAATACTGAGTACCGCTGTTTGGCAATAAAATATCTGGTGATGAGTGGATGGTACCTACCCAGACGGGCTTGCACAAAACCCTTACACCAAGTAAGTAATATGATATATAAAACCAATCTTCTAAACTCCTTACTGGTGCATCGAAGGTCTAAGGAGTGCTTTGTACGAGTATTTCGAGTATCGCAAATTTATATCGATTCAAATTGTAATTTATCTAAGTTTATGAACAAACACGAACATCGAGACATCCAACTGCATTTATAATATATAAATTAATGGAATATATTGTGCAATAAATACTATGTAGTTACAATCATGATCCTTACTTTGAATATATACGAAACAAATATATAAAACACGGGTCTTTTTATAAATGTACATATGTGTTTTATCATTCGTTCTTTCTTTTCTTATATCATTCGTTAATAATTTATATAAATGATCACTGTATATAATCTGTGATTAAGTTTAACTGATTGGAATTAAATTATTAACTATTTACTAATATAGTTTAATATAAATCATTATGTTATTTTGTGGTATATTTTTCTGTTCGATCTTTGAATACCAATAAGTAAAAGTAAAAACTAACAAAATTTTTCAAAGTAATGTTAGTCAACATCATCGTGTTAAATATGTTAATGTTAATAAACTTTATTTTACACACAAACATAAAATATATAATTCTTACGACTAAAAACAAAAATATAAATAATACTAAAAATAAAACCAAATATATGATGTGTTGCACAACGGGCGGACTTATGGCTAATTAGCCATCTCTTCCAGGCAACCCAATCTTAGAGAGAGACTTTTTAATATCAAAATCATCACCTCACTCCCCTTCATTCGTATCCTATTGCTCCGGAACTACAAATACGAATTTACCTTCTGAATTCCATCTTTAAACAAAACGAATTATATCTGAATATACTAACAAGTTATAAGTGTGTGTAATTAATTTTTTTTTATATAGTTGGAGGCAACAGGAAGACGGCATTAGCATTAAAACGGTCGCACAATTACATCGTGATTAGTGTGTCGCCGACGACTGAATTCATTAGTTCAGCTCACCTGATTTTATTTAATTAAAAACAACGCGGCCATTTCCACTGCAACTTAAACTGTAACACCGAACTTTAAACCATAGTTTTAATCCATGGTTTTTATTTATCATCAGAAAATACTTATAGTATCTGCATTCAAAGAAAATTATCGTCGTTAGTTAGCATTTCATATTTCGTTTTTGTTTAATATAATTAGTAAGTATAAGAAATTGTCTTCTGATATGATACATGTTAGTTTCTTAATATTCACCATTTTATTAATATAATATATTTACTGAATAATAATAAAACTATCGATATCATTAAACTATTACGATTTAATATCGTAGCGTCCGTTAGTTCGACTCGTAGTATGGTAAGACATGACTAGAGATAATTATTAAACACGTCTTACTGTAGTTTAAATAGTACAGTGTCACTGAACCAAAGACAAAATGTTAAACGTATGGCAGTGAAATGTCTCATCCTGACCAGCGGAGCGTGCTGGGAACCCTAGCGACTTTATGGTAATTAACCTCATACGATTGTAACTAGATGCTATCACGACTTACGGTACAATGGAAATTAAAATCTTCAAAAATCGTTTTATTTTTAAAACTCTTTTAATACTCAAAACGCTTATAAATATTATGAAACTATTCGTTCATATAGACTTTAGACGAATGCATATAAGATTGACTTTACGTTGACAACTGTTTTCATTCTAAAATAGAAAATAAAACGAGAACTTCATAAAATTATTAAAAATGTTTCGCCTGATAAACGCTCCAATGAAAGATACCTAATCTTCAAAGAATAATGTATATTTTTATAAAACTAGTTAAGTTGTTGCCCGTGGCTGTGTCGCGTTTTAGGGGTTGTTCGGTATAATACAGTATGCCTATGTCCTTCATTGGGGTTGAAACTTGCCCCTTATCAAACTTCTTCATATTCTTGTCATTGATATAGCCGTGAAAGAGCAACACACTAAAACTAAGATTGTCATTCATGTCAATAATAATACTAAAAATATATTATTATCACAAAATAATTCTAGGAAATAATTTAAAAGAAACTATTAATTACTTAAAATATGTTGATGCGTACTGTCGACTAAATTTAATTTAATAATTAGTTATAAATTACTTGTTTTTACGTGACTAACCGCGTCCGCACTTAATTCGGCGGCGTGTTGTTTATTTCAAGGAACTGGTACAAAAACTCCACGTTCAAGTAATAATATAACTGTCATCCAATATATAATTACGAATACGAAATAGATGCCTGTGAGATTCTCAGCGGCCGCAGGAAACTGGAGATACGCTAAACATTACATAACATTAACAGCCTGTAAATTTTCCCCTGATGGGCTAAGGCCTGCTCTCCCTTTAAGGAGAAGGTTTGGTGGAGCATATTCCACCACACTGCTCCAATGCGGGTTGTTGGATACAGGTGTGGCAGAATTTCGTTGAAATTAGACACTTGCAGGTTTCCTGACGAGGTTTTCCTTCACCGCCGAGCACAAGATGAATTAGAAACAAAAACTAAGTACATGAAAGTTCAGTGGTGCTAGCTTGGGTTGAACCCGCAATCGTCGGTTAAGATGCACGCGTTCTAGCCGGAGTTATATTACGTAGATAGATTTATTCCTTACAGGAATTTGCCCAGACCCCTAAACTATACGAGGACACTATTTGTTACAGCTCACGACTATGGACGATGGCAACTTACCATCACAGCGGCTCTTCTCATTTCTCTACCAACATAAAAATAAATAAAATAACTTCCTTAAGTTTATAATATACTTAAACAAAAAATTATCACGAGATTAACTCTTATCAAGTTCTAAAACCTTTATTGACCATTGTTGCCTGCAGTTACACTGGCTCAGTCCCCCTTTAAACCGAAACACAACAATACTTTTGCTGTCTGGTGGTAGAATATCTGATGAGTGGTTGGTACCTACCCAGAAAAGCTGGCACATAGCCGTACCACTAAGTAAACGTCCAAATTAATTGACTGGGAAATAGTTTTGACTGTAACATACAATTATTATGTCAGAAGAACAGTGAACTTATATCTTATCTAGAAAATACTTTGTCAGTTACCGTTGGTTATTTACTCAGACGAGACAATTTTTCTTAATCATAAATGGTCCCACAACTTATATTCGGTCGTGCGATGATAAATACAGTCCAAGTATTATTTATGGCCCGTTTGATCAGATAGGCTCTCTGTCCACTAGCTTGGATGTACTTGGGGGCTAAATTGACCTCGTAAATCATAGAGCAATGCTGATATAGTAGTTATTTGGGTTTTTGAGTTAATTACCTTTATAAGACTTGGGACGATCGTGGTTACGTTCTTTTTTTTATTTTCTTTTTATTGATTTTCCAACTTAGTTCCAATTTTTCACAAATTGACAATATTCTTATTTAACGACTAAAAATATAATTAAATAGATAGACTTGGGGTAGTATAAAATATTCAGTTTAATTTATTTCTCAAAAATGCTATTTAATTATCTGTTTTAAAAGCAACTTACTAAGGAACTAATGTTTTGATTATCATTATTGATAAAGATCTTCTGATGAAAGTGCATCCTTCCGCGTAAAATATTTTATTGGCTTGTATTAGCTTGAGTGAGTGACGCTCGTGCTGACAGGATGTCGTATTGTGCGTAAGACGACTAAAAAGACGTTAAAAAAATAATAACAAAAAATGAGATTATATTTTTATAGCGTATTTTATAAAAATGAATTAATATAACATACAGGTGCGCCTCCCTCCCTCGGTTCCCTAACATTATCATACAACAAAACCCAATGTACCTATATATAAGGTAGCCATGGCAACGCGTGGCCGGGCTAGCTAGTACATTATATAACCTATAACTATTAGTATATACTTCGATAAAGCACATTATCGATATCTCATACCGCATTAGCGAGTGTCGTGCGCTAAGCAATATTGACGTGTTCATTAAGAGCATTGTCTTCACGTGTAGGGCGATGTCTAGTGGAAATTCGATAAACTGATACTTGGGCCCGACATCAAGGAACTATACTAGCTTACAAAACTATTGTATATGTTACTGAAATATTACAAACGAATAAAAAAGAAAAAAAATACAAGCCTTTAAAAGTTACTTTTGGAGTTATTAATATTTCTATATTCTTCACCAGTAAAGAGTTAAGCTTAAGTGTAGAGTGGCTACGACGATAGCCCAAGGGTTCAAAATAGAACTTGTAACTTTCAATGCAGCTACTGCATACCGGTGAGCTATGAAGACTTTATTTTATTTTGTTTTTCTAAAAAAGTAATATTAAAGCTTGGTTAATATTATACCCAAAAATCGATATGGCAACACTACAACAGATATTATAAAACTTCGACTTTGCATAATATTTTTGTAATTCATATAAATATAATATAACATAAGTTATTAAGTCTTATTATAAAGAAATCAAAACAATATAATTATATTGTAGATTTTGAGTAAATCAAAACAAATAAATTAATTAAAAATTTGAAAACATTGTATCACTGACACACAATAAAGGTGTTTCGAAGCATCAATTTAGTATAAAATTCAATACCAATGAGTCGTGACTCAAAAATTCTCGAGTCAAAACACGATGTTTGTGATTTAAAGGTACCTCATTTGTAAGGGAGCGGCAACACTGAACAATGCGCCTAATTTTCGTACAACTTTTGATTGATAGCCAATCCCATTTCATAGTTGACGCGTCAAACAGACGTTTTGACGGCTCTGATTGGTCGACTTATAAGTTCTTTACAATCGACGATATTAATCTAAATAGTCATTGGAGCGTAATTGCATTATATTCTCCTATCTAATCTGGAGGTGTAGATGTGATTGTGATGCTACTGTGATAAATATAACTCATAATATTTGAGATGGACGTTCACAAAAACACGTTAAAAAAATCTAAGACATTCATAAGTATCAGGTTGTTTATACATATCAAATCATTTACGAAGTGAAATACAAAAAGAATTGTCTAGCAATCACATGATTTGTAAATTTCTAAATGATAAAACACAATAAAACAAAAATGTATTCTTGGAACAGTTCTTTTATTACACGTATTACTCAATATTATTCTACTTACTCCTCTTGCCCTTTAAGGTCGCAAATAACAGTACAGCTCGTAAACTACTTGCCGCATTAACCATAACGAATAAAGGCACTAAAAGCAAGTCTCAACCGTCCCTAAGGGCCGTTTCGGCTGTCAATGCGAAAATTTAAGCCCGCCACACCCATGCACTCTGAAGGGTCAACCTTTTTGCCCTTTGTCTCAATTGTTGCTGCCTTTATACATCCAACTCCTTTATGTCTGGACGCTGCTACAGATTAAATATAACAATGAAAAAAAGGTTAACTTTCTACCACATTTTGGGTTTTTTTTTTATATATATATCTAATTTTTGAAAAAGGAAACATAACATATTTTTTAAATAAGTAATTGTGCTAAGAACGTTTGGCTCTCAAATACTAAACTATACTAATGAATGATAAAAAATCTGTTTCATTCATTATCATTCTTTCGATGCTAATAGATAATTAATAGATCACAAATGTAGTAAGCTGTTTATTATATTACCTTTGCTTTGATTATTATTTTTTATTAGATTTTCACCTTCATTCCCAAACTATTCACCAACAACGGACCTTAATTCTGAACATGTCTGACATCGAATGTATACAAAACATTCATCTGTTCTAATCTCGTTGTTCAAAGGAATGTGTTACCGACATCAGTTCCCATCTATCTTGTTATAACGACAATGTCTTGATGTATTTTATCACATTTAGCTCAGTAGAAATATTTACTATCACCGTCCACGGCATCTTGACCTTTCATTTCATTATTTGTTTGTGTATCTAAATGCTGATGTATATTTTCTTTAGTCTTTCGAAGACCAAGTTATGCTGGTCGAGTGGGTGCAGTGACCGTAGTGTTAACGGTCATATTTGTCATCTGTCAATTTGCCTTCTATTTTGGTAGGGGCTATGAAAGCTTTTTGGTAACCGCATGTAGTCGCTAACGTTTTGTCATCATTATTTTTAGATGTTTTATAATCGCTATTGACAGCCCGAAGCAATTAGTTTGGGGTGCTTTGTGATTTAATGTGTTCGTTTTTAAAATATAATTTTAGTTTGAGATGGAATCATTAGTGAGACGATGCACGACCGAGTTTGTTTTCTAATAATAATTCATAGATTTTATCATTTAAACTATGTTACTAAACTTGAATTTATAACCATATACAATGCAAAAATAGAATAAAATACTTTGTTAACTATTGTACTGGGAAATAGCGACATTCACGACAGTGAGATGAAAAATATTGTAGTTTCTAATAAAATATTGTAATGTTTTTTTTTTATTGTTCCGTGAAGCGAATGCTTTAAAAGCATGTGCATTGCGTTTCCATTTTAAAATCTTATACAGACATTTGTAAAAATTTTACACGAATAATCAACGAAATTAGAGCTCAATCTTGTAGAACGGATCCCGTACCGGCGTTTACGCCCAATTAATAATCGAGTAATCGCACGCCGTAGGAAAAGTTTAAGCTACCACTCATTAACGGCAAACACGGTGCAGATATAAAATACACCGTATTTTTTAATATTTAAACTCAATGTACTTTCCAGAGTACCTACATATTTAAACGAATTAATCAAATATATAAATGAATCAATTTTAAAATACTGAGCTGATTTGAGCTGATATTTTTTCTTATTTGAGAAAACTTGTACAATTTTTTTTTTATAGTAAACGTAATAATATTTCATATAGAGTATTCTAGATCATGTGATCAAGTAACTGCATTTATAAAATATCACTTATAATAATCGTTACGAGAATATATTGAATTATAAACGTAGCGTTTGTAACGGGTAGTGCGTGAAGTCTTAGAAGATTCGTGAAATTATGTTTAATTAAATAACAGCCTTCAAGGTGCGTTCGTATAAGTATAGTGACCGCGAAATAACAGTTTTCCCTTTCAGATACTGTATCGTTTTTTATTTTTATGTTTGATAACAACATTGTTATGTTAATACGGTTTCAAATACATATATTTATAATATTTTGTATAACATTTTAATCCGTCATAAACAGGTATTATTAATATAGAATATTCGTATATTCAAAACGGAAAATTATATTTCAAAGTTATAATATGAGCGTTCATGTGTTCAGTTATCTCTTCCTCTTTCTATTATATACGGTTTTATATAATATTATTTAAACTTATTTGTTCTGTTTGTTCTAATTTACAAAGGATTTTTAATAACAATTTTATTTCTTGTCATGAATTATTCTCACCTCTCTTATTGACTTTGATTATAGCGTAAGATGAATTTGATAAGTATTCTATTCCGCTTCCGATTCTGCAAAAGTACATTTCTAAATAAATATATTACATTCGTGTAACTCAGATATACCAGTCAGATGTTACATATAAAACCTTTGTTGAAAACGATTTTATAAGAAAATAAATTACCTAATCACTAAACGCGACCAATTAAAAACTCTTCTATTTCCAGGGAATGGTCTATACCGTTTTTGGATCTATTAAAAGGGCCGATGGAAACTATTACCTGGGACCCGAGCCTCCCTTAATCCCTATAATTAGAGTCATCCCACACCGAGTGATTGATAACAACAACAATCCCGACATCAAATGAGATTCTGATCGTCATTAATGTTAAGGTCCAAGAAAGAATACAAACGTAACCGTAAGATTCTTCGTTTTCATCTACCGTGTAAAGTTAAAACACAACTTTAAATCCAGTATTTTCTCAATTACAACGTCTATAAAATACCACAAATTCATATATATTTCGGAAATAGATTAAACTTTATTCCATATTTTAGCAATTCATTATATTAGTTTAAATTGTTACTAATCTTCATTTTGACATAGGTAAGTATATGCTTAAGCTACAAATTTAACATAATATCATCATTATCAAAAAAATTCTTTTGCGTAACATTATAAACCCTTTCACTTTGACGGTGAATTTTGTCATGATTTATGAGTTAATGCGAACTCCCTATAAATAATAATAATTTCAGAATTCATGGTAGCTCACTAATTATTACTATCAGCCTTCTGCGGTTGCGGGTTCAACCCCCAAATGGAGTCCGTATAGTAGGAACGCCTATTGTTACGTTGTAAAACATTAAGTCCATGTAATTTTACAAAATGGATAACAATTTATCTATGAAATTAGAGTTTTTACCTGAGCGCCTTGGAAATTGGAGTGAAATTTCTTGATCGATTATAGATAAAGCGATTAGCCGCATATGTTCAAAATAAGGTAGCGTAGGTAGGCAGTAGTACCCACGTGTAAGGAGAAAACACTTAGAACAATTCTTTTCGATCTGAAACATATCTCAAGTTTTCCTTAATTCGCCAAAACAAGTCATTTTACAACAGGATAAAAATATAAATAAAGATACAGATATTTGTAAATCAAGTTCTGCGGTGTGTAAAACACGTAACTACCATAAAATTAAATAAAAAAAATGGAATTTCTATCAAATTGGCCTTTAAATGTGAGCAACAAAAAATCTCTAAGTCGATTTAATTCTTTGTGAAAAATATAAGGGCATAATTACGGTCACAAGGCCGTGGTTAGCGAGGCAGGACAATTAGATTTTGACGGGCGGGTGATAAATGGTGAGCTTGGTTACCTTTGAGAACAAAAAACATGGATACGATGTTTTATTTAAATAAAAGTTTAATTTTCGATCGAATTTTTACAAGTTGACAAAAAAAATAAAACGATTAAACTTCAGCGAGATCTTATGTTTTAAAATAATTATTCAATTTTTTTTTTTTTGCAATAATTAATTTATTTTTATATTGACGATAAATTTTATACTGATCCAAAAATTTGACTTAACTAAAATTTATTTGTCATTATAAGTTTTAAATAAAAGTTACGAATAGAATCTCTACATGTTTCCTGTTCTTTAATAATTTTCAAACCAAGTTTATTATTAAAACGATCGTTTTCCTAACCTCGAATTATCAAATTTCTTTAACTCGCCCTAGTATTATCACATAAGTCCAAATGTCTCGAGGTATCGTTATGTCAAACCGAAATAAAATGGTCCCAGTATATCCCTCAAGGGACTCCAACTGCTTTAAGTGATTACAAGGAAAATAAGGTGATACGGGTCTGAATATAATGGTTACTCAAAGAGGAACGATTAAACGAAAATTGCAAAAGATTACAGGCCGTCCAGTATAATCCGCGGATCAGTTATTGTAATTACACGTCTCCTAACTTTTTAAATGCAGCCATTAATAATTAGTTTAGCGAAGATTTAGTAGACAGCTCTCATTTCAGATTCAGAAACCCAATGTAATAACAGGCTAAGCTTTTAACAAATCTTGGAATATTTAATATTAGCCAATAATATTAAAATTAAAAATCTAAATAATTACACAATTAAAATTTTATGTATATTCTAAATGTGAAATTGCGTTTGTTAGTACGTTTTCTTTCAACGGAAGAACGTAAAGTGATTTGTTAATATAGAAAATGCAACAGCCATTTTTATTACAAGAAACGTACAAAAACAAAATAAGTAGATATTAATGTTAAAAATAATTGTCAAACCATTATTTGAGTTTAAAACGCTGTGATGATTATTTCCATCTAGCATTTCGACGGAGCATAAAATTTTATTTCGTTGTAAAAAAAAACAAAATTCAAAAACATTACCCTAAATATAAAACCCAATCAGTGTTTTAGTGATTGAGACATGTCAATCAAAGCGTAACGTTGACTAAAATCCAACCTGGAACTGTTAACCTCAACGCACCTAAAGAAGTTTCACTTCAATAAATTCAAAACAGATAACAAACAACGATTTTCTAATACAGCATAAAAAACATAAGTATAATTAGGAAGGAAATATTGTCTGTACTTGACATTTAGATAACTCACGTGCTGCATTTACCTCGACAAAGTAATTATAGCGCAAACGTTCTTCGTATCTATCTATAATTTTTTTTTTCTTCTGTTCTATCAAGCATTTTTTGTATCAAATACCCAGTTAATTTAAATTGAGAACTATAAGACAAAAGACAGATAAAATATTTTTTTGAAAATTATTACATATAATTCTGGTATATTTGTTCGTAAATTTAAGCCAATTTAATGATTGATGATTATGAGAATGCAATAACATATATATTCTTCATATATGTACGAGCGATAAAATATTTGGTACCGACTTCAAATTATTTTCTTCCTAGTTTTATTACTAATATTAAAGATTACAGAAATATGATTGTCAATTACAAATGAATGATTAATATAATTGAACAAAACCATATTTATTTCACAGTACATTCGCCTTACCATCTTCGTCTACACCTTTGCGTTTATTGCCATCGGAGACCCCAAGATATCCCACAGGAAGGTGTCAGCGCTTTTTACACCGCAAGACATTTAATTACGTACGTCCAACGATGAATAATTCAGATGCGCGCGCGCCGGAACGGTCACAGCACGTTGCGACTAGCGGTCGTACAAGATTTGAAATTATGTGGCCATTTTTATTAGACACTAGGTGTATTACCTTTCTCTGCTTCGTTGCGTGTTGCATTGCCTTGTGAATTAGAAAGTAGTCATATAAATTTTATCATTCAAAATAAATCTCTTTTTATGGCAATTTCAGGATATGATTCAAATATAATTACAACTACTAACAACAACTAATTCTATCATGTTAAACGAGATAATCTCATATAAATCTATTCTTTAATAGACAATAAAAATGTATTCTGATTCTGAAGACTTTGAATCGAAACAATCCCAAACAATTCAGAGTTGTCTAAAAAAATATCAACAAAGTGTACGTCGTACAAAACCCGATGATCTTTTAAACTCCCTGAAAGGCAAACTTGGATCCATAAAAAATAATACAATTCTTAATATATTCAACTTAGCACATATAGTACTAAATATAAAAAGGGCTTCTAACCGACCGACACCAATGTCCTCGGGCGTACGTCATTTAGACTTTGTATAATTTTTCGTTTCGAGGCCGAACTAGTCACATTTCGAAGCAAAATTTTTGACATTCCGTCACCGCCCTTAAAAATAAATTATAGGGTTGGAATACATGGTGAATGCATCTCAGACGCAAATTAATAGCGCAACAACCGTTTGTGTATCATTATAAAATTAGACAAATATTTCAAAAATATAAAATGGATTGTAAAATACCGAAATTATATAAATGACAAGTTTTATCACAGAGAAAGATACATAGTTGCGTTCGGGAATGTGTTTTTTATTTTATCTTAACTCATATCGAGGGGCTCAGTGTTTTATTTTTTCATTTGATCAATTAGTGTACGGTCACTTGCAAAATGTCATTTGAGTACACAGTAAAATTCAATTTTAAATATTTATAAATGATTCTCAATATTTCTGGTAAAATCATTTTAATACCAAATACATTTGTTGTGATGTAAGCCTCATATCTCAAGTTCGTCCCCTCGGCGATGACTGCAGATTTGCATAATAACTGCCTACACTCTCCCGCCTTGGGGAGATCTGTCCACTTTTTTCGTCAAATTCCATTCTTTGAAGAGGATTACTGGAATACTTCGTGGATTTACACAAGAATGTTGGATTGGATTTAAAATTACCTGTGACATTTCGTTTTAAGATTGAAATTATAAAAAATATTTTATGAATTTTACGAGATTAAGTACTTGCTTTGCAATGGAGAAAATATTTTAAATAAGATTATATATTTTTAAAGATACTCCGATGTATGTATGTACATAATGTATTAATAGCCGAATAAATATAATGATATAAGAGTAGAGCTGACCTCCTAATAAAATACATTTCTACAACAAAACATCTTCTGTAAATTCGTATATCCAGTCAAAATTGATTTCATATGAAATAAAACCTATTAGATATAATTGAGCAAGAATGAATTGTCAAAAACCACCGATACTGTAGCGTAATAACTCAATATCACAATAAAATATGCACTTTCCGTCACGAGATGATTCCCATACACTTCTGACTAAGATTTGAAGAATCAACATATAAATTAGATTATGTTAAAGAAAAATAAAGTAATTATATTATAATGATGACAATAACCATGCTATAGTGTACTTTTACAAATAATTACTTCTTGTATTTTCTCCGAGCTCATTTTAAATACCTCTTATTATTCTATACTGTTTTTTTTAAATGAGTCCAATTTAGTGAGAGCTTAACTTAACCATCACATGACTGCGACAGATTTTGCAACCTCCAAGAACATTGAAGCAACACGCGACTAACAAACCATGACGACTGACACTAACATGAAGCCAAATCACAAAACACATCACTAAAATACCTTATCTCCTCTATGCTACCGTAATAAAGTTGAGAATCCTTTGAAATTAAAAATAGAATCTACAAATAAAAACGTTGTGTATATCAGCTTCAGCGCACATAACACACAGCCTAGCGATATGACAGTTAATTGTAAGAAACCTTTTTGTAATACTGGTTATATTCGTCCATATTACTTTATGCTTTGTATATTACCTTCCACACGGATGTCATGCTTGATGATTTTGTCGTTTACAATTGCTCAGCAAGACTAACCAATAGGCAGTGCAATACAGTGATTACAGGAGACAATGGACGGTTATATAAAGTATATAAAGGTTTTCTTTGTAATTTTCCGGTAGGTGGACACAACAATAGACGCGTGGAAATAAACAACTGAGCACGCATTGTCTAAAAAGATGAAGAGATAGGGGCAATTACCCGTCTTACATCTGGTACATTGACATGGGTGTACTTTCGGAACACGCTTTGAAATGGTTTATATTCCACACACATACAATTGATATCGTCTATGTTGTTGCTAAAGTACATGGAATCACGACATGATGACATATTATTCGAATCTAAAAACAAATCTAAATCTTCTTCGAAGCTATCTCTGATCTATGACCAGTTGTTTCATATTGTAGAGGACACGAGATATTTGGTCAAATTTGGTCAAAATGAATTATTTTTCGTTTCAATTTAAGTGATTAAATTTCGGTTTTTATAAATTCTGTATTATTTTGTGATATCGAATATTACTTAACAAAAGCTACTGCGCTTGTGTAACTTTACAAATTTTAGGTTACTCCTATAAATAAAAATCTAAATAAATTGGCATAAAATGGGGTCAAACGTCAATTCTAACTTTTTAAGGTTTTAGGAACAGCAATGAAATAAATATTAATGGCTCGGCCAATAAACCCTTTATCCACGCACAATTTGTAGCTTCAACTGACGTCTTCAGAATGTTTTAATTGCTTCAATTCGAGCCGTGTTGGACACGTATTTAATCGATTTGTTTGTCGCTGTGGGGGCTTCATACAAATATGATTTTTAACGAATATGACAAAGCAAACATTTTATATCATTTTATTATATAATATAGGCTGACTGTTTTTAATTGTTGTTCTTAAAAGGAAAAGCAAGCAAGCAATTAAATGTCTTGTAATTAATTTATAGCGAGACCTTGAAAAATGCAACAATTGCATATCTTCAATAAAAATAAAATTTCCACGTAGGAAACACATAAACCCGAATAACATCAAAATTGACGACCATCTTCGTAATACCCATCGAAATTAAGGAACCAGTTAAAAGCAATTCAAATTAATGGATTTGTCATCGCTATTAATTTTATAGGAATTAATATGCGAGCGGCAAACGTATAGACGGATTTTTTCAACAAAATTGACATTTAATGGACTACAGACGACGTATAGAGCGGTGACGGTAAATTGATTGACAAATTGCGTGACGAATCCGAAATAGGTGGATTTCTTCTCAGTGTATCAGTTGTAAAAGTCGCGCTTAGGTGAATGGCCACGAAAATGATGGGTAAAACAGGATAACCCATTGAAATATTTCAAAATGCATGCAACCTGAATAATCTATAAGTATTTTGCGATTCCGCTTCTGTGGATTATTGTAGTTCTTTTTAATTCCTTCCAGACCTTTGTCTAACCAAAACATACTTTATAAATGACCTTCTCATAATGATTCACATCTCTAATTTAGATTTCGAATCTTCTTGTTTTTCTGTAATTTAATGTCTTTATACATAAACGCTTGTTTTATAGCCACAGTAGAAGAGTTGTAAAAGTCGTAGCTAACAGCTTGAAGTTCTCACGACAGATCGCTCCGATCGCTGACTTGTTCATTATTAGTGAATCGGTTTTATTGAAATATTTCGAATCGGATGCCGCCTTTGATCGTGTTGTGTCAATTTCTTTTAATCGATACATCGGCTCCGTTTACTGTTTAAGAACGTTACTATGGCGAGTAATTAGTGGTGTCCATTCGATTCTAATTGATTTTTTTTTTCAAACTGAAACGAATTGTTTGTCGTATATCTTGGAAAGTTTCGCTGGGCTGAATCGTCGCTGATTTAGGATATAAAAATTTATTATACAATTAGAAATCTCCCACGTATAGAGTAATATTCGATTTAGATGTGCCTATATTTTAAAATAATTTCATTAAAATAACGAGATATAATTTTGAATTTAAGCATCATTATCAACATTCGCTTGCTATTCATTTAATTCTAAAGCTTTGGCTGAACTTGACGACTTTTTGGACATGGTTCTCTATCAAATTATACGTAGTTGAGTTTTTAATTATTCGATAGGTTTAATATTTTCCTACGATAACTATTTAGATTCTAATCTGCCTATTGCACAAGGAAATTCACACAGGTTAAAAAAAAATATCATTATTTTAAAAACAAGAAAAAAAACGACGAGATTTTTAATGTTTCTTAGCATCTTATGCTCCTTTTACCTTTTGACTATTTTTCTTTCTTTTATTTTTCATATCTCCCATTCGAAAAATGTACACAAATAAAACATATATGTACCTATTAGATATATATTAGTCAACCTTCTATATTTATCACAGTATTAATTGTTGGTAATAACTAAGAATTATCTTAAAGCGTAAATGATCAAAGTCGCTGGTCAATCTCAATTATTCCACGTTGACCAATTATGTTATTTTTGATCAAAATGTAACGAACATTGCTTCGTATTAAAGTCCGTATGGCAGCTGAGGTCATCTCGATACGACGAATAATTACATCCACCAAATAATATGCTCAATACATGACAATTTTGACATTGACATACCAACATCCGCTACCAAATCTAACTTTTAATTTATTTAATACGCGCCTCTAATTATAGACAATCATCTTAGAACGTGACGCCTCTGACATACGAGGTAATCTTTTGTATTCCCATCATGGATTGTCAGACGTGTTTTGCTGTATAACCTTTCGATGACAAATATAAAATGACCCCAGACTCGTTGAGATGAGTCCCCTTAATTATCTGCTTTTATTAATCAAGAAAGGAGCGACGAAGGCCACGCTAAAATGGTTACTTCTGCCATTGTCGACAGTAATCAGTCGTAATAACAGAACTGATAATCATGATTTTCATCATTATTTTTTTGTCAAACGTATTTTCGATATTTTTTCTATATCTCTAAAATCGATATTGACATTAAATAAAAGTGATTATTTCGTTCGCGTCCTTCGTACGATGATTGCTCGTATCCTGTTTGTATTTTATATTATTTAATGGTTCAATTATGTTATATTGTGACAAATTATTTTATTATTAAAATGCGGGTCTTCTTTTTATATAAATATGGCATTTTATAATTGATTACTGTCAATTATATTTTTTACAATCTTATTTAATTGCCTTGTATATCGAATTCGAATTATACCATTGATAATTTTTGTTTTTTTTTTTCCATAAATTACTTTACCACCTGATGGCTGTAATCTTCGTCCATAGATAATAATTTAACTGCAAAAACTAAAAAATGCGCCACTAACAACGTTACAAGTTATATAAGTAGTTAGTTCATAATTTATCACACGTTCTTGTAATGATATTTAATAAAAATTAAGCCTTACTTATGATTTTTCGGAAAAATGTATGGAAATTTGGAAAATATTTTTTTACGTGATTAGTTATCTTAAGATATAACATTAAAAAAATGTTTTAGAAAAAGGAACAAATAAAGAAATGTATATGTCTGTTTAATTTGACGAAATTGAAAGTGACAAATCAAATTCTTCTACACGTGTGGCCACCATCTCAAATAGGCAGCGCTATGGGATAAGCATCCAACCTTCTATCCAAAATGAAAGAACAAGACCTTGTCCAGCAATGGGAAACGTACAGGCTGTTACTTTTTTAGTATAATCAGTAGCTAATCCGTCTGTATTTTAGGCCCTTTATGTTTCGTTATCTTTTATTCATGTCCAAATATTTTCCTGCTTAGTAAATTTGAAACTGTTCCCCGATTTCGAAAAAGTAATATGTTCGGTAGAACCGATAGTACAGTCCGATTAGAAATACTCATACACCCGATTTAACCTCGAGCGAGACATACCGTCTCAATGTATTCAAGCCTTATTTATGCTTTAAAACCTTAGCAGAACTGCTTCATTGGAAATGCTATTATGTTTTTTTTTTTTAATTAATTTGCTGCAGACAAGCTGATCAACGAAAATAAACTCGTGGTACGTGATCACCACTGCATAAAGATTGACACTGTGGGAATCATACATAAATCTTTATATGTGCCGCCGATCATGTTGTATCTAAATAATGACATCATTATATAAATTGTGTTTATATGTCGATACAAGATTATATTGATGATAAAAAAGCGTGGAGTTAATGCTTGTTGACTTCCAGACAGGAGACATACTTATATAATTGTATTTAACTAACATGCCTGTATTTTTAGACGTTGAAAAAGAGTAACTACTGAGTTTCTTGTCGGTTCTTCTCGGTGGAATCTACCTTCCGAACCGGTGGTAGCTTTACTTTAAATAGTTTGTTAAATGACGATTCAAAAGTGCTTGTAAAAACCTAATTGAATAAAGTATATTTTGATTTGATTTGAATGGTATTTCACCCATTTAACAGAACACAGCAAAACAAAATATGGATGTGCTATTAGGTAGATAAGCTAACTTATAGAAAAATCGTATCTAACCGGACTCGCACCTGTTTCTAATATTAGTAAAGGCAATAGCCTCACAGCAGTTCTACCGGCCTCTCTGTTCTGAGGCTATAAGAGATGCTTATACGTTTCAGAGGTAATACATAATTGTTGCTTATAAATAACGAGGGTTGGTAAGGAGGAGGTATCGCGTACTGAACAATCGCCATTGTGGTGCGCTGCCGGCGGCGCCCTGTCACTGGGTGGTTTCAGCTTCGATTCTCCGTTGAGTTATACTAGAGGTAGATCTAGTGAAGCGACATTGTGTACCATCTTACTAACATTCTCGTGATATATTATATTTGCATAGAAAACTTTCTAGGAAATAAATTTGAGTAAAGTAAACGCCTCAATAGCACATATTAAATTTTCTGTGTCTTCATTATCAAATATCGACCGGCCGTCCTAAATAATGAAACTTATTTACCTTACAATCCTTTCCGAGAATCAGATTTTAATATCAAAATAAACTATTCGAAAATTTATCAACGATATTAATAAAACCCGACGCGAGTTTTAATCAGAAAAGCTACTCCAAAAATAATAAGGTATGTTTATGTTTCACTTAATTAAGCTGCGTTCACAACGCTCTAATTATATATTTTTTAATTAGAACTTTTTTATTTTTTATATATTTTACTAAAATATCTTTTGTATATTGATAGTCGATCCTGAGATCTTGAGTTCAAAGCCCGAGTTGAAATCTTTAAATGTTATTGGTTTTTCCGTCGAGAAATTTCAGCACCAGTCTCGAGTCTACTAATTGACAGTGCTTACTCAAAAAATTGAAAGCGCGTAAAGACTGCGCTTGAACTTTTTCTGATGGTGTCGGTTTCGCCATCAGATTATGAAATAGAAGAAAAGAAGAACGAAGGAAGGAATAGGTTAAGGAATATAATTCCTTAGCTAGTCACCAAATTACTCCACAAATCACCATAGAAATTAGAATGATATGACATTTCTCAAAGATATATCTAATAACGCAAAATTATTACTCTATCTAATTTTTATCATAATTCAGTGGTTTCTGTGACCACTGAATTATTAAAACCTATACAATGGCTGGTACCCTTGGATTGTATGAAATATATGAATACTATTAGTCGCCCGAAGCTTTGTTTACTTGTTTTATATTATGCGTCTTGTTTTAGAGAACAAGGATAGTTGTATAAAGCTAGCTTCATATCAGAATTCATCAAATTCGGATCAGCCGCTTTACCATTAAAGCGTAACAGGCAGACAGTGCTACTTTCACATTTATAATATAAGTATACATAATTTCAGAATAGTAAACTCCGAGGATACAGTCTACATTTACACATCCTGTATTAAAACGAAGTCACGGACCAAGTTTCTCGTATCCTGCTTGCAGATTAGCATTAGAACTCATAGTGGTAATGCATTCAAACAACATAATCCACAGACAAGACGTAATGATAGCTATCTGTTGGCTATAAATCGTTAATGGCTATCGCTTGTCCACTGCGCTCGTGGGTGATGTACGGGGTGCGTTTATTCCGAGTGCCGATATAAAATCGATACTGTCGCTTGAAGCCTATAAATCGTATTTATTTAAATAAAAACAGGACTAGTTGGTACTCAAACGTATTAAGTATTGTGGTCATAAATTATTATCATTTGTTAGCACTGAGCTCATTGTTGATTATATTTATTTAACAGCGCCAATGTCTATGGGCGGTATGTACCATCAGGTGATCTGTTTACCCGTCAACATACAAATACCATAAAAAAAATACCTTTTACCTTACTCTTTACCTACCTAGAGTTAATACATATTACTTCTTATTAGTAGAATATTTGGTAAATGGATCGGCCTCTGATTAATCGTATCATCATCAAATTTTCAAAGGATAAGACAGTGCACTATTTCATAGCGTGTCTAATAACATGTATAAATTTTTAGGAAGAATTATTTTGTTACATAAAAGTTGTAAAAATAAATATATATACTGGGAGCGGTCTTCTTGCGATCTTTCCTCGCCAGGAATAATATTTTTGAGAGTCCTTCTAAGCCAACTCATCTATGATCTAAGAGTTGATCATCGCCATCGCCCAGGCGCCCCAGGCGCCCACCAATGCGTGGCGCCCGGCTTTTTCACCCTCTGCGATGGGTTAAGACGGACCTATGGAGGTAGCTTGTGAAATGCTATAATACAATATAAATTAAAAGATGTTGAACGAATCCTAGATGGTAAAAAAAGCTTTTAAATATGACCTATGAGATCAAATACATATGAATACTTGAAAAATTTATGCTCAAAATGTAAACGAAAGAGAAATATCACAAGTTTTCTAAAAAAAAAAACCGAGCAAATATTTTTCTAATTAATAAATATATCAATTTCAATTTATTATCGTTGTATTATCATTTGCACTCATTACCCCACCAGCGTAGGACGTAGCCTCGAGGCTTAGCGAATGCGAACTTTCACCATGTGTCCACACCCTTAGAAGCTTAAATTTATTCACTTTACACAAAGGTGTGATCAAATCGTACCTCGTTACATTCCTTTACTTGAAATGAACGACTAAATCCTGATACAATACTTTTATCGTGTTGTTTTAGTATCGTTTGTCTTAATAACCATAATAATACTAACTATTGCCGCAGGCTTAGCAAATTCACCTTTCTCTGTGTGTCCGCGGCTTAAGACATGATTTACTTGCAACAGGGTCAGAGGTTAGTCCGTATCTTGTTTAATATATATAAATGTTATTATCATTTTTTAATCGAATTTCAGTAACTATAAGTAAATATGTAATGTAACTAATAATTATATTAAATAATATATCTACATGTGACATAATTTGTACATAAGATAATTTTAAGTAAAAAATAAAAAACTCAAAACAAAACACAACTACAAAGGGTATGATCAAAATTTAAAATAACTATGTTGTAAAATACTAACAATGTTGAATTTTATAAAACAGACAGCGGAGCTATGGTAGGACTTATGTCCGTGTTAATTTGTTAATATTCAGGTGAGCTATCTAATTTAACATCTGATAGAATATCTAAGATGTGTCATGATCTAAAGATGGTCACGATATACTTAAATGAAATTAAATAAGAAACAAAACATATTTACAAAGAAATCAAACAATTTATAAACAAACGATCTGCTCGTAATATTCATGAGTATCTGCTAAGGTAAATTAATGCTCGGCTGGGCAATGTTTGCTCGGAAACATTTTATTACATACAATTTTCTCATAAAGTTTGTCGCAGTCTTAGTACAAGTAAGGTGTAAGGTCATCAATGTGTAAAGTCAATCAGTGCTTTCTATAATTCGAATCCAAGTTGATAAAATCCATCTGTTTCTCTTTTCTCAGCTCAGTACTCGTCCCCAGTAGAGCTATAATCAATATACGTAATAAACATTTCTATTCTAGGTAGATATATACTGAGTAACTATGCTCTCTCTTTCTAACTATCCTCTGCCAAATCCAAACCGTTATTGTCAACAAACAGTAAAGTCAATAATCCAAGTTAAATCCTGAGCTAACTCGATATCAGCACTTCCCTTTTAATTGCGGTCCAATGAAGCGGAACTAATGCCCTCTGAAAAACTTCGACCCCCTTTCGGAAGGGTCAATCAATAAAGTTAAGTGGAACTCTGGAATGCTTATCATGCTTTCTACGTATTTCTCTACGAAGTTTTTCTGCTGCTTCGTGTTCTCCGCACCGTAGAAACCGTAATACCTTGCTAATATACTTAATACAATTGTCATAATTCTATAAAAATATAACACCAACTTCCTTTACTGGGGGTAAAATATAAATACAATTATTTAATGTGTATTAATGTCGAAGGACTTATAATTTTTCTATTGTATATTAAAATTAGAACTTATTTCTGGTATAAAAATATAGAATTTATGATTTTTTTGGAAATAAAATGATCGCATTCGGGCATATAAAAAAAAAATTAATTATTTTAAAGCAGCATTTATTATCTGAATAAGAATTATATCTAGCATTAAAGCCTTAACTCTATACAAATAAGAATTAAAAATAGTTACTGTATAAATCATGATCGCGTGAAATGGTGGCAAGAATGCTAGCAAAATTTCCCCGTTGAATCAGTTAATAAACATAAAAATGCTACCACCAGTTTTTTTGGCCGATCCGGTGGTTATCGATAGTCAAAAAGCATTTAACTTTGATATTAATTTAAGCATCAAGTCTATTAAGTATATTTAGTAAAATTTATCATGCATAAGAATATCATATAAACGCATTATTTTCCTTGGATGCGTCGGTGTTGAATAAAACCTAATTATTCTAGAGTTCAACACAAGGTCAAACATATTCGTGATGCAATTTTCACCCAAATCTTTATATTTTATTTAAATGCCTCGATTATGAATTTGACCGTGGCTAAATTTATGAATGCTAAAATCTAATACAGTCAATAAAATAATTATTATTAAAGTAAATTGATATGAGTATCTATTATTTACTTAGTAAATTATTTTTATCTGAATAAAATTCAACTTTGTACATTTTATATGATAATATATGTATATAATAAACAGATACAGATCAATATATATAATAAATTATGTAACGGAAATTTTCTGTTTGGAAATATTTGATTTTTTAAGGGACCAATTGAAATATACTAATATTACCCACACCAACATATATTATCCAATTTTTATACTTAAACATAACCACTTATTATGAAAATAGACATGTTTCAACATACGTTATTAGTTATATGTCAAACAAAATTACATCTTAACGTAATTGTTCCATCGATTTTTTTTTAGAAAAGCATCCGTTTAATTTGTTTGGTAGTGAAAGAGCGACAGACAAACAGACAGACAGAGTTACTTTTATAATATTACTAGTGACCCGCCCCAGCTTCGCACGGGTGCAATATTGTCACTAAATTGACTACAAAATGTCTTACAACGTTCACAGATTTTCAGTCGTTAGAATCGCTGTGTCCCTGCGTTTTAAATCTGTAATATCTTAGAAAATATTCATTTAAATTACATTTTGTAAAAAGCCATACTAATATATATTAAATGTCCAATGTATTTAAGGATACCTACTTAATTGGATATGGATTAATGCTGTATTGGTTAAAATCGCTTCGAAAATAAGTCATTATTTCTCGTAAAATGTTTAAGATAAAAAATGGTAATTGTGGGTTAGATAGATAGACATACACCATCGCCGACTTCTTTTGTTGGCCTTTTAAGGTGCACAATACTGTAGTATATTATTTTGATCTATCTCGTAGTGTTCAGCCAGCGTTTGCAATGTAATCGCAAAAAATGTGTTTGTTTATAACATCACTTTAGAAACCTCTAAAATTATCAGTGTTTCTCTACTATATTGTGCATGTATTATATATATAAACCTTCCTCTTGAATCCAACTATCTATTAAAAAAAACCGCATTAAAATCCTTTGTTAAATTTTAAACATCTAAGCATACATAGGGACAGACAGCGGTAAGCGACTTTGTTATATACTTTGTAATGAAGTAAGTATAAATTGAATTAAATATCGTACATGCTATACCTAAAAGAAAAATATTATATAATCAAATCTCTTTTACAAACAAACAAAACTATATGAAGGTTCTGTACAATTTCAATGTAAACAATATGAACTACTCTCGTAATGAAATCTCAGAACTCAACGGAAGATATCGGTGAGTGTCCGGTATTTTGAACGCTTCCGGCGTCTGGATCGCATTCCTGTCACGTCACTGGTCCCCTCTTGAGATGAAGTACACTGAGATCAACATCTGAGCATAGATATCTGGTTTGAAATACTTATCGGAATTCGTGACAGAATAACAATAAAGATTCTTATAACTTATGTCTTTATATTAGGAAATTTGATACGTCGTTTTAAGAGTTCGTTTCGAACTTATTCCTCTACCCCGCTAAATTAAAAGCTAAGATGGTTCACTGTACAAGAAATAGCATTGAAGATTGTGATTTGAAGCCCGGGCAAGAAATACGGAGTTTTTATATTTAATGTGTTTAATTTGTGTTAATAATTCAACACGTGCTCAGCGTTGAAGGATACACACATGGACAACGACATGTGTTGAATGAAATGTCACATCATGTTTTACGTCAATCAAGCAATTGGAACAGACAGCGTGGCGAAATAAACTCCAAGCCATTACCTCAAGAGAACAGTAGCCTTTCGTTGCCCTCAATATTTTCTTAGAAATCAAGGGAAAACAAGGTAAAAACCCCATTGCTTTTTTTATTATGTAAAACGAAAATAATCAATTCATGTTGGCGAAAGTCACACTTCGCTCCTATCTTTAAACTTAACGTCTTAATTATAATAATATTTTTTTAAATTTATTTTTAACCAAACTATGAAAAGAAATCCTACTAGGATTACTAAACGCAATCAACTTCAGATTATAGTGATATACATAGATTTATCTACAAGAAATCTTTGTGGACGCACGGACGTGAGAGCTTCCGCACAATTTAGCACGACACGAGGAAAGTGGAAGAAAAACGGGGCATCGCTGTCACTGAGTAAATCGAGTCAGGTGGAAAACACGCTGCCACTTGGGGTAAGCCTGCTCTCGTGTATGAGCGGAAAGCGAGGAGGTTTAGCCGGAGACATCAGTGGTGCCTCATGGTTTTGCTAGCGTTTAATCATAGTTTACGATCCTGTTTGTAACCCGATAAGCAAATATAAAATTTGCATCAATAAATAAACAACAGTACAAATTACTGCTCTACTCATAAGAGTCAGAAAAATATATATACAGAATATTCGTTTTCATAGTCTTTTTTATTTCATACCGTTAAAATGATATGATATGAATAGGTACCGACATGCATTCTTTGCTATAATTAATAAATAATTTACCATTAAAAATGTCACCTTTTATTGAATAGAGGAAGAAGAGATATTGGAAGGGAAAAAGACTTCATTAACTATGTATGAATATTTCAATGTAATTAAATTATGAAAGATGCAATACTACAACATAAAAAAAAACAATTTTGTCTAAATTTTTTCATTTTTTAAATGCACAACATTTATTGGCTAATATGATAGCTAAATTGTGATTAATTATTATTGAGCATTTTAAATTGTAATTACTTTAAAAATACACGTATGTCTTTCAAAATTAATTAAAAATTGCCTCTAATATGCAGACATTACTCAAACATCGTTTATACGGAAAACACTATAACCACACCGTTAAGAAACACAAGACATGTCCTTCAGACATTAAGCGATGGGGTGTAGAGGACATGCCAGGGCCGGATTGTGATGACGTATTGCTATATAAATTACACACATATTTGTCACGTACGTGACTGCTATTTTGACAGTAGTTAGCTATATTTTTATTTTGTACCTCAGGTGTAACACATCGAAGCAATTTGTTTTCGACTAAAGTTGTTATTTTTTTGTTAATATATAACGTTTATTTATTTATAAGAAATTAATCGAATGGATGGCATAATTAACAACTGAGAGGTAATTAAATTCCTAACTCCTAACTAATTATATAAATATGACTGTCTTTTTTTCGCGTATTATATACTCAAATGATAATTAATCATAATATTTTGTTTACACGTTTTTAGGTAAATAAAACTAAGCCTAAGCCCACTCCTAACACGTTACGAAACCGAATAAACACACGAAATTAAATCCCGAGTGAATATAAAAAATCAAAAAGTTTAATTAAATGTATTTAAAACGGATGTACTATTAAGATGAGAAAGAAAAAAAATTGAAAGGCCGTTTGGAGGAAGCATAATGCTTTTTCCATACGTGACAATTTCTGCCAGTTCACTCTACTGTAACAATATAAAAATATATTACAGTTTACGTATTTGAGATACTATGTATTATTTGATTATCTAATGATTACTTAAACATATAAAAATTTACCTTAGCACCAATTATCCAACGAAGGTGATGTAGCGCAATTCTTCGAGAAACTTCCAGAGACGTCAAGAAAATACGATACCATTAATTACAATCCCCCAGTCCGTCCCCACTTCAGGGACATATGGCGTGACACCGAGAATTCGCCGCGTGCGCCGAGAAAGGTAATTACAAGCGCTTGATAGACAAACCGACCCTTTCTTGTCAATTGTCATATATTTATAGCTGTAGTTTAGTTATAGTACGTATCGTTTATAAACGATTGATGGTTTTCCATTCTTGATAACGTTTCACTTCCATTAAACATGTTCATACTCATTTAAAATGAATTGTCGTTATTTTATTTTTTTTAATGAATGACGTACTAGGATGATAGAAGTTAAGTTTTTTTTTTTTAAATACTGATAGTTAAATAGTTGTAAATACAATCATGATAATGTAGATACATATGACCGTGAGTCTCATGGGTTCCTTCTTCAATATTAATAAAAAAATAACCATAAAACTATAGTTGTCGGTATGTAACAGGTGCATACGGATTACCGTTTTTAGTCAATAACGCGACGCAACGCGTTACAAGCTCGTTCGTGTTTTCAGTGGCATACAAAATCAGGGCCCTGAGCATTGGTTAGTTTCATTGTGAGTTCTCTTGTTTTTTTTTAATATATAGAATAGGTAGACGGACGGGCAAAGGTCACCATTGTGAGTTGTCACAATCGCTAGTAGAGATTGGCGCTGTAAGAAATATTAACTATACCTTATATTGCCAATGCAATTATGTCCTCGTATTTGTAATTACTCTCTCAGTCACCCTTTAAACGGGAACAACCGTACTAAGTACTTATATTTTGCGGTAGCATATCTAAGGAGTGGGTGGTACCTTAGACACACTTATGTTATATTACGAACACAATAATAAAAAAATCATTGGTACACACCTAGCATTCAAGTTTATTAAAGGTCACAACAGATCCAATTCCAATAGATAACATTGATGGTAATAAAATTAATATTTATCGACAATACAATTTAACCGGTGGTAATGAATAGACCACGAGACGGATGGCCAGTCAAAAGGCGGTGGTGGTGGCAGCTATATAGTTTCGCAAGTGTTCGTGACGATTTAACCGCGATACGAACAGTTAATGGGTTAAAGCCTTTTAAATAACAATATGAACACGCCTACCGCTTCAAACGTTTAATCTGAGCGATCTCTCTCAGGGATGCTTAAATGGTTGAACATTTCGATTAATACAAGTTTTAGTCCTTTCAAGGATTTTTTTAGATTGTTACGACTCGACGGTGTTGCTTTATTTCATAGTTATTTGATTTAGTTCCATTAAAATGAATCGTAAAGTTTGAACTATAAAGTGACATTTATATAAAACATGAATTTGTGTTTTTTTATAAACAGGAGTGTAAAAAAAAGGATAATGTTTTAATATATTTAAATAATGGATTGAGTCATTGTTTGCTTTAAAAATGTCTTTAATTATTTTTTATTAACACGTTTTTAATTAGGTGCTGCTTTATTGAGAATGTTGTAATGAGATATTGAAGACATTAATAGTCATTTTATATTCATTTTAAAATGACATTGATGTCAATTTTAAAAAAATATTCTAAATGTAAGTTGATCTTACTATTATCTAAATCTACATCTTTATGGTATACTGCTGCTAAGCCTAAAGCCTTCTCATATAAAGGAGAAGGCTCGCAGCTCAGTCAACTGCACTGCTTATGTAGGTTCTCTCACAATGTTGATCTTCGCCGCCGAGTGAAGCAACTCGAAATTAAGAAAAATAAGCATTTAAGAACTCAACCATCGTTGCTCTGGATAGAGCCCACCATCTTCAGTTAAGATTCAGGTGTTTTAACCACAAAATTGTCTCGGCTTGCCTTTTAAGTCTGGTAACATCATAGTCAAGTGAATTAAAGTTATTCTCTGAATGAGGTTAAATAAATAATAAATTTAAAAAAAAATTATGTCAAAAAAAAAATATTTTCCTCGTCCATCTAATATCTAACTAATATAGTTACCACTAGTTATAGCTATATATTAACATATGACGTATATTTTCAATACGTTTCAAATTCTAATTGCCCTCAGATGTAACAAGCCGGGCACTTCAGCGGAGTGGAAGCGGCCTGCGGCCTCGCCCACGTGCGGATGCGTTATACGTCCTGTCTTCCAACGGTGCTGTAAGTCAGCCTGCATACTTTGCGTTATTTCTTCCTTTGTCTATCTATTTCATAATATATCTCATACATTAAGGTGAATAATTCTTATTTAATTATAAATATAATTTTTCAAGAATGATCAATCATTGCAAATGAATTTTAAAGTTTCACTAAAGCAATTGAGATGAAAATTAACAGCCACTATTCTATCCTAGAATATGTTATTGCCAATGTAATCTGATAGAGCATGTACTACATATTATTGAATTAAAATCTTATTAAAAGTACATCATTTATAAATTTCATAACAATATTTCGTTTTAAATCTTGTTTTGTTATAGAAGAAAAGTAAATTAAATTGCTTATAAAAATAGATTGGCATTTCAGGAGATTTTACGCAATCTAGTCTTCTTATTATATAACCTAACCTTCAGAACATAGCAGTTAAATAATAATAAAAATATGTACATATATATATAAGCTAATTTTATGGTTTTAATCTACAGTAAAACACATTATCCATGATTACTCAATAATTTTTGATATTATTATTATATCTCGTTAGTGGAAATGAAAAAGAGCTAAAGCGCTAATTGGTGCTTTTTAAAAATGATATTTAAATATTGTACTTCAAATCTCAATTTCCGAAATACAACTTGCATATGACAATATAACTATGTAGGTTAGGAAATAAAATAATTATATTGGTTCAACACATTCCATTAACCACATATAATTGTCAAATTAATTAACATTACTGTTATTGAGAAAGCATAGTTTGCAAAATGCCTAAATGCCTCAAGCAGAGACCCTTACGCGGACGCGGCGCAACCTAATAATTTCTTAATGTCATGCGCTTTGAAGGGAATTATTGTTTTGTATTACAATAATGGTGTGCTCAGATTGTTAAGTATAGATTAAGCGGAGCCGTCCTAACTGACATATTATGTAGCGAACTCGGCATTCTATTGTAGAACATCACTGCGGAAACCAGCCCGGAAGGCATGTCTTAGTAATATCAGCATAATATTCGTGATAACATTTCTAATATTATTTTACTCTATGTTAAAATCGAACCAATCTAATTAAATCGAAATATATTTTTTCAATACTAATGAATCAATTTACTGAGCACTTAACGACCTTGTGCTCCTCAGTTATTTTAATAATGCTCGCAATGCTTTATATCACGTATCTTAAATTTATGCCGCTTCCTATTTTAAATAAAAAAAAAAAAAACAATATATCAACTCAAACAAAAGAGTAATCGAAACTGTTATTTTATAAACTATATTATATATATTTGCTAATAGATAGAAAGTCGTCGATTCTTTATAAATATCTTTTGCAACTTTAAATCCAATCCTACGCAACAATTTGTAACCCATCATCGAAGTTACAATCGGCCGTTTATTGCAGATACCGGCTAAGTATAATTTGTCTAGTCTGTGGTAGACTAGCCTATAATTAGGTCAGAAAATGTCAAGCCGGCACCGAGGCGTCACGACTGATAATTATTTACCGGTTCAAGTAGCAAATCGCTCCTGTTATTATTGTGAAGTAAACGAATTTCTCTGAGACGTGATAGTACAAGAGGCGATAAAGAAGTCCCAACGAAACGTGTTACGAAATGAGGTCGTAGGTTTTGTGGTAAAATTAATGAATTTGCGATCTTTCGATATAAAATGTATATTTGTAAATGGAATACTTTAGATAAATTTTAGAATCGGTAATTATATCTTTAAAAATATAACTTTAATTACGAAAGCTATTTATTTCCTTTGTTATTGTTTCATTGTTGAAGGCTAGCTTATAAGGATGTAGATCTCGGGGTACTGCATTCGAAACCTGGGTCGGGTCACTAAAAAGTTATTGGGTTAAGCAGCCTGGAGGGATTTCCCGGTTGAATTGGATTTCTTGTCCAATAGAATTATGAAAGTGCACTTCATTTTATAAAGAAAGTATATACATATATAATTTGTGGTGCACAGTTAGTTATTCTCCCTTGGAAGACACGCCGTGGTTGAAATTGACAAATAAAAAAATAACTAAAATATATTCATAGGTAAAATATTATATAAAAATGAGTCAGATAGTTATAGATAGATACTCGTGTATAATGAGTTTATGTACATAAATAAATTATGAACAGCACTACTTGTTTCTTTTTTAAATTAAAAGTCTGTGTATAAATCGACAATTTAAAGCATTTCATTGCATTACAATAGACAGCGGTATTGTCTTTAATAGACAACGGTTACGATCTTACATCGAGCTCAACATGTGGGTGTACGATACACACGCTTGGCATAAAGTCATGATTGCTTGTATTGTACGACTAGCATCGCTCTGTAAGCCCTTATCTCGCCTCAATATCAACATAACTATATCATAAGACAAAGAGTTTTGTACTACGCATCATACTGACGAATTGAATTAAATAATCAAACAATTGCTGCATATTTTTGTACAAACACAAAGGATCTCTTGTTAATAATTACTATTTTAATAAACGATAATTATGACTATCTGATAAATACGGTCACGGCTTTTCGAAGTGCCTAAGAACGTTGCACTGTGTCAGATTATGAGATTAAGTTTATGTAAACACGGCCAACTTACAAACGAATGGAATAATAGTATAAAAAAATATATATATAAAAACACACATATAAAGGCATCACTGTGTACAGATAAGTGGAGACAATAATGGACTATATAGCTTAGTAGATTCATCAATTTACATATATTATGAAATCGATCTATTTACTAAATAGCCTTAAGAGGACAGTCCTTGCGGAACGCCAAAATAGCGCTTACTATTTTTAAAATATCTTAAAACTGGAGCATTGATTATGGATGAAAAAATACATTCAGTATCTCAATAGATATATCTCAAGTTTCACCGGACGATATTTATAAAATTTGTATCAATAACCTGGTAAATTAATCGTCAACATCACTCCAAACACTGAAATCGACCTTTTCTATTAACATTTTTTAAGCTATTTAGCGGCTAGTTTATACATGTATTTTTGGTTAAATGGGGACACGAAAGTGTAAATAATAAGTTCACCGTGTTCAATTTCTATTATATCTCACAATATTATAGTAATTTTTATTTAAATATTGCTTACTTTTTGGCATTCGTCGTCCATACATTTTAGTATGGAGAAAATCATTTGACGGTTTTGACTTATTATTCGACATCGCTGTCAATAAATTTTCAGTCCCTCCCCAGAGCCCAAGGTGAGAGCACGTCAATTTTTATTTCGAGCCGACTCTTATAATTTCGCAAAACGTCTACGCACACATAGACAAGTTAGCATAAGGGTGGGGCGCGAGTGTCGTGGGACACAATTGTTAATTTTTATGCTGCGGAGCTGAGTCTTCCTGTCAGGGACGATAAATGAGGACTCCACTGAAGTTTGGAATCCAATGCTATTCCCAAAAAAAACCGTAATATTGGCTACATCAAGACGGCAACCATTTAAAGATATATTATAATTTTGTTTTCTAAAATTTGGTAGGGTAAAAACTACACATTTCGTTTTTTGAGTATTCAAAATTAAATTATTTACTGTAAACCAATCGTGTATCTGTGATAATGCACCGTTCACATCGTCATAGTCAGTTTTTTCCTGTCTACCTTAAAATCAGTGAAGTATCGTCAGCAAACAACATTATAACACAAATACCTTTAACATAGAAAGGAAGATCATTTATATATACTAGAAATAGAAAGGGACCCAAAATTGATCCTTGTGGAACACTCATTTATAACGTAGATCCAGAAAACTTTATGCCATTAATGAAAACTTGCTGGACTCTTTGACTTAAATATGAAGCAATGAGATCAAGAGCTTTACCTTTAATACCGTAGTATTTGAGCATATAAAGAAGCGTCTCGTGTTCTACACAATCAAATGCTTTAGACAAATCACAGAATACTCTAATAGCATTCTGTGATTTTTGTCAATCATCGTAAATATGTTTAAGAAGTGCTATTCTCGCATCAGTTGTCGAGCGACCTCTTGTAAAACCGAATTGCTCACTATGAAAAATAGTATTTGTACCGAAATGGACGAGAAGTTGATTTAAAATATTTTTTTCGAATATTTTACTTAAAAATAGAGTATTGAAAAAAATTATATTTAACTTCGTTATTTATATTTATAAAATTTAAGAAGTGATTATTTAATGTGTCTTTACTTTAATTTAATTCGGTATATCTACCAACCTTAAAATATCAAGAAAATAATTATTATTATTTAGTTAGACGTAAGCAGTTGAAACAATAAAAATCATAATGAATATTTGGCATCTTAATGCACTCTGACCGCACCCTATGCTAACAAATAATTTGTAATTGCGTTTGCGAGTGACAACCTTATAGCTAATACATTACTCGTAATTAAATGTATTTTTATAAATCCTACGTTATGAACGCGCAATGAAAATTTAATTTATTCGTTGCACCGAAAACAAGCAACTAATTATCTCCGGGGATGCGTACGATACACTGCACAATGCAACTGTATTATTGAAAAGTACCTATGTGTGTGTTCTAAAATGAATTCCCACGCTTACAAACTACGCTCTTAACAACTTGATTGATTATTTATTATTATTTTTACTATTTTTTTTTCATTTACTTTTATAGGTAAATTGTAAATTAAATTAATTAATTGTAAATTATTATAATAATATTATATATTTATTTATAACAATATATTCCTAGACTAAGGCTACGACTCTACTTTGTAAACTTATATTACATAGGGCGCTGTAATTATGGATATATTAGGGAGTAAACAAATAAATAAAACATTTTATTACCCCTTATCATCTATATCAAACAATTACGAGGCACGTACGACAAGTAATAAAATATCAAAAGAAATGGCAAGTCGACACTTGAGGCCACCGAAGGACTGTATTCTCACCGACCCTCTGGACAAAGGAAAAGGGCAAACACTCGGGACCGGAATGGCCGATGTATTGAGTCGCGGAATAAAATAAGGGCTGAACGAGTGTGGAAAGACTTACTAGTTATTTATATGGAGCTGTTAATAATTGATTACTTTTTTTAATATTTTCATATCTATTGTTCCCATATAATTTTCAATAGTAAAACTTGTGTAGTACTATTATATTTGCGAGGGCACGTCACTAGAAAAAATATTTTTTTTTATGATTTATATAAGATGTCATATATAACGAGCCACTAAAAAATCCTTAAGAGAAACATACACGATAGAAATGATATACTACGAATAAGTGTCTATGTTGCAAATACGAATATTTGTAACAATCGAATATCGAACTTACGAAAAAACTGAATATGCTGCTGTTCCTCCTTCAGTGACTATTACTATAATCAATATTGAAGTCATTAGTTTAAATAGATGTTTGATTACCTCAATGCTCATCAATTGTCAATTTTGATGTGAAGATTACATACAATACTGATTTCTCGGTAACTCATTACTCCGTTAGTAGCTGGTAAGTTTTTATTCAACAAGATATGGATTCGGTTATATTAAATTCTTTATCAAAATTAAAGCTAATCCTACACGCGCAAAGTCGCAAGAAATATGAATAGATGATATCTTATCAAGAAATAATATTCCACTACCAGTTAAACGTTGATTAGGAACGACGATATCAAAATGTCAAGTATTGTTTTATTGTGTTGTTGTATTTAAATATTCAACGATCTACGATTCGTTAAAGTTATCGCGATTATATTTACAAATACAAAACATGTTTAAATTAAACGATTCTAAAAATTGTTACTTGTAATTTATTGTTTGTTTAAGTTTAATTTCTGGTTACAACCAGTTCTATCCAGATATTTCTTAGCTAAGAATATGTATTATTTAATCAATCGTTATTAGTATTTCTATTGTAAATTTACAATCTTTTTTCTTAAAGTAAAATTGTATTATGGTGGTATTAGCAACTTTTATAAATCCCTCGCACTATAAGTGGACACACTAGGGCAAGGGTGACCACAGGTGCTCGGCTATTCGGAAACTTTTCAAATATTTGCCTTGGCGGCTTTTTCCGTGGATTTTCACGGTTTTCCTCTAAACGTCACTGCCGATAACCGTACAATTTATTCAACAGAGCGGATCAAGTATGCTTTGAAACAACAAAAAGGGTACGCTTATCCGACAAACATATTTTGTTGAAATATTTCTCGACTTACGACTCTTGGGAAAGTTTTTGGATTGCTTTTCAAAGGTTTCAACCAATGACTTCAGTTAAAAAGGTATCGCGAAGACTTTTTAAATTATTACTTTTACTGAATAATTCTAAATTTAAATATTTACACAAAAATAACAGAGACGCAATGTCCCATCGCTTAGAATATGTTTTTAACCAAGGATTATGAGTTGAATCCAAGGAAATATACACTTATTTTTCATGTGCTTAATATTATGTATTTCTAATTCATCTCATCATCATTTAATGGATGACAAATTAGTCATATGATTATGGTAGTTATTTCTATTTACTTTCTGGTTGTTGTAATTCAAATATTATATTGGATTTATTTCGATTCTGATTCCGATTATGTTTCCTATGTGCTAAACTATATTTTTTAAGAGCATTGCCTATTGTATATAGAAGTATTTTAAGAACTAATTTTATAATTAGAAAAATATCACATCGGTATTTTTGATATAAATACCAATGTGATCTCATACCATCAAACAGTTCAAAAACTAATATTTTATTTTATTATTTTAAAAATTCGGTGATTAAAAGTAATCAACGCATTAATATAAAACAAAGTACGAAAACTTGAAAGTTTAATACGATAAGTATTTGTGAATAAACGGTGCGATCGTGCCGTCTACAACTATATTAAATGCTATTATATGACTAACTCTTATCCGCGACTTGTCTTTTACTTTTAATTAAATTAAATTATTTTTTTTATTTGAAGAGTACTTGTAATTACAATTTATGTATCAAAAACATTGCTATAATTTAATTCGACACTTCGATTTTTTTTTTCTTTAAGAATGTAAACGAAGCCTTTTGTGACAGGATCACCTGCTTCTATAGTCACTACCACTGTAAGAAATCTGTAGGGCATGTTTGTAATTAAACTAGCTTTCTCAACCATTGAACCATTGAACTTTTATTATTTATATTTAGACAGACTGTCAAAGCTGTGAACGCGTCAAAAAAAATAGTAGCCAACAGTTGGACACTAAGTACGCACACTAGTATAGTAGTGACGTTTGGCGAGTGTCAAGCGTAGCTGTCACGCACACCAAGACAATAAAGTTGCCTCGTTGTTTTAGTTATTTTGTAGTGCCATTGTCTAGACTATAGATTAAAAAAACAGTAGATATTGATGTTTGACAGTAGAAATATATCTAATAATTGGGTTATACTTATTCAACCAAGCTCCCTACCGGTGAAAATACTACGAGTTGAATTTTTTTATGGAAATTATCATTGTACTTTTTATCTCATATATCATTATGTATAAAAAAGGAATATTTAGTAAGATTTAAATGAAACTCAATGAAACTTAAACATAGCCTATACATATTAAAGCAGGTTCTTACCTCCTATATTAACAAATCAAAATGTTATAGTCATTTAATTAACTATAAAAGATCTCCAAAGTTTTATTTATGTGTAGTAGAATCAATTGTTTATGGTAAGTTAAATTTCGAATGATAAATATAAATTCCCTTTTTATATAAAGTATTATTACTATAAGTATACATTTATGGATTATAATATTATAAATCTAGCTAGCTCTATAACTATCTGTCCGTCTATTAAGTTTTCACGGCAAAATCACTGAATCAAATTTGATGAAATTTTGAGCTTGAATCTCAAGGAACAACATAGCCTACTTTTATAACTTTAAAACGCGAGCTAAGTCGGATGACAACTAGTTATACAATAATTTCCAATTTTGTATAGATACTTATATTTTGATATATATTTTTTTACATACTGACGAAACGTTTGTACAATTTAGTTGTATATAAAGATTGACACGAAATCCGCAACATTACGATTATCGCTTATTACAGATCGCTTGAGACATGTTGTGGGTGGTCTAAGTTATAGAATAAAGATGATTAATAAGCTATATAACTTATCTCTTGCAACATTTCATTGCTTAGTATTTTAGTCATAAAGGTTACGTTAGTTTGATAACACAGATTGTGTAATCCGAGCAATCCTTCTAAGCTTGAATTACGCTCTATGTAGAATATAAAATATTTTTATTATTCTGTGAAATTATTTCGCTTAAGAGATAAATCTATGGACGAATATATAAAAATTAAAAGAAAAAAAAAACAATCACTGAATCGAATTTATTGTATTTTATTTAATTATAATAAATGAAAATAAGTACATATATTATAAAATTGACTCGTTATTTATTTATTGCATATGAATATATAAATATAATAATAATAATAATACATAGATTGATGTCTGAACTTTAATTAAAATTTATTTTATTAATAAAATAATTCACGTCACTACACACATATACCTTGGAACTATTTTTTATTAATGTTATATATATTCATTGTCACGGTTATTTATAACATAGGTCGGCAGACAGTTAAATAGTAATCGTCTGTATTAATAAATTGGTAAAATTAAGTGCGAAGCCGGGGCTGATCGCTACTTGATGTACATACAGGCAGGACAGAATCTATCGGGTTTTTTTAGTATATACGTATATGTTTTTTTGTTTATATTCAACGATTTTAAGCATTTCAAATCTTTGTCTTATCGACTATATAATCATATTTGCATCTCGCTTCCTCCTCTCACTCAGACTCCAAAACTGAACTTGGTCCCACGGTTATTACGAGTGCTTTATCGTTAATTGTACGATTCCGAGATTTTTTCGACCAATTTGTGACGTTCGCTCAAGGAAATCGTTTTGTTATAATTCGTTCGAATTACGAATTATTGAACAATCGAATCGGACAAAAAATGCAATTTCGCACGTACAGGAAACGATTTAATATTTAGTATTATGCATGCTAATAATAATAGCGTTTTGTTGCAATTTATGTTTTCTCAAGTACTAGTAGTATGTCACAGCCTCCTGTGCATTCGAGTAGAAAATTAGGAGGTTATTCCAACATTCCGGATATACATTATACATACATATGTTCATTTAAATCTATAGGTATATCTTCTATGAAATTCAACAAACAACAACTCCGAAATAAAAAACTTAATTAATATCTACATAACGAGCTGCAAGTCCAGACTTCAAGCGAGTAAAATTCATATAAATTTATCCCTCCCATTTTTCACCCTAATGTAAAAAAATTGAAAATATCTGAACCTGAGAAGAACCGAAAGAAACTTAGCAGGATTTTTTTTAATGTAATTATTTACAATTATTGTTTTCATACAATAATCATTTATATTAGTTTTTTGAAATAGTTTATAATTATATTAAATTATAGATTTCCAAAATCCTTTCCCAGGGAGCGTCTGCGTCACGAAAGAAATCATTGCGCTAAACTTCATGTCAATTGGATTGGATGTCAATCATTGTTCCGGAGATCTCGTAATGAGTGGTATTTCATTAATATACATACATATCTATATAATTACTAGTCATACCTGATAAACTAATTATGTTCAACAACTTTATGATATTTGACAAAAGATTTAATATTATGTATCGTCATGTTAAAGAGACAACGTGAAATTCGCAAGTTTAATATTGAATTATAAAACGACACCTTTCGTGAAATAACAGATAATTACAATAAATTGTTCTCCAAATACACCAATAACATTATGTTAAAGTTCTGTTTCGTAACTAACATAAACACAAACAGGGTAAATGCATTAATACTTAATCAGACATATTTATTTACTGTATCTTTTCGCTTACATTTTCTTAAGAATAATCACCAATAATCAAACTGCCTTACATGCATATACATATTTTAACTTATAAATTGACCCGACTCTGTTGGCTATGCTTAGAGCCTACTATAATTAAAAGGCGTATGTGTTATTCGATAACGTTGGTCCACTGTTGGGCCTATATAAATTGGATTAATGGACTTTTTCTACTCTTTTTACCAAACAATAATTTGAATTATATACAGAAATTAATTACTTATTTAAAATTATTATTTGTTTGTTTGAATTTCAATGAGGCGATCGTTGGCTTAGAGCCACGTGGTCTAACCATAAGACCATCTCTTGGAATTAATTTTTAAAGTATTTTTTATTAATTCGAGCGAATAGGCCGTATTCAATGTAAAATAGACAAAGCCAGAGTTGTGCTAGTGAATGTTATTAATAGAAGCAATCACCGTTTGAGGCCACTCGGAATTCTCACGGGCACTCCCAACCCGCGCGGCGTATTACAAAATTGTCACATTTGCCAATTCTCTTGAGGACAACTGTAAGTGATGTACTAAAATCAAAATAATCGATACCTGTAATCAAATCTTAGATAGATTGTCTAAATCGAAATTAATTTACAGATATATTATATGACAAAGGCATATTATGCCGAGAGTTAAGATATGGACTAATAAAACCAAGGATCATTAAATAGGTAACCAAGGAATATTAAATATACTTTACACAAAATATAGTCAGGCATACCTCACAAAATTTGTCATTTGTAACTAGTACCGGCTTATCCATTCTGCGGCCTGTTATAAGATTTTTTATTTTAATAAAATAAATAAATACAATGGTGCCTTAACTTGGTAGTAGGGCTTTGTACAAGCCGGTCTAGATAAGTACCAAAACACATGATACCACTAAATACTTAGTAATGTTGTGTATCGGTTTAAAGAGCGAGTGAGGCAGTGTGACTACAAACACAAGAGATATGATATATCTTAGTTGGTAGGTGGGAACAATAGGTTAGCGGCCCAATGGCGATCTAAAATGTGGTGATAACTTTCCACCATTTTTCATTAAAAAATATAGTATTTTAACTCAGTTCTATTTGAAGCACGGAAAATAACGAAAACATTATTGAAATATACTAATTACTCTAAACTTTGATCGTAACGAAGGAACAAATTGTTTTTTAACCCATAAAAATACGATCAACATATAATATCTTAGTTTTTCAGACAACCTTATAACGCAAATACTATTAATTTACTTTTTAATAATCCGTAAAAGGTTAATTACGTAGTTAATAGATAAAATATATATTTAGAACGTTAACTTTTTAGATAGATGTCCAAAGTACTTATTAAGGGAAGAAATGATCAACTTTTTCAACGACCATATAAATCTTAACACGCATTAAATTGGAAAAAGTATTATTGAAAACATTTTCGTATACCATGAGTAACAATTTAATTACTGTTAAATGCGTCGAATGAAAGGTGTACACTTGATAACTTACCTTCATGGGGATATAACCATTAATTTCACCACCGGTTAGAAACAATTATGGAGCGATGAATATTCAATCGGTATGAATTTGCATTAACATAAATATCGACAAGTTATTATCGACAAGTTATTACCATCACTAAAAACCGGTATCTTCGCGACAAAGATAAACATTGGATGTTATACGCTTATTTTGTAATCACGGACAATTTTCAGCTTTAATACTTTTGCCACGTTGGATCAATCTTTTCGAATGGATTTATTACGAGCTGAGCGTAAGATACCACGACTTCGTGCTCGTTCGCTTTTGTCGTGGATATTTTTTAATTATTCAAATAAATAATTTGTTTTGTAAATCTATTTGGGAATTTTCAAAGTATCTAGCCTATAACTGACCTATTGCTGGACAAAAGGCGAAGGTTTAGGGACTATATCGGCAAACTCCTTATTAAATATAAAATGCTCTAGCATCCGACAATTTCAGATTTTATTGCGAAGATTTTCGTCAGCGTCGAAAATTTTGAAGCTTAGCGTAAGTGCATGAATTAAAATTTGCGACCTTAAATCAAGATCAACATGTCTTAGCTCCGATATGTATATATTGACTAGGGATTGCAATCCGGAAAAACGGATCCGGTAATCCGGCGGATCCGTCATCATTATAAGTTTACCGGATCCGGTCCCAATATACCGGATCTGGTGTTAGCAATTTTGGCAAAATGATAGAAATGTTGCATGAGTAGACACTTTAAATACGCTTAATTGTTAAAAACTCTTTAATCTAGGCTTGATTAAATTATATCGTTAATGTCCTGCAGAAGATACTATAGGTAAAGAATAACGCCTTACTTTGGATTACCGCTAAAAACCTAATTAATTTTTTTTTACCGTAAGTTGTTGAAACTCAATTTTTTTATTTATAATACAAACTCATTACTGTGGTAATTGTGCCACTCATTAGACAGATTTATCAAATAGTATTTAACTGAACCGATCCGGCCGGATCCGACCGGATTCGATGGGAATCCGGTCGAATCCGGCCGGCCTCAAAATCTCGCCGGATTGCAATCCCTAATATTGACATCTATAATACAAACATTAAAAATAACATGTTCCCTAAAAACATTTCACACGACTCCTACGCATTATGTACATATTCTGTATTATATACGAGTATATAGAGGTACTACAGAGTATACGAGTATATATAGGTTCAAAATCTGTCTATTTATTTAATGACGAGTACACGCTCAGCGCTGGTTTCGTTCAATTTCGGAAGGTTAAGTCTTGTAAGCTATAAATTAAATATAATCTTGACGGATAGATTTAGATAGTATCGCTTTGACATTCAATGTTCTAAGTCTTTAACTATAGCTAATAATTTGATACAGATTTTGATGAGAAAAATATTATTTTGTAGAAATTCTTTAAAAATTCTTCTTCATATATATATTAATAGTACTATTATGTATTAATAACAGTAATTAATATAATATGTAAAGTAGAATTTTCAGTTAAAAATTAATTAAATTTTAAAATTAGATTTGCATCTGAAATTACTCATGATTAAGTAGCTTTACGTTTAATACAGATGAGAAAAATTACGATTACAATAATCTTGTAAAAGCCTACTTGAACAAGGTATATTTTGATTTTGATTTTTTGACTAACAACAACAAGAAGTAACAATACTCTAGCTCCGAAGATGAGAAACAAAATGCAAAAGTCAATTTATTATTCACCTGTACACCTGATTAACCATTTCAATTTAAGCCCTATTCTTTGAGGCTTTACCAATTTTATTGCAATATTTAATACCAAGACCGCTCATCACAAAAAAAAAATGTTGTCTATACTAATATTATAAATACAAAATAACTCTGTCTGTTGCTCTTTCACGTCATAACCACCGAACCGAACTCCAACCCCTAAAACGCGAAGAAAGCCGCAGGCAGCAACTGGTAATAATTATAAAATAAATCACCTTGCATTTCATAAGTTATCTCAAACCTAAACTATCTACTGGTTCCCATGCAAGCCGTAATCAATATAATCAATTAATTAAAATGTCATTGCCATGAGACAGACGAGGCGTATGTTTGGTGCAGACATCGACGGATGAACGCTTATATAATACATACAATAGTAATATAACAATAGCTTCGTTTGATTCTTAGTTTATTTATAATACTTACTACCTTTACCTATTTAGGACATTGATAATATAAATAAGTATACGACGATGTACAAATGATGTCTGTGTCGAATGTTGATGGGCTAAAAATGAGCTAGCCTTTCGGTGACCAGAGATGCAGTCGCACAATGTTAAGTTTGACGCATATATTATTTCGATATACGGTGAGAACTGCACAGGATTTCTCAGCAAAATATGCAATATTTTAAGCGTAAAATATTCGATGAGATACAATTTTTTACATAATAAATTATCATAGCACAACGTGTTCTCTTGAAATATAAAAACAAAATTGATAACATTAAAAGCACTTTTTTGGTAATCATTATATTATTTGTAATAAGTAGAACACAGAATACTATACGTGAAATTTAATTTGTCATTATTTGCTTAGTTCTGTAGTTTGTAGCAATAAGGTTTTTCTTCTTAAACACAACGCACTTAAGTTGAGTTGCACGTGTTACGTCTGTCTTGTCTAATGTGTGCGCCATCTCTAATGTAGGAAGACTGTTTCAAAATCGCACCTTAGTCACTAAGCCCGAACTGTGTACAAACTGCAAATGGCCGTAAATGTGAACGTAGGCGACAGTGCTAAAATTTTACGACAATTTATCTATGATAACTGAATTGACATAAATCTCCATTAGACACGCAAGACTTTATTAATTAACAAGCTGTGTCCCGTTACTTCTCCCCTCTTACACAGTGGTTAATACATCCTTCATATTTTTTGGCATAAAATAATACTCACTTACTGACCTTCTCTCCTTTTGAGGAGATGGTATAAAGATATTTCCACAACGCTCCCAGGCAGGACGATTCCACATTCCAGATTCCTTCCGACACATACGAGTTTCCCTAAAACGTTTTCCTCCACCTCAGAGCACGAATTAAATTATAAACACAACTTAAGCACGTGAAAATGATGTGCTTGCAAAGGTTTAGCTCACACTCTTCGGTTTATACATGCGTAGAACTTGGACGTAAATAACAACAGCTATATCCAGAATTGTGTTAGTTCAATAGTGGTAGGTTTTTGAGTAAAACCGTCTAGGTATCACCAAGTCATCACTTATTGTACCTCCATAATTCAACGTTTTTTTATGACTGTGTTCCAATAGAGGGATGATTGAGACAGTGCAATTACTTATTCTAAAAAATACAACACCGTAGAACCCACAGTTAGGGGTGCATTGATGTTGAAGCATAAAATCCCATAGGATGGATATATTTCTTACAGTTTTATCGGTGAATTTTATCGGTGAAGGTGACCTTGCTAACGAGATGATCTATTCACTTGACCTTTCCTGTTATTAATAATAAATATAAAATACAAAACATGGAAATAAGTTGATTTCTGAAGTATTAAAGCAATGCTTTTTTTAAAGTAGCTCATAAACTATTGATACAAAAATGCACCAAGAAAATATAGTTGATCTTGCAACTATTACGGATGACCCAATTGAGGGGAAAAATGGGGTTGACGGGTTGTGTGATATTGGTAAAGTTTTATAAAATTCGCACGGGTAAAGCCACAAGCTTAGCAATAAATAAGCCAGGCATTCAATTCAAATTAAAAAATACTGTACCAGCGATAAGTAAATATGTATGTAATTACATTTATTATACATAATTTCTTACTGAAATTTACAAGTTAACGCCATCATTTTTATGATAAAGTTTGACAATTTGTAAATATTGGTGTAAATTTTAATACAATAATTTATTTTACATAAAAATATTTAAATATATATCATCTGATTTTTTTTAAAGAAGAAGTACAGATTAATTTAAATTAAAATAAAGATAGAAGCAATACACTTTCTTATGGATTGCCGAAATTCTTCCATTCTACCACCGTCCAATACTTTAATGAATCTTAAATTTTCTACTATAAAAAATAAAACATCATTCTTAAAATCTAGTTATATGTAGCGAATGACAAAACGGTTACTATTTTTTCCTCTTCTACTTGACAACTGATTTTCTTTTGTGTTTTTTTTTTTTTTATTTGATGTAGTAGCTAATATAATGTAAATGTATCTATAAAATATTCGAACTTTAAAATTTTCATATAAATAAAACTTTATTCAAATTTTCAAAAAAATATTTTGGTCGAATTTCAACCGTGGGCGAACAATAGTCATTTTTAATCAGTATACAACTATGATTTATTTTGTATGCTGAACTACAGAGTAACAATAGTATCATATTTACAAACATAACTTTAACATAAATACGATTACGTGGCAACATGTGCATGTAGCGACATAACAATAAATACAAACGCGAATCTGTTTAATATATGTAAATCTTTACAATAAAACGCTCTATTCATGCATAATTTAATACAAATTCGTTAGGTAAGTCGTAAACATGATTTAGTAACGATTTTATAAATGTCCACGTTTGAGAGATTATATAGATAAACATCGGGATTGAAACGCGTGGCGAAAGTCCTTGTTTATGCGAAATTACGTGCAAAATTACTTTCTAAAACTGGCGTTGATTGAAGACATATTTTGACATAAACGAAACGTTTAGCATCTCGTTTATTGCCATTCAAACGTAATCGAATACTTCGAAATTTAAAAATTGACAGTGCCTGTCATTTTTGCTGTCATTATCTGACGTGTGTTCTGTTTGCCCTTTATATGTATGTTTTTAAATAATTCGATAAATAACTCCACAAATTGTTGATAAAATAAAGAAAAGAATGATTAGAGGACCGAATATAGAATTCAGAGTAGTACTAACAGACCGTAATCGTTTGTAACATTATATTATACAATATTATTATTGTAGATCTATTATTAATATGATAAAGTAAGTGAGATGAATATGTGTCCTTCTATATATAAGCCTTTATTTTTTTTATAATCTTGCTAACGACACAATCAGCGAAATAATACATATGTACATCTTCAACCGAGCCTGGTTTTTTAACCTTAGATTTAAGGATATATCGAAAAAAAAATGGGATAGTCGAAATGTATGTTTGGTAATCCAAACACGTGGACATCAACAACAATCAGTGTTTTAAGTTGACCGATAGATCTGATGCACATCTCCACGTATAAACAAAACAATTGCGACAATAATGATGATATAAATATATATATATCTTTCTCGCTTTATGTCCATGGACTGGATTCTATCACTTCGTTATAATAATAATAATTGTCAACTTCCGCTTTTGCAAAAGTAAGTTCTATTGTAGTCGTTAATAATTGTTTAGACAATAAAAAACGAATCGAGATTATTAAACTGACATCTCGCCTTCATTTGAGAACCGGACAATGGCGTGGTGCATGCTGTGGCCACATTAGCTGGTAATGCCGTGACCGCTACGTATTTGGCTGTCTATCATAGTTCAAGGTTCTAATGGAGCATGCGCACTTGATCAATTCTTTTTATTCAAAATTGCTCAAACGATTTATTTATATAATTGTTGTTGATTTATACTCTACACATTCTTAAATATTTTATTTGATTGTTACTTTATACTATTGGCTGTAGAGGGTCTAGAGTTATGTTATTCATTATAACATATCTTTAGATCCTCTAAAGCCAATATAGCGGGAGATTCAGACGTAGACGCTCTGTATTCCCTTATTGGCGTAATCCTATGACTTATGGTTTTACCTGTTTTCTTCAAGTGTAGCACAGCCACCGTCCCTACTATAACTGAGAACTTCTTAACAAGTAACAAACAAGCGCGTTCAATTGAACCTCGGTAATCAATCGAAGCAGTTGTTACAATTAAAATCAAGTCTAAACTCTAGTTTATTCGCCATATTCTTAATGCTGTCCCGAGGCTTAATTGAGACAATTACACGTGATTGTGCCTCTCGGTCCCTGAGATTGTCTCGCTAAGGTTTTTTTTTTATTATTCTCTTAACTCGTGTCGTGAGTTATGCTCAAATTACAAACGTCTATTTGATTTCGCGTGATGCATTCGGTATAATTTGCGCCTTTTGCTAATGATAATTATTATCTGCGGTTGTCACGTTATATATACAAAGTTTCGTCTGAGCCGATGATTATTCTAATAACTTCTCATGGCGACAGCTTTTTATCTCTATAAATATAAAATTTGAATATTATTGCCTTTTAAATTAAAACTTGAAATCATTTCAAGCAAAAATGTTGCCATGTTGGGACTCCGAATGCAACATCGAAATTGATGCTTATGAGATTTGTTATTATAAGGTTAAAGTTTAATCCTTTTAAACCAGTGTCAGACAGTCAAAAAACACATAAATTCCAGCCATAGACAACTAATAGACACCACGCAACAAATTTCATAACCGATTAAACGTAAAAGGGACGACAACACTATCGGACTTATCGGATCTGTTCTCTATAATAAAGCACGATACACACCCACCCATAATTAAAGTCGTAATAAGTCGCGTTCTCACCGGGTATATCAAGTTTGCACAATGCGCTTAGTCAGCCCGATGTGGGCACTTGCTGTTAGTGTTGTAACCCGCGTCACTTGACTCGGCCGTGTCAACGCACCCACGCAGAGACACAAGACGATTGTCTAGCGTCTACACGTATAAAAAAATGACTTGATATTTCACGTCGTTTAATTTACTTTGCGATGACATACGACCGAATCAAACACATTGAATAATCATGCTTAGGTATCGATATTTTTTTATTCATTATTAATTTTTTAATCTATTATTAACTGGAGAAATAAATCGATGATTTGTATAAATTTAATTTGTCCCCATAGGATTTATTATTTTATCACTTTTCAAATAAATAATACTTTTATATGGAAATAGACGGAAGGCTTAACTTAGTTGAAAATAATATCAAAGTTAATTATTATGATTAAATGGTGTCTCCTTTTAAGGAGAATAAACATACGCCGGTGATTTACAGTTAATGAAGAACAGTGGATATTAAATAAGGCTGAAGTTCTAGTAACAGCAATACCAAAGATTTAAATTGAGACAAATATATATTATTAACAATAATAGACAGTATACCTTTCTTTTGTGTACCAATTCCACCATCTCAGCATTTTATATTCCCGGTTAAAACAGGCTAAAGAAAATCATTTAAAATTGTCGAACATTTGACTGACATTTGTCTAACACGTCGACAGAAATGATTGTCTCGTCAAAAATACACTTGGACAGTAAATTTATTGGCAAGATGTGGCACTCGCATCCTGCCATTGGATTCAACTACAGATGAGATAGAAAACCTATTGAAGTGAGAAATGTTGCACTTAAACGTTGCATATATAAATGCATTAAAATTATATACTAAACTGTACTCACTCCCCCCCCCCCCAATATATTTTTGTTCTTAAAAATGAACATACAATCGCTTAGGGTTTGGATGCCACTTCTGACCGTAGGCTTAACTCTTGGTGATTCATTTCATTCATGATGGACTGTCTCTATAATAAGTTAGATTAAGATATTATAACCATTTCAATAGTCTGCATGATAATTTTAATATGTTAATACATTATGACAATAGTTACTATTATGTAGGTAACCGTAGGCGTGCATTAAATCACACTTAACGCCATAAAATTGAAAATTTAAAATTATGTAATATACAAAGCGCTTTCGAAAAAGAATATGAATCTATGAATAATTATCAACGTAATTATATTTTACCGTTAATAGTTTTCATTGATAAATTATGATGATTAAAAATAGCATATTCACATAAACAAAACACCATCATTATCAGCAGTAGTACACTCTCCCATGGTGCACCACTTCCCCATCCACAACGCCTTCCGTATCTATTTTGGTCACGCTATTTTTCATGTCATCAGTCTCCAAAAATACTGACACTTTTACAATGCAAAAGCTAAAATAAACATATTACCATACACGAAAGACACAGCGGACAATATGGGATAACCAATGTCCTGAACTACTAAACATTGCTCTTTTATCCTGGAAATTAAAAGTCTTTCATTTCTTGGTAGAAGTGCGGAGAGTTCGTCAAGAATGTTTTTTCCAATGTGCAAATCCATATAGTTTACAGCTTATGTAATATAAACATCGTTAACTTTTATCTTCTCAGAATATAAATAAATTTTAAGCATCATAAAATATAAGCAATCAACATCCAACCGTAATGTGTTGGAACAATCACGACAGTACGATTTTTAGTATTTTAGTAACGATAGTAAAACAAGAGGCTAATATCAAAACAACCATCAGGTATAGGGCTTGCTAAATAAACATTGCTATAATATATGCGCTATGTCTATTGCAAAAATCATTTCGTTTGATTATATCGCGCTGATGCTCTTCGGCCACAGCTAAGAACTTATAACAGAGATTTTTAAACACTCTGTGTTAACTTCCAGCCATCCGGATTTGAATCGTTCGTTGATGGCATTTAAAAAAAAAGGTTAATACGTTATTACTTAAAAAAAATCTAAAATATATATGTTTGTCATATACATGTATCCGTAAATATCCTACTGGGCTAAGACCGGCTATATTCGTGAGATATGAAATGGGTAAAAGCTCATTTCACCAAACTGCACAACTATGGGTTGGTGTTTTAAAGTTTTATATTGTTTTATTTTTAATATTATTTGAAGCACATATAATTTCAGTGGATCACAGTGCTTACTATCATTTTATAATCATTCTCTAGCCGCTAAGTGCCTTGCAGAATTGTTCCAATATGCTGACCTTTTTGCCAGCTACAGTTTGAAGGTCGAATAATGATGGTTTATAGTATTTTTAAAATCATCAAGGTTGTATTGTTTCATGGGTATAAATATGAATTTGATGTTACAAAACAACTCTTGATTGACGAAAGTAGTCTGCAGAAGTTTTGGCGAGATACATACTCATTATTTAGGTACTTGGTCTGTAACACCCAGTCATCACATATCCAACTGCCAAACAGCATTAGTATTATTTTATTTCAGTTTATAAAGCGAGTAAGCCAGTATAAATACAGGCATAACGAATATGACATAGGAATAATTATAATATTCCTTACAGAGTCAATGGACGATTATGACTGCTTATCATCAGATGGCCGATAAACCCTTAATATTTATATTTATATTTTTCATTCCAAAAATGTGACATGAGGTTTTAGTTACACTGTGCCAGATTATAATCTAAAGGAAATAGCTGCTGCAATAAAAATAAATGTCAATTGCTGAGAAGCATTATGACCAGAGTCTTAAATCCTTATGCCGGTATAATCAAAAATGAGACTACCAAATAAAAGGCAACTTTGCATTAGTGGAGTAGACAATATTAAAAGCAATTTATATTTCCATAAAATGTCATATTTACGTAACAATGCGACTTGATTGATGGTAACTATTAAAAATACACAATTCCACTTCTATTATTCAAGCGAACTGTACCATCGTCCATAAACTAAATGATAATGTCCAGAAAATTATAGACCATTATATGTCTTAACTGTTATACTTTTAGTGATAAATTAGCTTGAACCGTTTTCGTTTGTTATGAACGGCGAAGTACGTTTGTACTATTAGAAAATATTTCCAAACATTAATGATTCACAACGCTCATTGTCTCTAGATTTGTATTTATGCGTTTCTTTTCGTAACGTTGTTTGCGTTTGATTTTAATAGACAGGTGTTGATTGGATGCGAATTTTGAACCAGTTTAATAGGTAAGGTAAACTATAGAAAAATGGTTACGCCTGAGTCATGGGAATTTGGGCCATTTTGCAACTTTTTTAGTGCGACCTTTTGTGTCACCTACATTCGAATAGATTAAAAGATTACACGAATTGACTAATTCACTATGTATGCTGTTTAGTTACGTTTAATATAAACGTTTTTTTTTTTAAATATAAGTAAATAATTGAGGTGGTAAATAATTTTAAGCCTTTGTATTTTTTTTTAAATCTTCCAATGTAAACGAACTTTGGGTATCTTCAACTAAAACATATTTTTTTATTTTTTTGGTAATGGATTTTTTTTAAATATATACTATATAATTAAACATATATCTATGAAATGGCTAATATATATTATATCTTACCACATACAACCAAACAAAAACAAATACATAAAACTATCAATAAAAAAAGAAAATTAATTATTACACTCTCTATTGCTTTCCTTAGCCTCATAATCCGGCAAAACCTGAAAGAGTTCAGGCTCAAGGCCATCGGTTTTACATGCTTTCCATATAACAGATGTATTACTACTAACTTCCAACCTTCCAGCTGCTACTAAGAATTTCTTAACAGAAAAGAAACAACACCTTTTATTGACTCGACCCGAGGAGCCCACAAACATAATATGTCTCGGACAATAACATGCATAGTCTTGTCTCAAACCGACGACAATGAGGGTAGCATGTACAAATAACCAATGCACCGTCATTAATAAAAATTGTCCTCAAAACCTAAATGTTAAAAGTAACCACATAAGCGACCTCGATACAAACGATTACCATTTTAAGGTAACGATCAACTAATGTGGTCTGTCCAATGTCACCGTAATTTAGACAAATCGAATCTCGCAATAACCAGCGTGAAGGTTGCATCGGAGCACGATCTGTGACGTCATACAAATACATAATGATTACCGGTAATTGTCGTCAACGTTAGGGCTGCCAAAAGCTAGTTTCGTAAATAATATTTGCTCCACATATTTTATTACTATTACGTCATTTATTTTGGAAATTAGAGAGTCGAGAGTAAAATTAATTGTTTTTGTCATAGATCGAAAAGATTTTTAAACATCGTCACCATATTCACGATTTTAAATAAGCATATTTTTTAATTTCTATATGTCTCAGTACAATAGAAACGTAGGGTTCGTTTTATTTCAAAATTATTTTTAAACGACAAATATATTTTTCGTATAAAAACAAAGATAAGGTTAGTCTTATTTTTTGATGCGTGTCGCCTGAGTGTATGACAATAGCATATCTCTGTAGTGGCCCCTTGATTAACGGCCATTATCACCACGGCGAAATATCAACCAGACCAGTCCAAATATCCAGAATCACATTAATAGACCAATTTGAGTCCATTCACTAGAAGACAAAACTGTACATTCACATCAGTGATCCCAAAACTTTGATCCTAAGATTGGCTGAAAATGCAAGACAAAACATAAATAATAAATCATCATCCTCATCATCCTCCTGCCCTTATCCCAACTCTACTTGGGGTCGGCGCAGCATGTCTTCTTCTTCCATACTTCTCTGTCGGACATCATCTCACTAGTAACATTCTTTCTAACCATATAGTCTTTCACACAATCCATCCATCGTTTCTTGGGTCTTCCCCTACCTCTATATCCATCCACATCCATTTTCAAAACCTTTCTCACAACATGGTCCTCATTCCTCCGCATAACATGCCCATACCAAGACAGCCGGTTTCCGGATAGCTTCTCGGTTACCGGTGCCACTTTCAAACTTCCTCTTATGTACTCATTCCTTACTCTATCCATTCGCGTAACACCACACATTCCTCTCAGCATTCTCATCTCCGCCACATGCAATTGTCTTTCAGTCATCCCTTTTATAGCCCAACACTCTGATCCATATAGAACAGCAGGTCTGACCATGGTCTTATAGATCTTCCCCTTAAGTTTAAAGGAAATATGGGGGTCACAAATTGTTCCCGTAACCTGCCGCCATTTCATCCACCCTGTGTTAATCCTATGCTTCACCGTTCGATCTATTTCGCCATCGCCTTGAATGAGTGAACCGAGATACCGGAAGTCGGAGCAGACTGGAAGGGCCACGCCATCAAGCGCTATGGCTTCAGGACCGGAGAGACCGCCGAAATCACAGAACATGTATTCAGTCTTCGTTCTACTGATTTTCAAGCCAACATTCTCCAGTTTCTGTTGCCAATCCTCCAATCTGCTCTGGATCTCAGGTCCATCTTCACTAACCAGTACAATGTCGTCGAAAAAAAGCATGCACCAGGGTGCCTCCTCCTGTATGTCCGCCGTTAGAGCGTCCATAATTAACAGGAAGAGGTAAGGACTTAGAGCCGACCCTTGGTGCAACCCTACAGCCACACTGAACTGGTCGGTGTTGCCGGCAGACGATCGGACGTAGGTACAGGATCCCCTGTACATAGCACGGACTAACTCCACATACTTCCCAGGCAAACCTTTCTCTTTCAATGCCCACCATAACACTTCACGAGGCACCCTATCATAGGCTTTCTCAAGATCAATGAACACCATGTGCAGGTTCTTGTGAGCACGTCTGTACTTCTCGCACAATTGGCGGAGTGCAAAAATAGCGTCCATTGTCCCTCGACCTGACATAAACCCCAACTGATTTTGGGTAATTTCACTCTCTTCTCGCAATCTTCTCTCTATTACCTTCTCCCATACTTTCATAGTATGTGACATGAGCTTTATCCCTCTATAGTTGTTGCAATCCTGTACATCCCCTTTATTTTTGAAGATGGGCACTAGCGAACTATTGCACCATTCTTGAGGGATGGTTTCTTCATGCAACAACTTATTGAAGAATAAAGTCAACCACATACATCCGTCAGTCTTTAACACCTTCCATACTTCAACTGGTATGTCATCTGGACCCAAAGCCTTCCCATTTTTCATGCTTTTGACTGCTGTAATTATCTCTTCCATGCTTATTTCTCTTACTAATCCCTTATTTACTTGTGCCTCTTGGAGAATACCATTCCAGTCATTCTCTTTATTCATAAGCCTTTCAAAATAAATCTTCTTTATTATTTATGTTTAAAACATAAATAATAAAGTCAATCAAAATAAAGACAGGATATATATATCTTTGGAGATTTGTTAATCTAAAAATAACTCCGAGGTCCCGGGTTCGATTTCCGGCCGAGTCGATGTAAAAAAAGTTCATTAGTTTTCTATATTGTCTTGGGTCTGGGTGTTTGTGGTACCATCGTTACTTCTGACTTTCCATAACACAAGTGCTTTAGCTACTTACATTGGGATCAGAGTAATGTATGTGATGTTATCCAAAATGTATTTATTTATGTTGTTCTAAGTAACTTGGTTAAGAATTAACAAGGAAATTCCTATAATGTTTTTGTGTTCTATTGGTGAAATAATCTGTACCCCGTTGGCACACCTAACACCACAAAGTAAATAATTGTTAAGCATTTTTAACTATACTATATATTACAAATCTAATTAATAATTATGAACGAGCTCTGACGAGAAGAGACGAGGAACGAATACGGTGAAATTTATAATGCCATTAGGATCTTAAGATTTCTATAACGATAATAATTGTCATACAGTAAGTATACAAGTAATCGAACTGACTACTGCAGGTGTTTTATTACTTAATAAAAATGCATGCGCCGGTACGCAATGAAATGATTAATGTCCCACAATCAATATTAAAATTCTGAATATTTCTGTAAACGACTCGATCGCGTCTCATTACTTGGTTAAATCTCCTTTATTAATGTTGTTAACATTTGATTATTACTTTTCCACTTAAATATGCTACCGGTGTTGAATTTTATCTTACGTCCCATCTTAAGCCAATTACGAGGGAGTTTTTTATGCATTTTTCATGTTATTTTTTTTTTCTAAATTTCACTTTAATTTTATGGTCCGAGACGCGATAAAGTCACTCTCGCGATGAGACGTCGGAATCGTTATGCAAAACGTTACTTGAGGAATTATTTCCACTGGAACCGAGATTCGAAAGAGTTGATAATCGCGCGGTACGGTATCATATTTAGTTGAAATAACGTGGACAGTTTATAATAGATAAGACGACCGAGATAACACATTAATTTAATACCGAGGTGATTTTAAATTACAACACAATAAGTTTTTATATTTTATTTTATAATACCTTCGCACTCTGAATACTACAAATATACACAAATATACACTACAATGATCTAACCTATGCACATCATTATTTTGTCTATGCAATGAACAGACGGTCAAAATAATATGCAATACATATTTTAGTATTCTTTAATAAATCTTCAACAACAGTTTGAGTGACATGACTCAGTGTTTCCTAGTTGAAATAATCTCAACTTATAATCATAATAAAATAACTACTAATAAAGCTTTCAACTGTGTTAAATAAGAAGTTACTCATTTTAACTATGTTGTATCAAAAACAACTCCAACAGTAATCAGATTGAATAATAATGTGTATATCTAAAATGTGAAAGGCACTCGGTTACCTTAGGTTCGACAAGTGCTTCTACCGTGAGAACTAAGTTGACTTCCAATTTAAAAAATATTATATTAGTTATTAAATTTAGATATATTAATTAAATCTACATTTTTATATGCAAGCATAATAATAATAAGGATGTTTCTGTCTTCGCATTTAAATCATGTTAGTGTACCGCATATTTATACCGAATTTTCAATTTTTTTTTTGTGACGATGTTTGCCTAACTCAAATAAAAATATTAGTGATGATAAAAAAAACTTTCACGAACTCCTTGTAAATGTCCGACTGTCAATGTTACCAGAATTCACCATCATCATTGAAATGTTAAAATACGTTGTAAAAAAGAAAAGATTGAACCAGGTTAATTTGTCGAAATAAAATAATAAACTTCTGGTATAATTTATTTCTAATATCGTAAACAAACTCTATGGATTAAATGATCGAAAACCCTACGCAATGCACTGATGATCTACATGACCTTGAATTACGAGTTGACAAAACAATTTCGTATATTTCTTTAACAACAATATAAATAATTTAATGCGATTAATTAAAAAAGATTTAACGGTTAACGACACTGAGGGATTAATGATTTGAAAATATCGTGTCGTAAACTTTTTTCGTGCGGACTCTTTGGAATAATTAAATGGTCAACACGACATTTTAAAACCGAACCCTTTTTTTAGTCAATAAATTTTTTGTCACAATATACAAACGTATCCGCTTTTAAATGACTCATCATACAGGTGACAATATTTATTAAATACCTAATCAAAAATGATATATTAATATTAATAGAATTAGATTGTTATATTTTCTTTATTAAATTATTTGTATGAGACAAAAATTCAATACAAAACAACATCTTTCAATAATTTTAATATGACAATTGTAGAAGATATTTTTTTATAACAAATTCAATTTTTAATAAATAAAATTATTTTTTGAAAGACATATTTTAAAAACACAAAGAAATACTCGCGATACGTTTAAAGATGAGCACGTCAAGCGTGTTCTCAATAACATCGACCATATTATTTGAACCCTATGTCTACTGACCTGATGACCAGATCGACATTATGGAAATCTTAATACACGATCCCAGTTCAATAACATTAAGGAAGCCGTAAATAATACGAACTAATTGAATGAGAGCCAGTTTGAAATTATTTATAACGGCGGCTCTTTTACCATTTTATAATTAGACAAATTTAACCCCAGGCGCCGGTTCTATAGATTTATTAGGCCTTTTCCGCAAATAATGCAACTTCAATAGACACGAATGATATGATAATTTTATAAACGATATGAGAATAAAAATTAAATCTACAAGTTTATTAAGCAGTGGTCACATCTGATACTTATATTTATTGTAAACGATTAAATGTAAAAATGACTAACTGTTTCAAAATACCAAAATATTATGTCTTGTTATTGCTAATTCAATTATACATATATTACTTTGCATGTCATTAAGATTTTATTTACCTATTTATAAGTAAAATCGAATATATATTATATAAAAAAAACGACACACTAGAAATTATATTTTCGTTGATAAGATGGCATGACTGAGGTCTGCCAAACGTCCTTGGCATCTCTCGTGACTTAGGCAGTCAGAAGCATTCCATAAATTGTTACGCATTTTCTATGCAAATCGTGATTATTTAATTGGAATGGCCTTTACTTAACCGAAGATATTTCGCTTACGACTTTTTTTTCTTCAAATTAATTACTTCTCATAAACCGGTCACTAATTAACGTTCTCAGGACTTATATGCCTGATTCCAAATCAATCATTTTTAGTGGTACATTCGAATGTCTCAGTGATTGTTTTAATTAAGAATTCGTCACACTAGCGATACATACCTGCATTAGATGCATGACATTTTTATAGTGGGAAATCTACTAATTTGCATTTAATTGTCATCAGGTGTACGGCATGACGATTTACATAAATATCTACAATGATACCGCATGTTTAATCGCGTCATCTCCTAAGAAAACATAGATAAAAACTGTGCTTTATAAAATTACGTCAAAGGTTCGTTCACTGGCTATGGACCTCTTAGAGCCAACTCCGAGCCCAATATTACAAAAAAGGTTTTAGTATAAATAACATTTATAAATTATATTTTTGTTATCTGATTAAACGGAATTACCTAAAACGTAATTTTTTATTAGTCGAGAATCAAAATGATCGTAATATCGTTAATTCGTAAATTATCGTTGTAATAAAAAATCTAAGAAATCACTGATATAGAGATATATCTTTTTTTTTAATCTTCTTATATATTTATTTTAATTCTATTTTCAAATTTGACGTTTGCTTGCATAACTTCATTTGTCTCTTTTAAGAGCAGTGAAATTTCCTTTGTGGTATAACATAGTAAGACAACATTACGATAAAGTTGATTGACTATATTATTGGAATATTATAATATAAGGAACGGATTATGATAATGTATAATTAATGTATCGTTTAAAAGATTCTTATTATTTATATGACATGCATTTGTTACATTTAAGTGTTTTTAAACATGTCCACTTATTAACTTGCCTTTAATTTTTTCAAAATCGAACTATTCCACGCGTTTGATTATATTATAAAGGATGTCTGTAATGTATTTAATAGGTATGTATACATATATTTATGTATATTTGTTCAGTCTCTTAAGAAAAACATTTCCACCAGATCTTCAGTGTGAATTTGTGGTGGTACATAGTTGCTTAACATTTTCAAGCTCATCAGCGTCAGTGATATTTCTCCGAGATTTTTCTCCGTGACTTTTTGTTCAGATTTAAGTATTTCATTTAATGCCCTTATCTCTGTGCATATTTTTGGCTTATCTATCGAATTTCTATGTAACAGTACCATTTATAAAATTGATATATTGAAGAAAATCATATGAAATTCACGGTTAATTAACACGTCGATGGTCTAATTGTCAATTAAAACTGATGAAACGGCAAATCTCAGCTCATACTTATATTATAAAAACCTTTGCCCAAAACGCGTTGAATTTTCTTGTATAAATTGTAATTATAAATTAATTTTAGTTTTTTTGTTAAGTTGCTTTTCAGTTAGGTATTACAAAATGAAAAGTGTCCACATATATTACAATAATAATACTGTCTCGTTTAATGAAACGCGTGCTGTTTTTTTTTATTAAACATTATAAATATCACGGTTTTTACAATTACAACATGACATAAACACATGAACCAGGATATCAGACTTGTTATTTATTCAACCGATGATAAATTTGAATGAAATATGAGGACATGTTTCTTTTCAAACAGTCATCTTTACTATTCATTTATACACTAGCGACATATCCCAACTTTCCCCTAGCATACTTAAGATTATATTTAATATTGGAACTGCTGACGTTTCGATGAAATATCAAAACGTCAGAGCATTTAACCCTAGACTAAAATATTCAAAAAGGTTTTTTTAATCAAATTTACGTAGACTTTTAGACAAAATTCTATTAAGTTTAATACATTCGAGTTAAATTAAATAAAAGTTAATATGTGTAGATTTTTAGTAGCCTGTTATTGTTATGAACTCTCGATTCAGACATCACGTAAAAATGTGGATCTTAATTGATATCTCACTAGTAATATAGCCCTATGAGAGTATAAGTGCACCTCTTGATTGTCCTCGAGCGGACGCACAGACCAACGGATGCGGCGGATTCCGCGTCCGTAGTGCGCTGTCACTGAGGACGCGCACTAAGAATGGAAGCCTAGAGTATGAGCATACACTTTTGCGCAATAATATCTCCTACGTAATTAGCTAAATCTGCTTTAACTCGGTCAGGCCTTTCGAGAATCGTTTTTCTCCACTTGATCGCCTTTTTTTTAACTCTATGATATTGAAAATCTTTTCTGCTCTAAGAAACCGATTTAAATCAAAATAATAATAAATTTATTAAACAAGACATTACTAATTAATAGAACTCCAATCATTCAAGAGTAATCAGAAATATGTTTTTTATTTCGTATATTATGATTAGTTAAATATTTTTTAATTATTTTCGATAATGTAATATCAAAAATAATTCTACATACGGATGATTTCTCCAATTTATTATTCGAGAACCTGTCTGTGACAAGTTTAACGATGTGTACAACACTGGCTACTGTGGGAACTGGACCGGGCGGTCTCTATTTTGACACGATGGCGCCGCCCGATATCTATGTGTGGTATAAAACACAAGTTTAAGACTATTTTTCACATTTAATTATTGTAATTAATCCTTATACTATTCCAGAAAGTCATTTGCAATTTTTTGCCTTCTTGAACGCATCGCATAGTTTTTGGATCGGAGAATGGTCAAGGCTACTATTGAATATATCTTAAGAAAAAGATTGGAATAAATAATAATTAATAACATTTTAAATATTACTAATGTCATGATTTTTTTAAATATACTTATATAAATTTAATTGAAATAATAATATTTAGTACTGCTTTGACTTTTAAATACGTTTTTTTTTAATTGAAATAACATGTATGAAGTATGATTATTGATTCGGTTATCGACACCGTGTTGTGGCACTCCCGTCACTTCCGTCTCGTGGCGTGGTGAGGCGAGCTGGTACTGCCTGGCACGGAGAAGCGCGGGATTTTTAAACTGGAGAGAGAAACTGAGGACGAAGGACGGATTTGCTGTTAAAGTTATAGGTAATATATGTATCGGGTGGTTTTAATATAATGGAAGTTAATGTGATGTAAGTTGTTTTATTTTACTAATATCTTCATTCATTACATATTATATATAGTTACATCTGTAATAATTTTAACCATCGCAAAACCGAACTAAATTTTGGGATTAAAACAAATATACATACGGCAATATTATTATACAACGGCTTCAAAGAAAAATGAAAAATAATAACAAATAAAATAAAATCTTTACAAAAAATAATAGGTAATAAAAGAAACTGACATAAACATAATTCAGATAAACGAACAATCAAAAATATATATTTTTTTTTAATTTTAAATATCGAAAATAAACGCTTGGACTTCTAACTTGTAATCCTAGCACCGTTTGACATATCTCCGGTAATTAGAAAGAGGACCCCATCCGAGTTCAATACGTGACTCAATTTCGATTCGAAATGATTTAATGACTCGTCGATAACGATGAGATGGAGACAAACGATATCGGATCAATTCCTGGTTTAGGCGCCGATTAAAATGATAGCGTCATACTATCCTATTAAATTTCCAAGGTCAGAGAACGCTTCAGAAAATCGTTTCATAATAAGTGGATCTTTATCAATGCTTTTTATGTACGTCAATACAATAAAATATTAATGACCACGTCAAATTCTATATATAAGACGCGTAAAACGACATTCAGTCGAGTGGTTTTTTCTAGAAGATTCTATTTGACTTCACCTCTTACTGTAGGCCAAATCTATATCAATAGGTGAAAAAATTAAGAAGAACCGTACTAGACGTTTTAAGGACTTCGGAGAGATGCTTGTCTTGATAATATTCAATGTTTGAGCAAGGATTATAAAAAAAAAAAAAATAAGATTTGGTCATTGGTGCTGGTGGATAATAGATAGATATCCATAGGTATCCATAGATAGGAAATTCATAAACAGTAGCTCCTGTTGTACATAAAATTAGAAATAACATCAAAAAATAGATTTAAATAAATAAGTACGATAAAAACTAGGATATTAATCAATATTAAATTGTGTATCTAATATTTTGTGTCGAATGACAAAAAGGATTAAGAAAACTTCATAAAAAGTATTTATTTATCTTTATATTGAAACAGTGTAAAATTGTTTTTGACAATTGTAACTTCAACAGATGTCCTTTGCCTTTACAACGAAGAACATATATGTCATTTTTATTGGCAGATGACGTCACGAAAAAATGGGAAAAAAATAAATTGAACAATGAGATTGATATAATTCTTTTGCTTCTAAGAAAATCCGGCAATCTGCAACAAATGTACGTTAAAAACAAGATTCGTTTCTCATTAGTTTTATTTTAACTGTGACAACGGATGTCATGGATTTATTTGCAAGTTTCATGGTACAAAGATATAGCCGTGGATGTTATATTGTTGTGAATGTTAAATGTATTTTCATTTAACTAATACTTACAATTTAACGGTCTAAAAAGGCTATTTTTGGCGCGACTACTTTGAAATTACTAGATAAATTCTTAACGTTTGGTCAATCCAAGAAAGATTCAATAATACAATCAGAGATCAAAAGTTGGATAATCAACATTGAATTTAATATATATTTCAACTGTCATAAGATTATAGATCGTTAAGAAGGACATAACTTACTTTAAAAATATATATCGGCCGTATACCGATTGAATTTTTACTTAAGGTTTTTTTGATGGTGATGTCTAAGAAATTTGTGTAAAAAACAGGAAGTGTCGTGAAGCATCTTAGACGTAAGATTAGGATTATTCAATCAATTCGAAAAATAAGATATAGATATTTCTCTTTAACATAAGAGAAATATTAGCTCGATAATGGGATCAAATTAAGGAGTCAGGCGTTACTCTATCTCTGTACATCTACGATAGTGTGTATAACAAATGCCAGCGTTTTCGGTTATACGGTGCTGCACCTAATCAAAAGTAGTTAATTATTGCAAAGAGGACGGAAAACCTTCCTTATTTAAAAATACATATGTTCCAAATTTCATCTTGATTAGTCAAACATTGTCGAATACCATTGATCTCAAATAGTATGGATATCCTTAAATACGCGTACATAGACATACTATGAGTACACAGATATGTGCGAATTATAATAATTATATGTATGTCAATATAAATAAGTCGTATACAAAAGGTTGGTTAAATTTTAGTTTCTATGTTTATCTTAAATTTCAAATGCACTCATCCGTTTTCTTACCAAACATCTTCCACCAAAGGTTGTCTGTGAGAGATCGTTTTACGCAGCAAGACCGGCTTCAACAACATTTATTTTACGTTACGTTATATTATGTACAATAAAGTACATACAAATAAATATATAAACGTAACAATTTGGCTATTAATTCAATTTTTCCAAAACTAGTGATCCGTTACGGCACCCTGTAGCACTCTTCCTACCAGTGGATTTGTTTTATTTTATATGGATGATCAGTTTCGGCGATTACCGCCTACATATAAACATACAAATATTACATGTTTACAATATTATTATATAATATATATGAGATGAAGGATTGGTTACATATATTAGGTACATCTTATTATGCAAACTTATTGAATCTTTACGTAGTAGCATTTTCTTAGCGAACTTTTTCTTTAAATTTAGCTGCTGTTCTCTTTTGTAAATTAATAATTAAAAATAAAACTCAAAACAGATCAAATTAAACACATTGATATGTTGTAATGTATTTGTTCTTTACAAATGTTTCGAATAAAAAACGAATCTTTGCAATAAAAACCATCATTAACAGCAATCACATAAAAAAAAACGCCCAAATGCTTTCAATCCAAAACCTTAACACGGCTACATATTGCCTAGTTCAATCCTAGTGTTTTATTTGCAAGAGTTATTTAGTTCTAAATTTTTTACATCCCATCCTGCGATTCGCTTGCAAACCGATTTCAAACTATTTAAGAGTTAGTTACAGATAAAATATCATTGTCATTTAACAGCATGAATGGATTGATTTTAAGCCGCCATCAAATGTCATGAAACTAATTGTTTTTTTGTGATCAAATACAGTCGATTTTGTCGTTTTTCATCTATCGATCTGCGGTTAATATATTGTAGGTAGTCTCGACGAAGAATTTGTTATTTTTGACACAGTGTGCTCAGTGTTATAGATTGAGAATTAAATATAATAGAGGTTCCCCGCTGGCAGTGCTATGTTAGATTGATAGATGATAGGAAAGTTGTTTTCGTTCGTCTTTTTTTGATGAGGTTTTAAGTGAGAATTGTCTTTTGGATAGTAAAAAATCGATTGAAGATTAAAGCGGATTTAATATAGTATCGGAATATTTTATTTACTAATATGCATCTTTTTGCACAGACGTAAAGTACATGAATTGGAAACATAACGGTCAATTTTAAAATACGAATTATTTAAATTTAACAATAAACAACGTTGTAATAAATTATGTAATTTAATATTTTAGAATTAAAACTCGTAACCGTTCCAAATTTGAATGTTTTGTATTCCATAATATTTTTTTTTATTTTAATGAAATATAGACTTAAAATAATTATTTAATTAAACAAGTTTTTAAGCATTTTACTACTTAAAAAAAAACTTCAAGCATTTTCTTTTATTTTAGTTGGAAACCGATATATCATTCCTCAAATCGTCGATAATACACCAGCCGTAGGATCTCAGTTCCTGGAGATGACGTTTCTCGTGTTAGTAATTATACTGATTCACTCTCAGTTTTATCAAAGTATAATATCTGTCAAATGTTATTCTTAATAAATCATATGTCGGGTCAAAGAGTATGTACGATACGTCTCATGATAATCAAAGCTGTAGAGACGAAATGATCAATTATTTGAAAAACGAACGCGTATACACTCGTGACTGCCTAACAAGCATAGTACAAATTATTCATGTGCTTAGATCTTTGATTCGTCGAATGCCAGCGTTGAAAATTGAATTTAATTAAAATTATTTCGAAATAATAAATATCGCTAGAATAATTTTGTGATCGTAGATATTATGTACTTCTGTCTCGCTTAAATTTTCCAAATTATTAAACTAATATAGGCCATCCAAAATATACTTTACGTTTAATATTCAATAAAGGAAGGTATTTTATCACCTTCTTTTTTCAAATAAGTTAAGTCTAATTTAACAAATCTATTGTTATTAACTATCCATTATCCACTAACGTTATTATTTGATACTGGAAAGATTTCTTGAGTTTGTGCATTAAATGCCAAAATAAAAATAAAAATTCAAGAGTAATCAAATTAAAAATTTAGAGAAAACACACCTTTGCAATATTTCTTTCATAAAATTACTTATATACATGTAAACTACGAATCAAAAACAGGAAGCATATATCGATTAATGAATAAATCGAAATACCCCAAATCGATACACGAATTGACCATCGAATTACAGTACTAAGTTTAATTGATAGGAAGCGATTACGAATAACAGATTTTATACGAATAATTCTAAAACACAGCAAACGTGACAACGCTATGCATAGAAAATATATCCGAGTCATGAATGCAATTAAACACCTGACCGACGGACGTTTATATTAATGTGTTATATACTATTTTATATACCTATTTCGTTTTATAATATCACAAGAGGAATATTACTTTTGAATATATAATTGTTTGTAAGAATCTTTGACCTGATTTCTAAGTAACGTACTTGACATTGTTTTTTTTTTCAATTTTAAATAAAAATAATAATAAAGAATTATAAATAAAAGCGTCTTACAAATATGAAATAAAATGTATTTATATTTTTTTATTTTAGACGACCTCCGTGGTCGGGTAGTGTGTACACCGGTTTTCATGGGTACGCCACTCCGAGGTCCCGGGTTCGATTCCCGGCCGAGCCGATGTAGAAAAAGTTAATTAATTTTCTATGTTGTCTTGGGTCTGGGTGTATGTGGTACCGTCGTTACTTCTGATTTTCCATAACAAAAGTGCTTTAGCTACTTACATTGGGATCAGAGTAATGTATGTGATGTTGTCCAATATTTAATATTTATTTATTTATTATTTATTATTTCATAACTATAAAATGTTAAAGAAATACTTTTTTTAATTACTTTTATTTAAAGAAATTGTGTTGTATTAAGTACTTTTAAAAAAGTATCCCGATATAAAATAAATTATTGTAATCGTATTTTACTAAATTTGAGAGTTTTCATCAATCAAATTACCTATTACATCACCTTTAATTGAATTAGCTTAAAAAATACATTAATATAAATTATTAGCCCTCAACTAATTTAATATTACAATTCAGATTTAAAATATATATATATATATATATTAGAACATAACAAAAACCTTTTTTCTAGTCTCCAACAATGAACATCATTATTTAAAAAAAAAATATGCAAATAAAATATGCTGCGTAATACGGCTGTATCAATGATACTTACGCCACTATACAATTCCTTACTCGAGAAAAATCTATTATGACGTCATTTATTTAAATGGAAATCACATCTAAGACAGATAACTGATTTGAAAATCATTCATATTTCTTTATCTCTATATCAAGGTAACGAACTTACAATCTTAAAATCTCATTGACTAATGATAATCGTGAGGTTCTATCCAGCGGTCTCAATTCTCACGCGATGATGTACTTATTACCGGCAATCGTCGGTAATTATTACCGGGATTACTCATTTTCGTGATTTCATGTCCAATGACGCGGGTCCCGCATGTTAATACCGTCGTGCCGAACATCTGATAGTGATTTTTGCGTAAATGCCGGTTTATATTGTGACTAATAACTTATCTGTCTCCATTACACCATTACGGCTAACGTCTTTATATTGAACGTCAATATCGAAAAACTAAAGACATTTTATGTGTTCTTAAGTATTGTTATTTTTGTAAACTTTTCTGTAGTGGGAATGAGTATCTGTTAGTATAGACTAAGTTCAAAATAAGTTATACTTTCGTTATTCCAATAATTTAATCATAACAAATACCTTTATCTGTAAATACTACATGTAAGTGATGGTGTTGGTTTCAATAGATCTCGTAATTTTGTATCGCAACAAAGAACGGAGATAAACTTAAATATGTTTACTTTTATTATGTCTGAACGTATAAGTTTATAGTAGTGTTAATTGCCTTAAGCTGAAATTATTTTTACATAATATTTTGAAAAAAGATCAACGACATATTTATAACTCAACATTTTAGTATTTTTATTCAAAAAAACGTTTTCAATTGTCAAACTTTGCTAATGCACGTTTATAGAATTTCCATAAAAAAAACAAAAGTTTTAAAAAAAAACGTATAATTACCAAATACGAGTTATTTTCTTAACCAGATCCAGATCACAATATCATCATGCAACTGAACTAACCTATCCTAACAACTGAATATAAAAATCGTACTCAACAATGGAAACAAGCAACGTCCATGTACCGAACGAGGCCGTTTGCACGCAGAGTAAATAGGATACCTAGGCACTAAGCGCATTATTACCTGTCACAAGCATAAGCGCTGCTCAGGCATTGCGAATGCACTAAACACGTGCCTAGATAAGATTTGATGCCAGTGATCATAATGCTTAATAACTTGTTCCCACGAATTGTGTATAATATTTTACTGTAAATGAGCTTCAAGACTTATCTCCATTTGAAAATAAATAATTATATAAAAATAAATCTGTTGAAGACAATCAATTTAGAGTCTGGATAGGGACCACCCGCTCATTAGATATTCTGCCGCAACACAGCAATACTTAGTAGATATAAGGGTTATGACATTTTAGTTCCTAAGGTTGGTAGACCATGCACATTGGCACCCATACACATTGGCGCTGTAAGAAATATGAACCATTCCTTACATCGCCAATGTGTATGGGCGGTGGTGACCACTCACCATCAGATGGCCCATATGACAAAAAATACGTCATAACCTGCTACTTTAGTATAACTAAGCATCTCTTACGTACGAGACATACGTTCGAGCTATTAACATTACTTTTTTAGTTACTTTACTTTACTTTAATTAATAACTTTATTAAATTTATACTGTTAAATGAACAAAATAATTGTGTTATGATAGAAAAAAAATTACGGATATATAAAACAGATCTAAAGTATTTTTTTCGTATATGTAATGTAATTTTACGTCACAGGTAAATTTATAAGCGGAAAGTAAAATTTTATTATACTTAGAATTAGTTATTTCCCGCAACTTATCTTGAGAGGAATTCACGCGAATAAAACTACCAGTATGTCAAATGATATGACGATCGATTATCGGAAAGCAAATTAATAACTTTACGTCATAATTAAATTGATAATTATTACTGATTAAAGTCATAAAAAGCACACTATTTTTTTTATAACGTAGGCGGATGAGCACATGGGCACTTGACGGTAAGTGGTCACCACCGCCCATAGACAATGGCGCTGTAAGAAATATTGACCATTTCTGTATACATCGGCACCAACCTTGGCAACTAAGATGTCATGTCCCTTGTGCCTGTAGTTACATTGGCTCACACACCCTTCAAACCGGAATACAACAATACTGGGTCCTGATGTTTAGCGGTAGAATATCCGATGAGTGGGTGGTACCTACCCAGACGGGCCGACACAAAGCCCTACCACCAATTAAACATGAAAAAATGACGTATTTCATTATAAACTTTTCAATTATACCCAATGTTTTTAAATAAATGCGTAAATGTTTTAAAAATACCAATTCAGAATTAATTTGTAAAAAACAAAGCTTGTTTTATATAAGATAAAAATTTAAATCAACCCCACACCGTCTAAATCTTTGTCAAGATAACATATGCAGTAAGTTTAGGGTGATATGTCCGGGCGTCCGTACATAAATAATTCGATGTCCGTCGCCTAATCGCGAACCCTGAAGATCGCTTCTTTCTGTCAGAGAGACGGACCGTATTGTATAGTCGGATCGGCGTGTTTTGTAACATTGGTAATATTAAATATATAAGCGAACACTTTGAAGAATTATTATTAATTCTTACAATTCTCATAAAGAATCAATAATTCAAAAATATAATCTGTCTCGTCTCTTGTCGCTATTACAGATGGAAATAAACAATAAATTCCATAAAAAAATCAATTAGTATTATTGATAACGTAGTTTGTGCCGATAGATTTTTTTTTATTAATTAGTTTTGCGTTTGAAGCTGGGTCTGTGCACTCAGTGATTTAACTTTGACAGCTAATATAATCTGTGTAAACTCATCACAGAAATAAAATTAAATCAAATAATTATATAATCACATATATACCTACTTAAACTCGCAAACATCTACAATAATATATACATACTTAAAGTTGATCGAACAAATTATTCCAAAACACATAAATAAAATATACATATTCGGAGACATTTTCCTATAAAAGCACTACACTTAAAAGAATGAAGCCACACTTGCGATAACGTGTAGATATATCAAATACAGGTGTTTTATTCAGTAGCTAGGGTGCTTCTGTGATTTATTTATTGCTATCTTGTCTACCCCTTGCTTTACTGATTTCGTCTCTATATATAGGAAAACTATCCATACTATCCGAACAAGTGAACTTTGTAATGTATAAATTGCAAAAAACAATAAAACCGCAGTACAATTATAAATATTAGATATATCTATAACATTCTTAATCTGTTTTGACGACCTCCGTGGTCGAGTAGTGTGTACACCGGTTTTCATGGGTACGCCACTCCAAGGTCCCGGGTTCGATTCCCGGCCGAGTCGATGTAGAAAAACTTCATTAGTTTTCTATGTTGTCTTGGGTCTGGGTGTTTGTGGTACCGTCGTTACTTCTGACTTCCCATAACATAAGTGCTTTAGCTACTTACATTGGGATCAGAGTGATGTATGTGATGTTGTCCAATATTTATTTATTTATTTATTGTATCAATATTATATATGTTAATGTAACTCTGTCCGGTAGGTAGGCGGACGAGCAAATGGACCACCAGATCGTAATTGGTCACCACCGCTCATAGACATTGGCACTGTAAGAAACATTAACCGTTCCTTAGATCGCCAATGCGCCACCAACTTTGGGAACTAAGATGTTACGTCCCTTGTGCCTGTACATTGGCTCACTCACCCTTCAAACCGGAACACAACAATACTGGGTACTGATGTTTTGTGGTAGAATATCTGATGCCTACCACTAATGTTAACAATAACATTTCGATTCGGTAGCGATGAATTGATAATTTGTTAATAGATTTAACGACCTGAATGAATGATCCTGGTTTTATGCTCTTGAAGAAAGGGTTTGGATCTTATTTGATGACGTGGCTTCAAAGTGACTTGGTGGATACAGAAAGAAAAAAAAATCCTTTGACAAGCAGAAGAGTAAAAGATACTCTTCGGTCTTTGGCTATAATACGTAATGCAAAGTCTTTCTATAAAACTCCATCATGGAACTACAGGGTTCTTAAAATAGTAAAGATATCATCCAAAATACCGGCAACCTTCACCACGTACATACATAACGGCGATTATCGTCAATCACGACTAAAACAACACGACAGACATCATTTGCACGCCAACTCGATCCTTCATTTGTTATTCTTACAAAAATATTATATTAATATATTGCCGCTAACTAAAGTGCGCTTCGTTTTGTGGGTACGGTTTTAGTAACCGATATGCGTTAGTTGTATGATGTCATTTTGGTATATTCGTCGAGAGATTGTACATATATTTTTGTTACATTTTAAATTTAATATATCCTACATTTAATTGTTAAAGAATGCCTGTGTACGAAAGGCTTTTATACCATTAGAGAGTTCATGGTTGATAGCACACTTTGGAAATTAAATGATATCCTCCTGGCAAACATTTTTAAATAAAAAATAAATCAAAAACCGATGAGATTATTTCGCCGGTCACAATCAATAAGTAAGTGTAATATTTCTATATTGAATAAAGGAATTTGTTTTGATTTGATTTGGATTACTTTTAACGAGTCGTGATGGTCCAGTAGTTTCATAACGTGAACCTTAACCGATGATTCTGAGTTCAAACCCGGAACAAGCACCGCAGTATCCATGTGCTTATTTTGTATTTTAAATCATTTTGTGCTCGGTGATGAAGGGAAAAACAATGAGTAAACCTGAACGTGGTGGATGAGAATCCACCACGTGTGTCCACCCACCTGCATTGGAGCTGCGTGTTGGAGTAAGTTCCAAACTTCTCCTCAAAAGGAAGAGGAGGCACTTGGGTATCACTTATTGCATTATTTAGAGGAAACTATTAAGTTTCCTGCCGTTTGTCCTCGGTACAATCCAGTTTCTGCTCAAGTGGGAGGTTTATTGTTGTATAAACTTAATTATATTAACGATAAATCGAGTTGTACAATCATATTTATATATACAAGTGATAATTACTGTTTGAAAATTCAAATTTTTCAATACATGTACCATCCAATCATAATAAAGTAAAATAGACTTTAGTTTTAGAGCTTATTCCACCACACTGATGCGATCTGGGTTGGCGGATTGTTGACATGATGATCCAGTGAATATGAATGAAGAATATCTATTCGTTGATATATTTCATCGCTTTCGTAAGTCCAATTTATTTCTGTATAAAATTAGTAAGAGCTAAGATATTTATTATAAATAAACCTTGAAAGATGCCGGAAAAATAGTAAGTCTCGATCGTCTAATATTTGACATGAATAGTACACACGCCATCGCGTCGATACCGACCTCAATTGTTTTTCATTCGCAGTTTGACGGCGAAAATAATCTATACTATTAAATAAAGCTTTACAGTCTGTTTGTTTGAACGCATTCAACACAGGGTCATCATTCCGAATTAAAAAAAAATATTTTTGTTAATTAACCTCTTTTAATAAAATAACTCCTATTAAAAAAATACCTGTATCAAATTGGTACTATGTTTCATATGAATCCGCGCTGCTTGGGAAATATGAATTAATGTTCATTTTGCCTGTATTTACACTGGCTGACTCACACTTTCAACTGAACACACCAATACTTCATAATGCTATTAAGCGGCAGAATAAGTACTGGTTGGTACCTATCTTTACATACGCACCGAGAAATTGTACCGAACCCATAAACGTATTTGACTGTAAAGAGATGCTGATGCTTTGATCGGGTTGATCGGGTGCAGCCCTTGAATTCTAGTTTTCACTAAATCCAGTCTTACTACCTCCCTCCAGTACAAATAGAAGATCTTCTCCAAAGTTGATGTGACTAAATGTTACAGTTTAAGTGTACTTTTTTACGAACAGTCAGATATGAATTCTACTAACATATAACGGAAATTAAAAGTTTCCGATTTTATTCCGTTCCAACTTAGACTGAACCGCAACTGGATCGATGTGTTAGTAGAATAAGAAGACGACTGAACGGTTGCGATAAGATTTCGATACGATTTCGATAGAACAAAAGTTGAATAGTAGAATTGTCCAGGAAGCATAATGCAATGGCATTATGCTTCGTTGATAAATCTTAGCATCGTACTTCAAAGTACCGCAAGCTAAGACAATGTTCTATTTATTTGGTTATCTTTTTAAATTTTTTTTAAATTAAAAAATCTGTGTCTTTAAATCTTCGAAAAAACCATAAAATAAATGAACGATACATATTTTTTCAGTATGT